>NC_092430.1:845000-1145000 GCF_036169615.1 Heliangelus exortis | reverse complement strand
TAACACCACAACCCCTCATCTGCTGCCAGGAGGTTATTTCTTGAATCTGTTTTATGTTTACTCCCCAGATTTTCTGCAGGACTATGAACGTTAGAAACCCAGTTTAAAAGAGAGCCCTCATAAATTGCTTGCCTATGGATAGGGAGGCATTAGACAGAGAATGTTTGGAGATGATAGTTTTACTGTGAGAAGCACTGGTCCTTCATACTCCTTCTGGTATTTCTGCAGATAAAGAGCACTATCACCTCACTCTCTTGAGATTCCAGGCTTTCCATCCTCCCATACTGCCCCAGTCCCCTCTCCTCTTTCATTAAGGAAACTTCATGTATCTCATAGAAACAGAATGGAGCTCACCTACTGGTAAAATGCTGTCTTCCCTGTCCTTCTCATTATCTTTTGCTAAAAGATGACAGTTTGGCTTTGTTGCATGTGTCTTACTCAAAACTCTTGTGCTTCCAACATACATCTTAAACAAATCTCAAAAAAAAAATAAAAATATATATATCTTAAAACAAGGGCCATGAGCAGAATTCTCCAGCTGTCTGAGCAATTTCCCAAAATAGCCTGGGACACACGATAGGTCTGATTGTTTCAAACCTGCTGGCAATCCTGCATTAGTGCTTAGAGATGTATTCAGCATCTAGGACAGAAAAGCCTCTGTAATCTGCACACTGATCAAGAGATGTACTCTAGGGAACTATTTCCATCTGGCTGGACTACAGTGCTCTGAGCTTTGTAGCAATTCATACTCACAAATGCACTGCAGTATTCAGAGCTATGAATAAGTCCTTCCTGGATGGCAAATATTTAAACCTCTGCTGGGATATAAGGAGCAGACAGATGTCTGCAGTGAGCTGAAGGTGTAAGTACAGTGCATGTAAAACACACCCAAACTACTCCTAGTGAACTACCTTGCATGCCAGTACCTTTAAAACTATGGGCTCCAGCTTAGGCTGTACTAAAAACACCAAGAAACTTTGGAAGTCATCTGGTAGCCACCAGGCACAGAGATAAATCACCTGTATCAGTAAGGGAAGCCAGGACAGCAGCAGAGCTCCTCACATTATATTCTGGGAAACATGCAGCATTTTGCCTCATAGAGAAGAAAGTGAATCACATGGAAAATAAAGAGGTTTTCTCACATCAGGGCCTATACATGAAAGGAGTCAGAGCTTTAACTTAGTTACATATAGATGGTAAAAAATGCAGCACCTACACGAACCTCGCAGACCACAAGCCTAAAAAAAAAAAAACAAAAAAAAACCAAAAAAAAAACAAAAAAAAAAAAAACAAAAAAAAAACAAAAAAAAAACAAAAAAAAAAAAAACAAAAAAAAACCAAAAAACAAACAAACAAACAAAAAAAAACAAAAAAAAAAAAAATCCCAAAACCACGATGGAAACCTTTGGAGATAACTTATTTTTTTAAAATGCTCTGTTACACATGCTGCTTAGGATGGGGTAAGCAATGCCCCAAGAATAGGAGCTCGCTGTATTTTTGTACATCTGGTTCTTGTCCCCGCAAGTATGGAGTGGTGTGAAAACAACAACTGTACTGAAGTTAAACCAACCCGGCTCTGATCAACAACAACTGAGCTCAGGTTTCAACCAAGAGTTCGCGGTTTGGCACGAAAGAGACTGAGTTAGCTCACAGCTGGATGCAAACCGGGAACTTCACTCTTCTTCAGGAGACTTCTGGGTCATTCCTTTGAGCATTCATTCTTTCTCCCAACTTACTAGAAATGCCCTGGGATTTAGAAGAGGCGTGGCAGTAAATACTTACTGTGTTGGCCCTTTAAGAAAGCCGGAAAACCTTCGCTAGATAGGCCAGAAAATGGAGAGAAAGCAAGCAGGTTTTCACACACTGCTGAGGCTTTGCCAGAGGACTTCACCCAGCTTAACCTCAATGTTTCCTAACCTGTCCCATCCCGAACTGTCCCCCCAGCCCCGGGTCATTGAGGTTTGGGGCCCCGAGGTCCCCAAAAACTGCTCCCCCAGAGATACTGCCTGCACCCCGAAAACCCTTCCCTAGCCCCGAGCTCTTTGCCTCGCAGCTCCTACCAGCACAATCCCCCTTTTCCAGACAGGTCCCAGTGCAACCTTCCAGAAAGGTCTGCGAAGCCGAACCCCCCTCCTGCGGGTGCCCCGGGGAGTGCCCCTTCCTCGCCCCTCAGCCTTACCTCAGCCAGGCTCTGCCGCCGCCATTTTAGGAGGCCCAAACGCAGCAGCCGCCATTTTAGGGCTGCATCATCATCCTCCTTTGACTCCCTCGCAAGGTCACTCCCTCAGACCCATTCAGAGGCCCCGCCGGCCCAGGTCCTGCTGCTCCGGTTCTGCCGCGGCTGTACCTCCACATCCTGGGGTGGCATGAAAGGAAGGAGCGGGCAGCTAGCAAGATAAGTTCTCCTCCTCAGCAGCCCCCTGCCCTGCCCCGGCCTTTTGGAGCTTCCTGGAGGATGAAGGTGAGTGCTGAGAGCCCAACTCCTGGGCAGGGGCAGCGCCAGAAAAAGAAAAAGACTTAGTCGGGAGAAGAGGAGGCTCAAGGGAGACCTCATCATCTTCAGTTCTCTGAAAGGCTTTTAAAAAGAGACTGAGCATGGCACTCAGTGCTAGGGTCTGGGAACCACGGGGGGCGTGGACCAAGGGTTAGAATTAAGGATCAGAGGTCCTTTTCAACCCAACTGATTCAGTGATTCTGAGATTCCAAACAGCTGAAAGAACTCAGGTTATTTGGTGCAAGGCCCATCCTTGAAGATCTGAGCATGGGAACACCCATGGCACAGCTGTCAGCCTGATTCCTCCCAGCTTGGCCCAGTCTCTCACATTGCTGTTTAAACCTCACAAGCTCAAGGTGTTTGCTGTTAGTTAATTGTTGCTTTGGTAAAAGTTAACACCAAGGGCATAATCTGCTCAGCTGAAAATCATCATTGTTTTTAAGAGATGTGTGTAAAAGGGATTTGAAGCACCTGTTTTACCAACAGGTTAGTGCTCCCTGGGGTCAGTGCAGATAAGGACCCCCAGGAACATCCAGCTAGAAGAGCTTTTACTTTCTATTTCTCATTCTGCTTTTTCTGTAATGATTAATGCCTAGACTTATACAGAAAGCAAGAAGTTTTGGTTTTGTCCTATCACTGGTGCACATTTTCTGGTGTTTTCCTTATATCTATACTGACAGTAATGTACCTTTCTTTGTTCCATATGTTATTAGGAAAGGTGCTCTTTTTTAGTGTATTATGAGCCCCTAATTTGTGTTATGGTGTCTGTCTGCACTTTCCTCATTTTTCAAGATGATGAGGGTTTTCTGGGTTCAGTACTTTTTTACATTTTGATGATTGGTGTGGTATTCTAGGCTGTACTAGCTTTTAGTGTGTTGGTATTCCATCCCTGAAAAAGTGGCTTTCTACCTTTTTCTGCAATTTTCTTCTGAAGACCACTTATGCGTGCATGCAATTATATTAATGTTAGGCAAATAATTGCTTTAAAAAGTGCTCATAATTGCTTTAAAAAGCTCTTGGAATTGAGTGACAGATGCTTATGACTGAATCCATTTAAATACTCCAAATTTACTATTCAGGGACCTGCTTAGCATCCCGAGTATTTGTTCATTAGCCTTCAAGTCACATAGTGATTGTGTGGAGTCAGTTTAGAGTTCCTACATTAAAGAAAAATGCTATAGTGCTATAAAAGTTCAGGTTTCACTTGCACTGTGTGTCTGGATGTAAATTAATATGAAACTGGAATATGGATTAACAGTATTTTTCCAGTACAGTGGCAGTTTTAAATTGTCCCTTTTTGATAACAATTGAAGGAGTTTTTCTGCTAGCTCTTACAGCATTGTATTGAAGTATTTATAAAATTCTGGGTGCTGTATAGATATATTTTTAAAGTGGCACAAAAAGTTAAGTTGAGAAGTGTTTTTTTGACTTAAAAATTCTGCATCTGTTTCTTGCAGAAGTTTTGAAGTATTTGTAAGTATCCTTTTACTTAAATGGTTTCTCACAGATCTGTAAGTATAATGTGTACATACATAGAGTTCAGCTTTGAATTCTGGTCTGTTCTCTCTTATGGCAGATGTAATTTATTTCCTTTATTTCTTTCAACAGTTAAGATTTATGAAGATGGAGCACTTTAAAATGTGCCTGGAAATCAGTCCTTTCTTCAAGGAGTCAACCATCTCATTTATAAAGCCTGTTGTTAAAGGTAAGGAGCAGCTTCTGCTAAGTAGCTAGATCAGAACTGATTTCTTGGAGAGGTCAGAACTTCCTTGTTCTTAAATGTGGCACTTCTCAAAGCAGTAAGTCCCTGTGCTTAGAAACCACTCCACTTTCCTCATGCCATACACTTGGTAATCTCAGTTCCTCAGTAGTAACAGAGCACTAGGTGGTATTTTGATCTCAGTATTCTGATTCTCCTGGTGCTGAATGGTAGATAAGCCAGGGACCCCTACACACCTCTCTTGAGACTCAGATATAGGCTGAAGGTTTACAGAAGGTACATAAATAAATTCTTCACTGGCTGAAGGGTTTGTTGTGCTGAATAATTAATTTGCAGTGCTGGAAAGCATATTTACTAATGTCTTGTAAAAATAATGTTAGAGACAAAGCATAGCATAGAATCCAAGTGACTTTAATATGTAATGTAGAATGTGGTAACTAAAATAGAATACATAAAGTGTATATACATCAGATATGACATATATGAAAAATAGTTAACAAAATATGTTAAATGCCTTATAGATACATGTATCTTAGTTACATAATAAATCAGGTATGTACTGAAAATTTTATTAAATCTGCTACTCAGATTTTTAAGTGGTACCTGCTTCAGATTTATTCCCTAGTCCTGAACTTAACAAGTTTTTACAAACCCTATTTTTAGGTATGTGTACACACTCATTATACTTCTGTCTGCATAAGTACCATGCATGTATATTGCATATCCAAGAGTACCATTGGTCTGTATCCATTTCATTACATAGAAGCTGGAATATTTAACATTGTTCTCTCTGAAATATACCCCAGTTTACCAGCAATTTTATTGTGCATGCTCTGTTTTTGCTGCAAAGTGTAAGTATTTACAGTATCTCCCCATCAAGCACTTCAGCTTGCTTAGAAATAGTGTAAAGGAAGCAAAATATTACTTCAGGACATGTTGTTAAGTTCACATCACTTAGATTGACTGGAATACCAAAATGCTATTTTAATACTTTGCTTCTAGAAGGAGTTATGTGACAGTTCACATGGGTCTGGTATTTCTTCCTATACTTTTCCCTGATATTTTTAGTACTATGATACTATTTACACTTCAGTGAGTGCTCCCCCCAGTCACAGCAGTAATGGGATTTTAGTGAAGGTACTCAGGTACCTGATACTTTCTATCTGAAGTTTATATCTATGTGCTGGGAGCTCCCAAAATACCTCTGAAACTCCAGACAACTCTTCATTGAAGGAAAGACTGTCAGGGATATTTAGCAGAATACTGCTTTGTTAAAATATTTTTTTCAGAACTTTTCTTTTTTATACTTCAGTGAACTATGAGGAGAACGTTTTTCCTCATTGCAGGTTGTCTTTAGTATACAACTTTCCATTCTTGTGAAAACAGGACAAGAGCTAGTTAAGCCTCTATGAAACTGCTC
The DNA here is from genome assembly GCF_036169615.1 of Heliangelus exortis. Classification (NCBI taxonomy): domain Eukaryota; kingdom Metazoa; phylum Chordata; class Aves; order Apodiformes; family Trochilidae; genus Heliangelus; species Heliangelus exortis. Next base: position 1,139,366 of record NC_092430.1, on the reverse strand, counting down.
TTCTGAAATTTTGCAGCCACAAGAGCCTGTGCAAGGTTTTTCATAATTAGTCTTAATTTTCAGTATTATCCATTTAGAAAATCCCTCTATCACCACAGGAGAATGGCAGGATGTTAGGCTGAAAAGAGACTGAAGGGATTTGTTCTCTCAGGTAGACGCTGCATGTGAAATTGGATATTGGTGATGCTTTCACCAGTATGTCTTCCCTTCCTGAGGGCATAGAGCTCATTACATAGAGCCAGTTTAGTCTAAAGCTCTTCCTCCAACTGAGTTTAGAGCCAGTCTTGGTAAAGGCCCTCCTCAGCATCATCTTGAGGACACAGCTTTTGTTTGTTCTTTAAATGGAGAATGGTTAAGCCCTGAATACTTTTGAGCTTCCCCCATCATTGCAGTGGGATTGACACAACTCCCCAGGGAGACCTAGAAGTGACTGACTCCTCCAAGCACTTGTGATGCAGCTCCACAGCTCTTTTCACAGCAGGGACTGAACCCAGGACCTCTGAATCCCAAAGTGCAGCACACTTACTGCCAGAACTTGGTGGTACTGCCATGAGCTCTAAAGCTGCAGGTGGTTCATAAATCTCCAGACCTCCCTGTCACCCCAGCAGGAGAGCATGTGGAATTGTGGGCTGTGTCTGTCAACTCTGGGCCTGCATGAGAGGGGTAAAAGCTCATCTGCCCTCTCTACACTGCTCCCCAGGCATTGCCAGTGCCCCAGAGACCAGCTTCAAAGTCAGTGGTAGTCCTACAGAAGGAAAACCACAAGAGAGCACATCTCCTAATGTAAGCAGCAGCAGACTGCATAGCTCTCACAGAGAAATAGGTCTTATTTGGGAAATAAATACTGTGAAATGATTTATTGCTCTGTCCCCATAAGACATGAGAAATAATTGTCTCTTTTGAAATACTGTCTCCTTTGCTATGTGGCAGCAAAATGACTTTTTCTGTTGCCTGTTTTTTCCCCCCTAATATTGGTTACTCCACTTGAAAATGCACCAAGATGGCCAGTATGCTGCAGGGCTGAGAAATTCCACTTCTCCTATGAGGCTCTCTGCACTCTGCTATAACAGTGTTGTTGAGTGGAGATAGTAGAGGAAGCCAGTGTAGCAGCTAAAAAATAGAAAGGATCACTTGGATGGGAACAACTAGTATTTGCAGAGGCTCTGTCTGCTGCTGGGATGTTAAACCCTATGTTTAGTGTTAGTTGCCTAGCCAAATTCTAATGTGTCTAATGTGTCATTTTAGTGTTTCAGGAAAGAATGCTTGTGTGATAAACTGCTTTGCATTTCAGGCTTTTATAGTTTAAATGGCATCTTCTTAGCACTCTTCAGAGACATGGCATTATGCCACAGAAGAGAGCTGTGGCCACCTGTCATCTATATTTTAGAGAGGTACTTGTGGTAAATTGACTGCATTTTGAAAGCTGACTTGTATCAGCACTCCTGGGGGCTTGGAGAGAGAACTCTTCTTGATAGCCACAGAGTAATTCTGAGGAAGTGCATCCCATATCTAGGGGATGTGATTTTATCCTACAGCACCATAGTCTTGATGCATTATGCTTTTTTAAAAATCCAAATTCTACAAAATCATTAAGCTATTGTGGTTATACATTCTTGCCATTAAAGATGATTTAAGATGGGAATATCTTAACTTCAGACATCAAAATTCAGGCACCTAATGGAAGTTTTTTGTCAAGGAGCCTGATATTGTCAATAGACTGTGGAATATTTCCAGAGTCTTCCATGACAATATGCCTTCTATTTCTTATAGCCCAAGTACAGACAGTTATCTTGATGAGTAAAGCTAAATGAGATTTAATTCCTCCTAATTTCAGTAAATTTTAGGGGAAAAGGTTGCTTTCTTCTGTACTAAGGTGTAAGCTCACTCTTGAGTCAGGAGGGGATGATTCTTCCCTTCCTTTAGTCCCCAGTCTCATAGGTTCTTCTTCCACTTTTTCCTGAGACAGCAAATCTCATGTCAAAGATGATGTCTTTAAATCCTGGGGCAGGATACTAGCTGAGGAGGTGGTTAAAATTTCTTCAGACATACCATGGCCAGGTAGGACCAGCTGATTACCTGGTTCTCTCTACAAAGCACATGTCTGCGTTCATTTTTAAATTTTTTTCTCATTGTATCAGACAACCAAGACCAGGTTAAAACTTTAGTATATAAATAATGACTGTTTGGTTAGACTGGACTCCAAGGATGGCTCAAAAACAAACAAGCAAAACCCAAAAAAAAAAAAAAGCCCACAACCAACCAACCAAAACCTGGGTTAATATGTATCCTATTTAGTACTTTAAGACTGGCTTTAAATTGGAAAAACTTTGTACAAGATGGAGTGCAGCCATTATCCTGTATATAAGCAGAATGTTTTATCATCTTTACAACAGAATCAAACATTATCTTTTTGATGGTGATTTGCAAGCATACCTCCTATCCTATTCACCACTATTCACCATTTCTGCTACATGGTAAATAAATGTCTTTGGACAATATTAGGCATACTGTATTATGCTTCCTTATATTTTTATTTGTAAGTTTACAAAATACCTTTCCCCAGGAAGTAAAACTTGCCATACCTACATGAGAACCTCATTGCTTTAAGATGGCTAAACAGTTGCCATAAAATATATAAAATATTTCTGTAAAAAGAATAAAAATAGTACAATGGAAAACAATTTTACCTCCTCCTAACGACTGCCCAGGTGACTGTTCATTCTGCACACACCTGTGTTTTAAAATGTAGTGTTATTTTTGGTTGTTGTGTGGCACAATGTGACAGAAACATGCTACCTTTTTTCCTTAAACCTTCTTGTCATGGCATGACACGACACTTTTTCAAACTTCTATTGAAGGTTTGTGGTATTTTTCTGATTTAAAAAAAAAAAAAAAAAAAGTATTAGCTCCTGCTGATCTGCAAACATGGTTTCAGTGGTGTGTGGTTGTCAGGAACCTGTAACTGTTTTAGACAGGCAGACTGGGCTGATTTTCTGCTGCTGCACCTCTAGTGAGATGACTGGAGAGCAATCCCTGTGGAGTCTGAGATGGAGACAATGTCATGGTGCTGTCTCATGCTGTATTACCCAAGGGGGGGCAGCAGCATCCAGATCTACAAGTGGCTTCTTTAATGTTGCACCTGCAATATAAGCAGAAACATCTTGAGTGTTTGCATGTTTATTTCTGGTTTTTATTTAACATTACTTTGTTGAAAGTATGAAAGAAGGAAAATAGCTCAAATCAGAGATACCAACTGGCAGCTGCCAGAGTACAACCAGGGCCAGATTAGCAATGGCATCAGAATTTCCTGTCTTGTTGATTCCAAGGAAATGGTGTTTCAGACACAGAGTACTGCAGTGCTTAGCATGAAACTCCATCTCTTGCTGGAACTTCCTGTGGTGGCTCTTCATGGGGTAGGAAATGCACCATGTGTGCTGGTGAGTGCAAGTCAGTCTGGGGTTGCTTGTCAACTCTGTGCCTTCTGCATCTACCTACAAGTTTCTTTTTAGCAGGAGTTTTGTCATCAAGCTTCTGATTTTTTATGAGATATAAATAAGGCACTCCAAAAAAATGTGGTTATATTTTTTCATAATTTTTCTCACTGCTGCAGCTGTCTATTCCCAGCCTTTTTGCAGAGGATTCTCACCTTGAGATACTGAATGGGAAAGTCTGTCATGGGTTCTCTTTGGCTTTGGTATTCTCCCATCAACTGCAGCTTTCCCATCATCCTTCCTACCCAACCCACACCTCTCAGCCTTTCCTTTTTTTGGTGGTCTCTTCCTCACCTGTGACATCTGTCACTGCTGCTGGCTCAGACACCAACAATACTAAAACTGAGCAAACAGATTTGGATGCAGCAATCCATTTCTCTCTGGTGTCCTTCATGTATCCTCTTCCAAGCCTGGGAGAGCCCTTTGCCAGGGCTCATCTTAGTGACTTTGTGTCACTTAGAGCAGGCAGAGGGCAGCCTGCTTAGTGAACAGGACAGGACATCCCCAAGAGAGGACACATTCACCAGGTTGTCCTCTGTTTCAGCAGGAGCTCACTCTTAATGTGTTCTCAGTACAAGTCATAAAGTGAAAGACAGTTACTACCCTCTTATCTTTACATTGCTGTTTTTATAAATGGAAGGTTCTGTTCTCCTTCACTATTAAAGTTGTTACTCTTCCTCAGAAATGGATACTTTAGGTCTCCTGTACACATCTGTCTGTCACTTTCCCTAGGCAGTAGCATAACTGGATCCCCAGTTTGTGCCCATGCTCAAGGTGTCTGGGAACAGCTGCATTCCTGCCTGCTTCCCTGACCCAGGCACACTTAGGAGGCTTAATCCTTCCAGAATACACAAATACTGCAGGGGTGTTTGGCAGGCCAGTGCAGGAATTTGTGGTATTCAGAAGCTTAGTGCAGTTTATTTTCTTTGATCTCAAGGCTGTTTTTGCACGGGTTAAAAGCAACTGATAGACCAGTTTGCCCCCTCCAGCCCAGTGGAGCTGCCCAGGAGCTGGTGGAGCATGCCTGGTTCCCAGTGGGGTGAGGCAGTGTGCTGGAGGATGGAGTGGCAGGACTGTCACAGGACCTCTCACACTTATTGTCCCATTTCTGGCTTCCAGACCAGGCTGTGCTGTCTCTGTGTGGCTCTGCTCAAGCAGCATCAGGCAGTGGTGTCTTAGTGCAGTATTTCAGAGAAGAGAGAGATGCTCCTGTGTGCCAGGTCTGATGAGGTCTGGCTGACTGCAATGAGGAATTTGTCAGGTAGCCTCCCAAGTTGTGTCACTCCTAATATTTTCTGCTTACAAGCGGAGTTTCTTTGCCAGGCCCAGAATACTTGCCAAAAATGAGAGAGTTTTGGCACCTAAAAATCCCCATGTAATCTGAACGTTGGTGGTCCATGAAAAAAATTAGAAGGTTTAGCATGTGCCTGGAAAAATGGGCTGAAAAGGCCTTCTTGGGCCCTTCAGCTTCCTGTGCCTTGTTTCTGTTGGATGTACCCTGCTCCACAGCCAGTGGGTGCCCTGGCTTCAGAGAGGTGCCAAGTGTCAAGGTGCTTTGCAGATCAATAAAGTCCCATTTGCTGGGAATCAGAACCAAACCAAAGCCCCGCCACCCTGGTAAAATAAATGTTTTATCAATTTTACAGTGAGATAAGGAAAAGAGGGTCACGAATTGCTTATTCAAAATCCTACATGTCATGATCAGAGTTGGTAGCAGGGTAGGGGAATTCTTGATGCGTGCCCTCTGCTTTGGGTGCTGGGACATGGTTCTTGACAGTGCAGAGGACAAGGACAAGAGACAATACTGTGGTTCTGGTGGCAGTTGTGAGAAAACAGATCTTGCCTGATGATCTGCATTACTATGAACAGGAAACATTTCCAGTAATCACTGAAAAATCTGAAAACCTCTGTGAGTATCTTAGCCTTCCCAAGAATACGGAAAGGATTTTGACCCTATAGCATTCCCATAAATTTTTGTTATTTTTATTGCTGTGTTGTCTGCCATAGACTGCTGTAATCATTAGTATTGTCTAGGAAATTTAAGCCAGAAGGATTTAATCCCTCGAGCAGTTGTCATTTCCAGAGTGAAGCAGTGTGATGTCAGCCCCTGAGCACACGGTGGCACAGCAGAGCCTGGGAAGCAGGGGGATGAGGACCGAAGGCTTGCAGCAGGGTTTGCTGTCATTTCCGTGCCACTGTCATTCCCGAGGTGGCCATCCTTACTGCTGAGTGCTCTGGCACGATGTCCCACTTCTGAATATTTCCTGGGCAGCTCAGTCCTTTCATCTGCAGATTCCCTGGGATGTGTGGGCAAACATCAGCTCAGCCTTTACTGCCATTACTTAATTCCTGGCTTCTAGCAGCTCCCCTCTTAGGGTGGAGTTTTCATGACAACTGTACCTGTGAATTAAAACTGTGGGAGAGCCTTGGTGACGTCCTGACTCAGTTCCTTTCTTTTACAAGCAGATTTGAAGATTATGCTTGTTTCTGGTGTGAGTTTTTCAGTTGAATTTCTGAGTGTAATTGTACATGCTTTCAATTTTTTTGGTTATTACCTTTTGCACCCTAGAGTTTTCTGGAGCTCAGGAGTGTATTCTAACCCTCTGTTCACTGCAGCAGAACACTGTCCCTCTGAGGCCAGAAGAATTGTCTTGCAAGATCAGTTGCTTGTGTGCCTACAGAAATCTGTTTAAAAATATTTGATGTAGCCTTTTCTAGAGAGAAGAGTTTCTTGAGAGCTGTTAATCTTGGGTGCAAGTTAGAATGTGGGGCCTTTTAGGTGCTTTTAGGGCCTGGGATGAAGAACCTTTTAGTATTACCCATCTCTGAGGCAAAGATGTGTCTGTGTTACCAGCCTTAGAATGGAGAGTGATCAGATGAGTGGATTTGAAGGAAGATGGGGCTGATGAGAGCAAAGCCTGATTGCAGTTGAAGTGGAATAGGGGGGAGAGACTCTAAAGGAAGTCAGGACTGGGAGCCTAGGAGCAGCATCAGTTAAGAGGTAACAGAGACTCCAGTCTTCCACCTGCCCTCCTCAAAAAAAAAAGGAGGGGGGCAAAACAAACTGAACTGAATTCAAGTAGATACTGGAAAAGGAAAATTGAGACAGACTCTTGGCATGAGCTGTTTCTACCACAAGGGAGTGTCCTGAAGGTTTTTTTTGTCTAGCCTGCTATTGAATTGCTGTAACCTTCATGCCAAGGTTATTATAGCTCTGCTTTAGCATTATCACACAGAGCTAATTGTTCCAGCTGGTTGTGCAGATTAGAAGTTAGCTGGGAATTTTTGAGTAGAGTGATACTCAGATGGGAAATAGACTACTTCTCAAAGTTTAAATAGTCTTTCTGGAAACTGAATTTTCCTGGAACAAAGAAAAATTTCAAGAAAATAGGAAAAATGCTTCACTGCCTAGATTTGCCAGTTAGTCAAACAGAATTCATCAAAAGCAGCAGGCACAGAACAGACAGAATCTCTTTCCATGCTCTGCCACGGCAATATTCAGAAACTCCTTCTCCTTCAAAAGTATGGCTTTAAAATACTGTAGGCATAATTGGCCCACGTTTTTAATAGAAAATACTTCCCAAGAAGGGCTTGCATTTCTCAGTAGCCCCAGTTTCTCAGGGCACATATCTCTGACCAGTGCCTTGAGCACACTATTGCACACTTAACAAAAATAAGAACTGTGATTTCTCTTCAGAAACATATTTTGTGGGAAACTGCCAATGCTTCTAGCAATATGGGGTTGGATTTTACTCCTGCTGAAGACTGACTACCCACATAGAGAGCAGCAGTGGTGGTGCCTCATAAGTTAGGAGGGATTCTGCACGGAGGCCAAAGGATCTTGATGTTGGAGGTTGATCCTTTATGTAATATTATAACTCTGAGCACTGAGTATTTTTGCTTGCTTATAGACCTCACATTCTTAACCTAAGTCAGAATGAGTTTTAGACAGGTGAGAAATCCAATGCATACTCCCTGTCCTTCTCCAGCCTTTATATTGCCACTCTAGAGGTCTTAAGAAGCCAAACCAGCATTTTCCAGGTACATATTTTCCAGTAGCCCAAAAGCCAGGACTGTACTACAGGTTTTTGATGCAGTTATGTACAGATCAGCATGCTGGGTAGTGACCTGGCTACCAGTAAGGTTGCCAGAAACCACTCATGTTGTAAAAGTTGCCAGGGAATCAAAAAGTTATACTGTAAACTTTTCTGTTAGAAGCTTCATCTGCCTTAGAATGCTGTGCCAGCATAATACACTGCATAATGTGATAATGTTATACTTGTGCAGACAAAGCACTTAGATGGACCTGCCAGCCCTTCCTTTCCCAAGCCACACAACAGGAAAGTCACAAGAAGGAGGAAAAAATAAATCATTAAAAAAAAAAAAAAGAAGTCTCTTAAATTGTTTCTTGCTGAAGAAACAGTCATGAAGAAACACAGTAATGTTGTCCCTGGTTGTTCTGCAGTTCTGAACAACCTATTCAGATCATTTTATACCTGTCCCCATAATTCAGTGACAAACTGCCAGGGGTAGGCACCCTCTCTTCCCTGCCTTTCTTAACTGCATTATGTAGCTTGAGAGAACAGTGTTTTTCTCTGCCATCATAACTGCATTTTCTTTGTATTGTTTCAGGTCTTCAGACCCTTCCTAAGAAAGTTCAGACCAGCAGCTGACTTAGTGGAAGTATTTTGAAAGCATGTGAACAAAGGGGATTTTCACAATGTGATACAATAACTGATAGATTGTGTAGAATTTTATCTTCCTTAGTTTTTTTGGGTTTTTTTCATCACAAGTGGGAGAGAAAAATTGTCTGAGCTCTGTTGTGCTTAAAGTGCCCAACTGTCCCTGCAAGCTGAAATATTTTCACATGCTCAGTGCACTTGATTAGGGGGGCAGGGGCAGACCCTCAGAATTTGTCTGTAATCTCTGATTCCAAACAAACTTTTCCATTTTGCTGTCTGCAGATGGTTCCCAGCCTCATTGTCTGCTTCACAGCTCACATTCAACCTCTGAGTCAAGGTCACAGACAGTCTGAAAAATCAATTTTCTGTGTCTCCATTACGCCTTCCTCAGCCTTATTTTTCTTATCTCTCTTTATGGAAGTGCTGCCTGCACAGATCCATGATGCATGGGACCAGTTCACGTGTGCAAAATTTTTGCCAAATAAGAAGCCTATAAAAACAGTCTGTTAAACAATCTTTTCCCTGAGCTATTATGAGCCTTTCAGAGTATTTATATTGCACAGTCATTTGAATCTTGTCAGTGCTGCATTGTGCTGCTGTTGATTTGAAATGGTAATGAATGTGATACAGTCACTCAAATTCTTCAGCTTTAAAAAAAGATATAATTAACAGCCAGTTAGCAGTGCTAGAGTTGCATCTGGTTCATTGGTTTCTAAGGACGAGCTGGCTCTGTCTGCAGGGCACAGGCACTCAGGATTGCAGTAAATCCAGTGTCATCTTTGTGTTGCATATCTCTGGTAGATTTGCTGACTTGCTAAAGTCAGGGTTAACAAACAAGACCCTAGGTACTTACCCTTTGGTAAGTACCAAAGTGGTGGAACTATCTTTGCAACTAATTTTCCTAAACAAGCTTTTTTTTTTTCTTTTAAACTGGGCACAACCCACTGTAAGTCACAGCAGTGCTCTTTGACTCAAAATTCTCTCTCTGTTCTCACTTTTACATTGTCTGCATCTGGTCTATTCAATGCATAAAACTCTTTTATTTGTATGGCTAAGACTCTTAATTCATGTTCTGTTCATTTTGCTTCCAAGACACAAAGATTTCCTTTTCCTATGGCCCTGATAAACACACTTTATCTTGTTCACATCCCCATTCAGTGTTGCACAAAGATGGTATTTTTCTATCTGATTATCCTCAACCAAATGCTGGTCACTCTGCATATTTCCCCTTGTTTCTCTTTTTCTATAAACTGCCATTTGGTGGTTGACCTTCCCTCCAAGGTTTTTGAAGACCAATCCCTATCTTGTCAGCTGGTCTGTGTAAGTATTGATTCTTGTTTCTGATTAGTCAACAATACTGCAATGTCTCCTTATGCTTCCTAAGAGGAAATATAATGTTTTGTCCTGTGTGACTTCCTGTGTTTGGAAGTCATCCCTATAATTTTGGCACTTTATATCTGATGGCCCCACTGATACTCTCCCCTGTTTCCTTACATGCTTCCATCTGTTTGTATCCATCTGTGGGATGCCTTTTTAAAACATCATTTCTAGATCTTTGGAGTACAGACTCAAGACCTGATCTTTGTTTATACAGCACTTGAGGGGGGAAGGAGGGTCAAGGGGAAGGAAGTTGGATAACTGGGTCTGGAATGCACAGGCCTGGCAGCAACAGAAATGTTCTTTGACTTTGCAAAACTGAAACTGAATCTTGCCTGAATAGTCTCTGTGGACAACTAACCTTGATGTTACAGCTTCCAGGAGTCCTACTCATTTTTAACTCTAGAGTGTGCTCATAGGGCAAATTGTTATACTGCTCTTTTAGTAGTAAGCAACCATTACATGGATCTGTGTATTTTTTGCTAAACTTAACTGTCATGGGATAGACACAGGAAGCAGTGATGTGCCACACAGAGGAACAAGTTTAGTTTTCCATCTGTAACAATTCCACATTTGAAATGTATCCTTACACTCTCAGGAGCAAATGATTTTCACTTCCTCTTATTCAAGAAGGGCACACAGGGAGAAAAACATCTAGAGAGAAATTGCTCATTGTTACATACAAGTTTATTGACTGCATTTTGAGCCATAATGAAATAAGGCAAATCCACTTACTTTTCTTACTTTTTTTCTGTCATAAAAAATGTTGGATCATGCAGTGTTTTCAAAGAGGTGGAATTAAAATGGCCTCATTTCCAGTTGAGAACTTCAGCTAGCTTTTTAACCCTTCATCAGATGAATGACTGACCAGGGCAGCCTCTTTAGTTCCAGAAACATGTGGGAAGGGGCCCATCTGACAGACAGAATGGGAAGGCACATGGAGAGCAGCAACTCCTCAGTGCCAGACTGCCATGCACTGATCCATGGGACAGACCTAACAGTTCAGAGGTCTCTTTAGTATCAATTCAGAGGAGTTTTCTATGCCACATATGAGAGGAGTTGGTGCCTGTCTGAGGTTGTGGAGCCCAATGAAGAGGCTTCTGACACTTGACTCCTTTCTGACGAAGACAGCTGTACTACTAGAGAAAATGATTATTACTTCCAAGTGGGTTATTAGCTAAGAAAGTTCTCATTTTTCTTGCAAGTTCCTGACTCACATGTTACAGGAAAGGTAGACTGGGAAAGCCATCTGTACCTCTGGGGCTTTAAAACCTCTTTTGGTGTTTAAATAGCAATTCTCAAAAAATTAATCTTTGGAAGAAAACCTAAAGAGACCAGGTAGCCTCCATAGATGCTGTGATCTGGTGCCTGCAGCCCAGGTTTGAGGTTTAGGGATAGGTATCCAGATTACAGTAGTCTTTGTCCTTCATCTCCAGTACTCTGGAGAGAGCACTTGTTTCAGCATCTGGATTTAGATCCCTGTAGCTGAACAGTAACTCCAGGTTCCATGTTACTGCAGTAACATGTGCTGTATCACCCCACCAGAGCTGGCACTTCACTGAGATGCCAAGGGCTCCAAGCTCTTTACCAGTCATTGGCAGCTGGACTTTATCTTTTTGGTCTTCAGCAAAGTCAGAGATTGAGGACCCTGCTGTGCAGTTTTCCCTTCTAATCCTGCCAGTCTAATTTGTTTTGTTGGCAAAAGGAGTGTTTCCCTCAGTTGACCTTCCCACACCTGGGAATTGTGTTTCTAACCACAGCTGACATTTTTGACCTCCTACCAAAGAGCCTGAGCATTAAAAATGGATGAGACCCTGGTGAGGGGGGCAGCTGAATGGCTGCATTAGCACTGAAGCTGAATTATTGATAGAAAGGATGATCTTTACTCTCCTTTTAGGTATTGAATAATAGATTAAAAGCTGCACAGTAAGATTATTTTCATTACTCACCTAAGTTACTTGTTCAGTTAAAACGAGTGAGGAGAACAAATGAAAAGTGCACTGGGGTGCCAAGTGTATTAGATTGAAAATTTTGAAGTAGGACATGTTTTCCAATAAATGTTTTGATGTAACAAAAGTAACCAGGAACTTTTTGTGTAGCAGAGGAGATAAAATTATGCCTTATTTTCTCTAAATGCAATTGTGAGACTATCAGTGAAATTTATCAATAGAGAAGGACTGATGTGTTTTCTGTTTTTTTAGTGCCCACACTAACCCAAATAAAAAATGCTATTTAACAGTTGAAAATGTTGGGCTGACTAAAATCTGATCTTTACAATTACTATGTTATTGAATCCCTCTGTCTTCCTGTGTGGGATGTGCCACACTGAGGTGTCACCAGCTGTGTAGCCCTAGAGAAATCAGTTAGTTTGATTGTGCTTTTCCTATTCTGTTTCATTGTAGTAAAAATAACATCTATGTAAATGTTTTCAGGGATTAATAACCTGTTTGGCTTTCTACACTGCCTTTGGCTATCAGATCCTCCTGGCTGTTTATTAATGTTAGAATCGTGTTGCAAATTTCTGTTAGTCAATTAACAGCATTCTTACCAAAGGGACTGGATTACTTGGCTGCCCTGAATAGAATATTCCCTTGCTTCTGTGTTTCCACTTGTACTACTCTCCAACAGAGCTGGATGATGTTGACTTTGAACTGGAAGTTCCTTTTCCTTGGGCTCATCAAGTACCTGGTAGGCTGAGTGGGCAGCTTTCTGCTTATATCCCTTTGGCAACAATTTAGGAAAAAAAAAAAAAAAAGGAAGAAAGAGCAGGCTTCCTTTAACTGAAATTATTCAAACTCATTTGTTACAGCCTCTAAGAAAAAAGTGGTGCTTGCAAAATACTGAGTTTCCATTCCTCTGTGTATTTCTTGGCCATGGAAACAAAAGTAACAGAGCTATTATTATTGCTTCATATAAGAATTCAGAAATGTTCTGGTTTAGTCATAGTAGTTATTGATTTAGAACCCACTCAGATCTCTAGAAAAATCTCCATGGATTTGCAACAGTCTCTGCAATATCCTTTGGGAGGTGTTTAATAGAGGAAATCAGGATTAGATTTATGCACAACTGTCCACACAGGTTTGTTTCCTTACATACCCCTAGCTGATATATAATAAGCAATATCAATGCACTTCTCAACACAACCTTCAACAACCTTCAACTAATCCAGCTTCAACCCCCCTTCATTTTTAGATCTCAACAGGCATGGGAGAATTTGGTAATTTTGTGATACTGAAGCTTGGTAAGAAAAGAAAGGAGCCAGGCTGAGTACACTGAGTAGGCTGCTGAGTGACTAACCAAGAGTAAAATAGAAATATGTACCAGTAACCTACTTAGTGTTGAAAATCTCCATTTTCCATTATTGATGAGCTGATCTCCTTAATGCCCTTCTTGTTGCCTGCAGTTAGTTGAATGGCAGGGTGGTTTCAACTGTTCCTTCGTTTCTGGACTAATGTAATGAGAATTTCCCTGTTCTATAGTGTAACCCAATGAAATGTGTACAGCTGAAATATACAAGCTGAGTCAGAATTTTGATTCAGCTTTTAAAATTGAGGCACGCAAGACTAAATTTAAGGGAGTGGAACATCTCCCTTATGAGGAAAGGCTGAGGGAGCTGGGTCTCTTTAGTTTGGAGAAAAGGAGACTGAGGGGTGACCTCATCAATGTTTTCAAATATGTAAGGGGTGAGTGTCAGGGAGATGGAGTTAGGCTTTTCTCAGTGGTGACCAGTGATAGGACAAGGGGTAATGGGTGTAAATTGGAGCATAGGAGGTTCAAGTTGAATATCAGAAAAAATTTTTTTACTGTAAGGGTGACGGAGCCCTGGAACAGGCTGCCCAGGGGGGTTGTGGAGTCTCCTTCACTGGAGACATTCAAAACCCACCTGGACACGTTCCTAGGGGATGTACTCTAGGGGGCCCTGCTCTGGCAGGGGGGGTTGGACTAGATGATCTTTGAGGTCCCTTCCAACCCCTAGGATTCTAGGATTCTATGATTCTATGATTTTAGTCTGCATGTCCTAGTAAGATCTATAAGAGAAAAGCACTAATGGTACTCAGTTTTGTGCTTTGAGCTTGAAGTTTAGAAGAAGAAGATCCATTTGGGTAGGGTGCTTTTTAAAAGACAGTGTCTGCAGGATTCTAAAGTATTTGTATTGTGTTCTGGGGTTTTTTATTGTTAGACCAACTGCAGCAATCAGCCACTCTTCTTTTTTAAAGAAACTCAGTTGCCTCTGACAAGCTACAAAAGCAAATAGTGATCCCAATAAAAGTAAGATTTTACTCTAAGAATTTAATCTTTTTAGTCTATTTTTAAAAGATCTATTTTCAGATTTTGCTTTTAGGTTCAGTATGTCGTGCAGGTAACTGAGAGATATGAATAGAGACTTACATCTTAACCGAGTGACTCTATTTACATTGCTGAAGGAGGTGATTTTAATTTTGGAAGCTAACGTTTTTTTTAACTGTCAGGGCTGGGAATATGATAATTGTAGCTGTCAGCCACACATGGAGGGGACGAGAGGAAGTCTTCTGTGCTGTGTTTAGCACTGCTCATGATGTAAAAACAGTAATTGGTCTGGACTGTAGTAAGTTCTTTTAAGATTTATGACCCTTTAGTTTATTTAGGACTGACTCTATGGCTACATGAGTTTAAAAAAGTTAATAGCAGCCTCTTAGAAAAACAGTGCCTTGGTTAACACCTCAGGACAGGCAAAGGGTAAATGCTGGAATTATTTCTTCTGAGCTTTGTAGCTTTTAGGTTCCTGCCAGGTTGAATAGCTTGGATTGCCAGTGATGGGGTACACCAGATCACAGGGGCTTTGAGCTGTGGAGCAGATTTTATGTTGAAATGAGCTCATTTCCCTTCCCATTGAAGGGAATCAAGTGTCTCCTACAGACTCCTGCAGAGTGCTAAGGAAGGTAAACTATCCTTGGCTTTTTTGCTAGGTGAAAACCCCATGTTAAGTTGGACATTCTGCAAACCCTTCTGTGGCTTAATACACTTTTTTGTTTCAGACACAATGTTAGTTTTAACACTAAAAGTTAGATGCAGCATTTCTGTGTTGAGACTGGCACCAGTCAGTGGAATGAGCCACAGATCTTGGATCCAATCAAATCTGCTTGGATAATGATGAAAAACGTGCAGGGTACTATTAGTGTCATTGGGCATGCTCTAAAAGCAGGCTCAACCAAGAGGTAAATAAAAAGTTGGAAGCACAAGTGCAGCTCAGTTTTCTGCAGTAACACTTGAAGTGTGCAGAGAATGGAGGGGACAGTACATCTGTGTCTTCTCTTTCAGACCTGGGTGTAGACTCTTCTGATGGTCTCTTGTTTCAGATCCTATAGAGCTGCTGTGTCAGATGGAAATTGGCTGATCTGAGTGTCACCCAGAAATGCTGCTGATTTTTGGTAATACTGTTGAATGCTTTTTCTTAGCTATCCCAGGTAGTCTTTGGGTTTTTACACTCCTTAATCAAACCTAAGACTCTGTCCTGTGATTGACCTTAATCTTCACAACCCAGTAAGGATGCTTACCCAGCACTTTGTCAGAACATGCTGAACAACTGACCTGCTTTCATCTCGTAATCACAGCACAGGCTGTTCTGTTGCCCCCCTTCCCATCCAAAAATTAGGACACAGTCTATTGTAAACTTGAATGTCCATTAAATGATGTGAATGGGTTGCAGTATGTGGGAAATGAAATGCAAGGATGCACTCTCTGGTCAGCTGGATGTGGCATCCTTCTTGCTGCTCTACCTTCTGGAAAAGGGAAACTCTACTTGATAAGGGCAGATTGCTAACAGAGTTATACTTTATGTCTAATAAACATTTGTATTCTTCCAGATGAATTGGTTAGAAGGTCAGTACATCATAACAGCCTATCTATACAGCTGCTTTGCTTTTAAAGATGAAAGTGACTACTTAGGCATCATAATTGAATCATTAGTAGTGTTTCCATTTGTGTCTCAAAGTCACTTAGAAGTTTAGAGGGACTAATGAGCAGCATTAACTCTTCATTTTATGGCTAAAATTTCCAATCAAAAGTTGGAGAAGGAAGAGTAGACAATTATTTAATATACTTCTGTGCTATGACCTAATAAAAAATATTAGGATACTTGTTTAAGTTGTGCAGGTTTTAAAGGGAATAGTTAATAATCCTGCTGTGTGCATATTTGTTTATTACTTTGGGGGGATGACTGTTAGGAATGTGAACATGATCTGTGAATGGTACACCAGTGGAGAAAAGGGGTGATTCATTATTTCACAGAATACAGGGAGTAACAGGCTCCTGAATGTTGCTGAAGCAGCATATGCAGAGTATGTAATTTTTTTCTCATACAATGCAAAATTGAACTGTAGAATTCACTCATATGGAATCCCATAGAGGCCAAAAGTATGAGTTGGTTCACAATGAGATTAAATACTTAATGTAAGACAGTTCTGTTCACTAAACACAGCCTCATGAAAATGGTTTGCTCTGATCTTGGCTTAATATCACTGGTTTCCCTCTTTTTTATTCTCTTCCATAAGCATTCACTCCTGATCACCACTAGGAGTAAGGTAAAAAGGGCTTCCATCTGCTCCAATATGGATGTTTCAAATTTCACTTAAATGCAGCTCTTTAGTGTCAGATTTGTTAATAAATGTATTCATCCTACAGATGGATTTCTTTTTGTTGTATCTGTGTCTTTTGCCTTCTCATTTTTGAGAACTGAATTCCTGAGACTCTTGACTTACAGAAGTTTCAGAATCTTGTAATTTCTGTTAAAATTTTTGTGTTACAAATTGAGTTTAGGCCTCCATGCTTGGTAATATGGGAAATGCATAGGTGCAAAAGTGAAGGAAAACATCAGTTACAGCAGTGAACTTTTCTGACTTCATGGATGAACACATTTTTATTCTCATTTAGATGCGTTTTTCAGGTATGGCTCCAAACCACAAAGATACAATTGACACTGTGTATCAATTAACTTAGTAACAGTTTTTTTCAATTGACTATGCTACTTTGGATATTTATATTAGGGTAGACTTATGTCTGTGGGACCAAGTAACTAGTTGCTGTAAAAAGTCAGGAATCTCCTGTGCCATGAAAGCATAAGCAAAGTGAGGTTTTTAGTGTTCATATTTAGGCCCTTTATTGACTTGAAGATTTTATTCCTGAATACTAGAGAAATCTCTCTTTATGGTACATTTTTTTTCTGCTATGAAATGGTTTGTATTGGGCTGTTATTAATCACTGGTGTCTGCTCACTTTAGATTTTGTGCCTTTAATTATAACAGTAAGTGTATTGCTGTGTGATATCATGACTGATAAATTGCCCTCAGGGTTAGTTTATTGATGTTTATTCTGTGGACAATTGCCCCATGACGTTCCTATTACATAACAGAATAACATCTATGGATTTCCTGAGCTAATTACATAAAATAAGGTCTGGGACAACATCCCAATGCCTGCCAGTCAGGTTAAGAGTGCCATGCTCTCTCTGCTCTTGAGCAAAGAGACATGGAATTAAGAGGAGTGCAGATGCATCAAGAGGAGCAGCAGAGGATCTGGAAGTCCCCTCCTGGAAGTCTTGTGGCTTTGTGTCCAAGCACCATGCAGGACAAGACACAGGGAGGTGCATAAGGAGCTGCCCTGTCTGCAGCCTCCTTCCTGCAGGCAGCAAATAAAGGAGACACTGCTTCTAGCAATGTTATCTTCAGGCCTACATCTCCTCCCCTTCACAAAGGAATCTCTGCTAAGAAAGGTGAAAGAGGCAGGGCAGTAGCACAGAATTCTGAAGTGGGTGAGTCTGATAATAAGGGAGAAAGTTTGGCACCAGAGCCTGCAGCTGCCAAAGGGCAGTTTGCTTTCTCAAACATCAGTTTTGCTGAACTGAATCATTTCAGATGAATGGCAACGCCACTTTAAAACATTTAGGAATCCTGTCTCTTTGTTTTGTTTTGTTCTGTTTTTGTTTTTCCTGAATGATAGTTGGGTACCACAGAATTGCAAATAAATCTGTTTTAAATATGCTCTGTCCCATTTCTGTTGGTTTTCAATATCATCATACAGCATTTTGCAAAAGATTTGAGTAATTAAATGGTAAAAAAAATTCAGTGATAGTTTACTAATCCACTAATTCTTGTAATTCAATATTAGGTGGTAGAAGTTCATTGCTAACAAAGCTGCTGTTGTTTGATTCCTTCTAGGCAAAAAACCAGAAAACATTTCCAGGCTAATTGGAAGCTACATGAAGCATTCATTCTTTTTAACACATGCAGCATCCCATTAGAAATCCCAGTGACTAGCAGTGCAATTAATAATAGAACCAGTCTCAAAGACCAAACAATTCAGATGATTTGAGCACTCACATTGGGCCAAAGTCTGTGCCTGCTCTGTCCCACAGGCATGAAGAAGCTGTGCCATGGCTACCCAGCAAAGCAGGCTGTGAGAAGGGGCTGTGAAAGGAGGGTGCATGGCCTGTGCACTCCAGGGAACAGTGCTTGGTCAGCAAATCCCTGTCCAGAGGCAGAGGTGAGCAGTGGATCTGCAATTACAGTTCATGCTCCCTGATCCATGGGTAGCTGCTACTCAGGGTGTGGGCCAGGGTCCTGGGTTGGGTCAGGATAAAGGGGATTTTCTGCCTTGTACTTTTGCTTTCAGCTCAGTCTCCTGTAAGCAGCTGCACTGCTGAAATGAACAGCAAGTTTCTCAGGCAGTGGCTGCTGCTGGGACTGATCCCACTCCATGGTTATAGTTACAGCAGAACCAAGGACACTGCTCAGCTCTGAGGAACATTTTGCCCTCCAGAAGGAGAAAAGGAGTCAAGAGGTCCCACCTGGAACCCTCCTTTGGGGAGGAAGGGACAAGAGAGATGCCAGAACTGACCAAACAGAGGATTCCATCCCATACACCTCATCCTCAGGAGAAATGGAAGGGATCACCAGGCTCAAAGCCCTTCCTGCTTCCCCTGCTTCTCCTCTCCCTCTTTGCTTCAGCATCCTGGGAGGATTCCATCCCTTCCTCTGCCTGTGCTCCTGATCCATCCCAGCCTGAATCTGTGTGTTCCTGCCTCCAGCTCCCAACTGCTGCTGACCCCAGGATTCCAGCCTGGACTTTCCCAGGGCTGCCCTGCAGCCTCTGTGGTGATGTGAGAGTTATTGGAGGGGAGAGGGGAAATGAACGTGGGATCAGTTTTCCTGTCTATTTGTATAGGTTGAGTCAAAAATGATCATTCCTGTTCCATTCAAGCTGTGTAGTTCAGTTCCCAACCCATCAGTCTCTCTCCCTTGTTCTCTCTCCTTCCTATATCAGGGAGGGGAATTAACAGGGAACATCTGTTACTCTTTAATTGCCAGGGCATTGTTAAAACCTGACAAGTTACTCAGGGTGTACACACAGGGCTTGCTCCAGCACCTCACCCTCTGAGTATGTGGGAACATACTGTGTCTGATGTACTCTCCCAAAATGCAGGTTTGTGTTGGGTGTCTGAGCTGCCAGAGCAGGCCATGCCAGATGGAAGTTATTCCATGCAAAAAGCTTGGTGCTATTGCAGTGCATTTCTAAGAGTCTGTATTACCTGGTTTTTCCACTACTTGGGTCTTCCCAGCCCACTGAAGAACCCAAATAGTGATGAGGTGCCAGCACTTGAAGCAACTTAAGCCTCATTTGATCACAGAAACCAATGTTGTGTTGACTGGGGAGAACCAGGTGCCCTGCACACTGCCTGTGTATCCTGGGCATCTGCAGGAAAGAGGTTTGTGATCCTGAAGCACAACAGCAGAAGTGTGCCTACAGGATAGCTACGTTGTGTTCTGAGGCTGTCTCCAGTGTTCCATTTGCAGCTTTCTCAGATACCAGTACTTCAGGAAAATTGTCATTGCCCTTTTTAAGATTTTAGGGGGTGCAACGTGCCTTTACCTTCCCAAGTTGTCAGCTCAGATAAAGTAACTCTGCAGGAAGTCTGGACACCCCATCCATTCTGGAATTGTAGCAGTGGCTTCCTGGTTTGTGGCAAGGACCATCTGGTGTATGACATTGATCCTGCCCAAGCCAGGTGGTGCTGGCTTGAAGGTGATTGTGTTCTTCCCCTTGCTGCCTTGCTTGGTTCTCAGTACAGGTGAAGAGCAACCCAGCTGTTCTTTTATGGTTGTCTCCTGCCCTTATCCCCCAGCTCTTCTCTGGATGGCAGCAGTAAAATACACAACTTTAGAGAGCATTTCTACTGGACTGGTTGTACCTTGCCAGAGTTTAAAGCCTGAAGTATATAACCAGGGGCAATGTCATGGGTTTTGAGTCACTGTTGACTTCCAGTGTAAAGATTATTGTTTGCTAGGTGAGAAATCACAATTATGGTTGTTTGGTGTTTGGACAGTTGATTTATGCATATTCATTTGAACTGAAATCAATATTTAGACTAAATTTTATTTGGCTAAATGAAAGCTGCCTGGGATTATTTATCTTTGTATTTTTTTAGTATTTCAAAAACTAAATGGCTTTTTGATTAATTTTGAAAAATATTGCAGTAGAGCTAATTTTACTTGGGAAACAAATAGCATTTTATTTTTTTATAGTTTGGGTGCTCGATTGGAACACTTGGTCCAAGGGCATTACAATTTCTTTATACTCTGGCTACACTGTCTCAATCTTTAATAATATAAAATGTGTAAGTCTGATAGGTCAAGGGAGCTATCAAGAGAATTCTTCTTTTTAAGTATCCTTACCTATGTTTATCTCTAAGATCTTGTAGCATAAAGCCTTCATTTTTCTATCATTGGCATCATATAGCCCTCAACAGGCAGTAAATGTCATTTTAAAATGAACCTCATCCAATCATACAATCTAGCAGTCATTTCCTTTAATAAACTCTGAAGGGGAAACTAACATGCCTTTCTCTAAAAGAAAAATTAGTTGTTTTGTTGCATGACATTTAAGTAAAACAGCTTTTGAATTGTAAAAGGCTAAGGTAATTTTTAAATTTGTAAGTATGATTCATTAGGCATTTCAAAATTCCATAGGCTAAAGTTGAAGAGTACTTTTGGGAGCTGAGATGATTCAAGTGTTGCCTGATTGAGGCTTTAAAAAATCTGGGGAAAAGAACCTTAAACCTGCAACCCTGCTGTTTCCTGGAGTCTTTTTGGTAGCCATCTCAGGGGCGAACTATTTCCAAATATCCTATTATTCTTACAAGCTGACCTAACCAAGCTTGCCCTGATCGGATGTGTAAAAACATTAAATTGTTATCTGGGAATCTATAAGCATGAGGTTTTTTTGAAGTTGCATTTTGTAGGTGCTTAGACCACCATCTTAATTATAAATGGGTTTCGGGGAGTTGGTTGCTATAGAAACAGTCTTCCCAGTGCTTTTCCAGAGCAAAATTCAGCTTGCCTGTATATTTGAGGGAAGACAGAATGGCTAAGGAAGGGAGATGGAGCTTACATTTCTCAAAGAGCCATGGATTGCAGCAGCCTCTATTTAAAGTATGCAGGCAGGAGAGCTACTCTTGTCCTCAGTGTTTTTCTTGCCATTGAAAAGCCACATTTGATGGCTGTGTGAAATCCAGCCTTCCCTTATTTCAGAAGTGCAGCTGCATCAGGGCTTACTGAGGCTGACACCCAAGTGAATTTGGCTCAGAAGTGCAGCTGTAAACAGAGGGCACAATCTCTCAGCAAGCTGGAGCTGTGAACATTTCTGGTGCAGTGTTTTGTCCATTGTCTCTTGCTGAGAATAAGGCTCCCCTCTCCATCCTTACTGAAGTCAGATTTTCTATTGCCAATGATTGCTCTGAAAACATCTCCTTGGCTCTGTATTGCAGCCCAGAAGGCACCTTGGCATGTTTGTTTGTTTTTTTTTTTTTTCCTTCTGTTAGCTGTGAGATGGAAAAACGTAACAAAAGGGTCTGGGGGTGGTTGGGGGCACAAATATCCATAATCCTGTCTAACTTTAAGTTGTGATTCTCCTGTCTTTGTCCTTCAGCCACTGTTTGCACATCTCTTAATGTGATCACAGCACAGACCCCAAGTGTTGGTTCTGTGGTTGCTGTCAGAGTTCAGTGGAGCTTGCTTGGCTTTTGGGGAATGGCACTGTAGGTGCTGTGCAAGCTCATCTGTCCTCATGGGTGCTGAGCACTCTTTTCATTCTGTGCATACTCATTTACAACACGCTGCAGGGTGGGATTCTGTGGAGTCAGCACGTTTCCTTTGCAGAATGAAAACAGGGCAGGGAAGAGGAGCCCGTGAGAGCAAAGGTCCAGTTCTGAGTTACAGCTTGGCTGCTTTTATGTGAAGTTCCTTTTCCAGCTCTTTCCCACTATTTCAGTCTCAGGGAGGTGGGGCTGCAGAGATCTTACAGGGTAGGAGGCTGCCTGCTCTAGAGGTGCTTCCAGACCCTTGAGGCTTGGGAGAATTGTCTGGGAGGAGCAATTTGGCAGGCATGTGGGAAAGGGAAAGGGCTTTTGAAGTAGGTTTGGTCACAAAGAGGGAGCAGAAGGAAGGCAGAGCACCTGAGAGGGAAGAGCTGAGTCTGGTTGGAGATAATTAGAGGGGAAGTTGTCATGAAGGGAAAAAAGAAGTAGATTTGGAAAGAAAACCATCACAGTTCAAGGTGAATACTTAGTGAAGAGGAGAAGGGTTAATGCAGTCTGCATTTTCCCACCTTGTTCTCTGTTTTGAAGTGAGACTCATTTGCTCAGCAATTGGACAAAGAGGACTTTCCTTTTTCTTGCATCGTCAGTGATCCTCCCTGTATCTTTACCTCCAGACTGACAGTTTCCCCTTGGATGAAATAATCTCAAGGGAGAGGACAGCTAATTGTGGGAAAAGAGAAACTTGCTAGCTGCAATAACATGATATCATTTGTGCAGTTGTCATCACTGACTGCCACTGTCATTAAGTGCCACAAGATCTTTGAATCTTCCCTTGGAGGGGCCTGCATGGAGAGAGAGGCTTGGCTTTAATGCCTTCCTCCATAGGGAAATCTAACATACAGTACTTCTTTGCTTCTCTGTCTGGAGCTGCACTGCTGTCCAAGAACTGAGAACATCTTTCTCACCTTCAAGTGCTGTAAATGAGATGTCATCCCCATGACTTGAGCAGCATAAACTCCCCACACCAGATGTATGCAGCCCAGCCTTTCCTGAAGAACTGACAAGGAGAACAGCCTTCTAAAAGAGAACAGCTAAAAGAGAACAGCCTTCCATAAGAGCTGATGGGAAATCATGTTCATTTTTGATGTTTCCTTGAAAGAGTGCAGGTTCCCTGTGTTCCTGTTCATAAACAGTAGCTCGTGACAACAGTACTTAATGCTTTTCACTGTGGACACATTATTTGATCTTTCTTACTTTAACCAGATTTTTAAAAGTTTTGGTTTGGGGTTTTGTTTTGTTTTTGTTTGATTGAGAAAAATGCAGGGAATCTACTTGGTACTGAGGAATTCTGTGCCTTCTATTTCCCTGAACACAGGGACCCCAGATTTGCATAGCATGGCCTCTGCCCTGAATAGAAATTACAACAGTTTCCATAATCTCCCAAGTGCTGCCAAGCCACAAAAGGGACAGTGCCTGTTCCTGGAACAAAAAGATGACAGAGAAGAGGAAATTCAAAGGGCATAACTTGGAGGGGATGTAAACTTTGTTTACGTAACAAAATTGATATGTACAGCAGAACAGACATCAGATCTTAAGAGGTGCCCAAAAGTCACACGCTAACCAAAGGATCATAACACAAAGTTACTGAGTTTCTACCCAGACATCCAGGAACATTCCCCCTGTCTAGCTCAGGGGGTGCTGGTTGCCAGAAGATGGGGGATTGGTTATTCCAGGTTTCAGAATTTTCCCTTTGTCCTGTTTCTGACATGCCTTTTCCAAGCACCTCCTGCAGACTGTTCTCAGAGGGGGGATACAGTGTTGTTATAAGAGCTCTGTTTCTGCCCCTCTGTTTATCCTGCTGGGGAGAACAGCCCTAGAGGTTTTATACCTGAGCTCCAAAAAGCTAAGCTTACCTGTCCCCTAACCCTTTTTAACTTGCTGGATGGGGAGTATAAATCCCATCAGGTTTGTACAGATCACTCTCAAGCTGAGAGGTTTCTCTGCTCTTTGATGGAAGAAGCCTGCTCTGTACCTGGCTCTCCCATCCCACTTCTTCCCACCCTTATGCCTTCCTGGCCAACACAGCAAAGCAGAATGAAAGCAGAAGGGTAACAACTGATTCATCCCTTCATTTAAAGAAATGGGGTGGTATTTGGCTCAACCCCATGCAG
The DNA here is from genome assembly GCF_036169615.1 of Heliangelus exortis. Taxonomy (NCBI): domain Eukaryota; kingdom Metazoa; phylum Chordata; class Aves; order Apodiformes; family Trochilidae; genus Heliangelus; species Heliangelus exortis. Next base: position 1,115,578 of record NC_092430.1, on the reverse strand, counting down.
ATAATTGTAAGATCTTTATAGCCCAACTTTTATACCTAAAACCTGACTTGTATTTTTGCAGTTAAGTGTCATGCAAGACACCAAGCCTTTGCAGTTAATTTCCTTGCATTCTGCTTTGGTTTCTCCACATTTTTCACACAAAGGTACTCTGTTGGTTTCATATGTCTTGTCCCTCAGCCCATGCTTTTGTCCACAGAAATTGTTTTCCTTTTTTTCCCTTGATTTCCACCCACCTAAAAATCTCATATTCAAAGCAGAAGGAGACTGGGAGCCAATTTCTCCTCTCAGGGTTAAATCTGGGATTAGTTCCCCCGGCTTCAAATTTATGCTGGTGTGGTGAAGATGAGAATTAACTTTCTGTACTGTTGTCAACAGGGAGAAAATAGAGTCCCTGTAAGACTGTATCCATGGAAACCATCCTACTGCAACAGCGGGCAAAGCAGCAAATCAATTTCTGCAGTTTTCAAATGAAACACATTTAGCAACATTACAGTGCATCTGCCATTGAATAGATCATCTGTGCTGATAACTGCTGAAAACCCCTTCTAGCAAACAAGCTGGCAAGAACATTTCTTCCTCTTGATAAAATTCTGATTTGGGGTAAAGTAAGCATTGAGGACAAAGTCCCATGAAGACACTGCAGTGAGACAGAGCCAAGTCCAGAAGCAACAATGTTTAATGAAGGAGAAAATTGTTTAATTTAGCATTTAGCCCAAGTATCTGGGCAGATAGTGACTGAAATGTGTTGGAGGCAGTGAGATGTCACCTCTGCCTCCCTGCTCTGTTCTGTGGTACCAGATGTGACAAGAAGTGCACTTGTGCTTGGTGATGCCTCTGTCTGACCAGGTGTGTGTGGCTGGTGGACTGTCAGATGAGATTTCAAGATGTGGTTTGGTGCAAGATGATCTGGGCATGTTTCAGAGCCAGAGACCTTTCCAATGCAGAAAATGTGCTGGCTGTCTCTGCATTTCACTTTTTTTTTTTTTTTTTTTTTTTTTACATTTCAGCACTTGACAGTTGAGAAAAGAACCTCTTTGCTATGCCACAGAGGGAGCATGAAAACAGGATGGATTTGTTTAGCTCAGGCTTTGAATGTGTTGCCATATTCTTTTTCCTGCCTTGTACAAAGGGGATTATGGCTTAATTTTTCCACCTACTAGGGCATCTCTCTGGCCATTTTGAAAAAAATAATACTGGAGTTCATCAGTTGGTTGTAGGTGTAGATGAGGCTCTGCTTTGCTCTTTTATCAAACCCAAATCCTGCAGTCTGCCTTTCCTCTGCCCAGCAAGTAGAGAAATACCTGCCTGGGAGAAATGCAAACTTATTTGAGATGGGGGGAATAAAGTTGAACCAGAGGGGAATAAACAGCATTACAGAAATGGCCCTGGCTGTGAGTAGCCCTTCTGTTGCTGAGATCAGATACACATCCCTCTGTGACACTGCAGTGTCTAGGCTGTATTTTATCTGCTCCTGAATCTGAGTTTCTTGATAACAGCAATCACATATGCCATACTCTGTCCTTTTATCTACAGATGCCCCAATCTATTATGGCAATAACCCTTTGATTGGCAGTTATCTATTTTTTTCTTACCTGAGGTCAAGCTTATTGCAATCTGCTCCTCTTATCACTGAAACACATCCAAAAGCTTCAACTGGTGCATAAAGTGGGAGTTTAGCATTGGAATGAGCACCTTTCTGGGTGCACTGTCACATTTACTGGCTCCAGGAAGACACAGTGATAACTTGGGACTTGTGGAGATGGGGTAACAAAACCTGGAAAATTTAATGGCTCTGCAATGTGATAGATGCCAAGAAAATTTACATTTCCTTCCCAGCACTTCTGGGCCAGGTCTGGGAGTCCATGGGAGGAGCAGGGGCTGCATTGGAGCTGCTTGTGCAGCATTTGTTCTGAGGGACAAAGCAGGAGCCACCTCTGGATCTGTCACTTCTCTCACAGCTCCTGAGTGTGGCATTTTAAAACAGTGAACCTTGGAGCAATCTTAATATATAAGAATTTTGGGGGTTTGCACAGCCCTGTCTGGTGTAGGAGTGTTTTTTGCTGTCTATCTCCAGGGATTCAGAGGTGACACTGTACTTGTCTGTTGCCTCTCTTACATTACCACCCCTGTGATTAAGGCAAAGATTCTGAGTAACCTTCAAAAAAATGCAAATCTCTGGCAAGCCTCTAGGCCATCTGTTAATGTGGGCAGGCAAGAAGGCACTGGATAGGAAGTCTCAGTCACAAGGCAATGTTTGGATCTGTTACCATAGCCATTTCTTTTAAGCCTTGTATATGACATTTTAATTATTGTCTGAATTATTTTTCTGTTAGAATTTTTAACACATAGCAAGCCTGTATTGCAGTGATTCCTTGAAATGAAACCATTCCTCAAAGTCCCTTTATGAATATGCAAACCCCATCTATATTTTTAAATTGAATTCATTTTACAATTAGAGGAACATTTACCAAAAATCAGTAGATTGCTCTTGGTAAAAACTTGAATTGTCTGCTTGCAATATGTCCTGTACAGCACCAAGACACACTCTGTTACCACTTCTGGCAGTCCCAGCAGCCATGATTTCTTTCTTTGCTACTGCCAGAAAGCAAGCAACTCCTCCAAATTAAAACCTGATTGTGTGTTCCTATCCTGTGAAGTTCTTAGCACCTTGTGTATTAATATCCACAGGAAACTAAAAGTATCAGTCCAATGCCTTCACTGGTAGGCTGCTCAAACCCTAAAAAGTTGTGCCTCACACTGGTTTCTTACATATGCTACCTGTGACCTTTCCTTGCCTCTACTTAATTTTTAATTTCAGAAACAATTTAATAGAGACAAATAGTTCCAAGGACTATGGTGTGTCCTCTTATGGCAAGCTCTGCTCAAATATCTGGTGATACAAGAAGGTGGCTGGCTTATCATCATGGTTTGCAGCATTAATAGCACCAAAAATGAAAAAAACAATTGCCCCTTTCATTAGAGGAAGACCTAGCTGACTGCTGAATAGGTTGTAACTAGATGATCTGTTAGTAAAGGGTATTGAAGGCTGACAGTCTCTGGCCCTTAATTTCATGCAGAACCCTGAAAAATCTCCCTCCCTGCAATGGAAGACTTGTTTAGTGGGGAAGAGCCCTTTTACCAAGATGTAAATAGCAAAGAGGTTGGCTCAGATCTCCCAAGATTTGAAAATGTGTGAGTGCCTTTGCCTTCTGCAGACACAAGCACTGTCCTCTTTAGTTCATGCTGCTTGGGAAGCCTTCAGAGAGGACTCTCTCATCACAGTGCTGTGAGCACCAAAGAGCCAGAGAAGTGGTTTTTTGGGTTATATTTTTTGTTTTTTTCTTCCCTGGGTCCCCTCCATTCAATAATGAGCTGTTCCTTAATTCTCTCTCCTGGCCCTGGCTGCAGCCTTCCTCTCCATCTTCCACCTTCCAAGTCTCTTCCTCAGAGTGCAAGGTCTGGGTAGATTCCAGCTAATCTGTCAGCTTTGGCAGGGCACATGATGGAGGGTGTACACATACAGTTCTGTACTTCTGTGGCAAATTCCTTTCAGCACCTGGAGGGCAGAGGATTTCTCAGCTGGCAAAAGGGCAGCATGTGCACAGAGGGTGTGCTCTGGCCTGAAGCTTTGTGTGACAGGCAGATCTGAACCAGCACCATCTCTGTGCTCCTGAACAGCATTTCCTGTTGTATTGCAGACCTGTGTCTTGCCTCACATCAGAAGCTCAGTTCTGGATCTCCCCATAGTAAGTGTGGCTCAAGGTGCAGCAGAACCCCTGTAATCCCTGTCAGACAGCCTGTCAAGCCTTGCCCACAGAGCATGCCTTGGCTTTAGCTCTTGCTCTGTACAGTGCTCTTTGGGCAGAGACCTACACCTGCCTGACAGAGCTTAGGGACTGCAGCCCTGTTGGGAAGAACATCCTTTTGGTACACTTTGCAGCAGCAGCAAAGAACTTGGGGCTTTCCCTTGGGCTTGAGATCCCACCCTGTGTCTACAACTGGAGGAGTGTGTGGCTGACTGCCCTGGGACTTCCCATTGCAGATCTTTGGCTGCCTGCTCTGACCCCAGTGTTTGAGCTCACACATCAGGACTGCAATACAGAGCTCTGTCTAGTACCAAATGTGGCAGATCCTGGAGTGGAAGAAGGAAAAGTTTTTTTGTCTGCTTCAGCTGGTGTGGAAAGTGCTACCTGAGTGGAATATGGGGCCTTTGCATGGGACTTCTATGATTTGGTGGCTGTGATTACCTGTTAAACATGGCCCCTAGTTTGAGGAACTGCAGAGTTAAAATTCTGATTACTCTCAACTACCACACTGAAGTGCAGGTTAACTATGAAACTAGAAAACTGAGAAAGTGTCAGTATACATCAGACTGTGCTGCCATGTCTTGGCCCTCTAAATAAAGCATATTTTATTTCAGACTTCCCAGAATCACTCACCTTTTCGAAGCAGGTGTGTTACTGGTGGCTCCTCTCTGCCACTGCCATGTCTGGGGTGGCTGTCCCTGGGTGAGGGGACAGTGTGGTCCCACCAGCCAAGCCCCTGCAGGGCATCTCTGCATAACTCCACAGCCCTTGGCCCTTGGCCTCCTGAAGCTGCAGGGGGTCAGCCAGAGAGCTGGTGCTGCTGTAGGAAGCTTGAGAAAAAGTCACAGGGGTGTCTGAGCAGACAGAGTTCAAGAGAGGTAAAAATGTTGGTCTGCTAAGAGCTGTATCAAGGGCAGAGTCCCTTGGACTGAGATCAAATGTGAAGTCTTTTAAGTAGGAGAGGGCTTGATTATTTAGTTGGGCATATTCAAAGTTTATCTTGCTACTTGTGAACTCATCCAGAAGATTTGCTCTACTCTTCTGATCTTCAGAGCAAGTTTGCTCCCTGTTTTGTTTCATGTGGTACAGGCTGCTGGACTGGAAGCTTGGCTCATAGTTGTATTGGTTTGTGCCTGGAATACTGCAGTATTCTGGATTTTGGGCAATGCAGTTGCATTCATTTTGCAACAGTAACTTGGTTTTGTACTGAGACATCTTAGAAATTATATTGTTCATTTCATTCCCAATGCATTTGTCTTCCAAGTGCTTGTTTTCATAGCTGATTTTTAATGATGCCACTTGTGTAACACAGTGCTCTAGGAGCTGTACTGTGTTAGTGCTGCTCTCCACTGGTGTGGGGCTAACATAGCCCTGGAAGTGTCTGAGAGCAAGAGGCTGTGGTGTTTTATCCCAGGAAATTGAGTGATGCATTGGTTTATTTCTGTCCTCCCTCTCCAGGGGATCCAGGAGTGAGGTTGCAGCAGTCTTGTAGGAGTAACATGATTCTACTTCATAATTATCATCTAACAAAGGGTTTTCAGAGCTCTGGAAGACACTCTCTCTGTTCAGCTTTTCTGGGAGTGAGTTTTTATCTCTGGATGTCTGGCATCCTGCTGAAAGTGTCTCCTCCTCATTCTCCAGTGAAGATGTCTGCAGATGGTCACCATTGGCCTGGGATCCTGGTACCCAACTCCATGCTGGGGTGGTTTCCACAGTCCCAGGCACTGTAGGTGAATCCTTGTGTTGACTCCCTTCCTTTCCTTGGAAACCCATATTATATGTCTTCTGGCAAGAGTCCAGGCTGTGGTCTCTTTCAGCAATGTTTACTGAAGAGGCCTGGGTTGTGTATTTGTTTTCATCCAAAGCCACACACAGGTTAAATGTGTTAGATTCTTCCTTGCTTGGTTGCTCTTGCTGAGCTTGGGTGCTCAGCTTTTGCTCTGAGCTGGGGCTGGGCAGGACCAATGAATCACTGGGTTTTTCTGGCTGTGACTGAGGACTCTGGAGGGAGTCAGGGGAGGAGACAAGCCCTGCATGTTTTCGCAGCCAGTTTATTATCCCCATGGTCAAGGAGAGTTCAGTATCACAGAGTTTCAGCAAACATTCTTTGCCTTTCCAAGTGCTGTGAAAAAACCCTTGGCTGATAATGTCTAGAGCTGGCTGGGAAGCCATGTTCTCTTCAGCTCCAACATGAAAGCTGTAAATGGACAAAGGAATTTCAATAGCTTGTTCTGAAATGGTTTCAGATGTGCACAAATCATCATCTAGGACTGGGTTTATTTTGACTTCGTTTGGGTCATAGAAGAGCTCATAAAGGGCATCTCCACTGTAGCTGTCTCTTGGGAATCTACTTGGGATCCCAGGGGTTTGGGCTTCCTTCACCTCATCCTCTTGTCCAGGGGAGAAGGAATCATAGTATCCTTCATCGCTGGTGGATGTGGACTCCTGGTTGTCACTTTTTGGCGTTCCTGTTTCCGTGGAGCTCTCTTTGGAATTGTCACCACCTTTATCATTTGACACTTCGGGATCTCTCACAGAAGTTGAAGCCTGGCTTCTAACCTTTTCCATCTCAGGACCAGGTATCTTCAGTAACTTCTGATCAAACAGAGCACTCTGATGTAGCCTCACGGACTTGTTGATGCTGTCCCAAAATTTTGCAAATTCCATTGTCTCGTTCTGCCCAGGAGAGGCCAGCTGCTCCACACCTCCCTGAAAAGAGCCCAGGACTGGGCTGTCTTTGTGCTTGCTTCGTCTCAGCAGAACTTCTTTGCTGTTCTCCAGCTCCATGTGAGCAGAGCTCTCATCAGCAAAGATTTCCCCACAGCCAGTGAGGGAATCGAAGCTCTTCAGCGAGGCAACATCTTCACCCAGGGGGTTGCAGCAGTCGTGGGAAGAGTCAGACTGCAGCTCACTGTCTGAGCAGTCCTGTGACAAGCAGTCAGCAGCAAACGTTTCTCCAGTTTTGAAAAGAAACTTTGCAAGACGCCCAGACAGCTCATTCTTGCAGCCTGCAGAGGACAGGTTCTTGTCCTTCTCAACCAGGAACGTGAGGACTTCTGGTTTATTTTTTTTAATATGGAATATATCTCTGAGCCCTTTCTTAGATCTCTTGAGGGAAATCCTCTTCCTGGGGATGGTTTTGGCAACAGCTGGCACGAAAGGCATCTGGGGCACAAAGTTCCTGTAGTCAATCATTTGAGTGCTGCATGCAGACTGGCTGGGGCTGACCACACACTCCTTCTTACTGCTGGAGCTGGACATCCCTGAGAAGCTGATGCTGTTGACAAGTCTCCCCTTACCCCTTCCAGAAAAACCTTCCTCAGAAGCTCTGCTGCTGGGGCTGCACTGCTCTGCTTTTTCTGCCTCAGGGACACAGTCATGGGTTTTACTCTTCCTTACCAGTTTGTAGTAGGACCCAGATGATTTTTCCAAGCAGTTGTCACCATTTCTCCCTGCTCTGGTGGAAAATCTGTAGTTCTTGTGTGTGGCTACACATGCCAGCTGGACTTCACCTACACTGTGAGTTCCCTCCAGAGCTGCCTTCTTGTCTTTCCCTCTATCGTCTTTGCTGATAAGAACCTTTTCATGCTGCACACTGGATTTTATGAAGGTCTTTCCTCTTTTGAGCTCCATACTTCTTCCTCACATCAGTTTCTGTAAAGAAAGAGTAGGGTAAAAGCTACTGAGAGGTTGGTGGCTAGCACTTGTAAACACTGGAGTCTGAAGGGAATGATATCAAGCCTTTTACAGTTGGTTTTGTTTGACACCAGAAATTTCCATTACTGAGGCATGGCATTGGATGAGAAAGAGATGAAGTGAAACTGAAGGTGTGTTAGCAATGGCTGGAAGATCCAGCAGGGAGAAGACAGTAAAAATTCTGGGTTGGTTTCAGAGGCTCGCAGAACCTCTTGGCTGTTTGAAAATGAGGGGTGTTTGGATTTAAGATTGATATCATAATGGCTTTTAGCAAGAGAGAGGTCCTGTTCTGAAAGTAGAGAAGGCATGAGTGTGCTTCAGGGAGGCAGCAGTTCATCTGTCTGTACCTTTGAGAGGGCTGAAGAGCTCAGAGGGGGAAAGCTTCTGATAAAATGGGTCAAACATTTCACACATGTTGCTTACTGTATATTAAAATACCTGCGAATAGAAAACCCATAAACCTGGGTGCTACCCTGGCAAGTATGCCAAAATTGAATTGCTGTTTTTATTGCCTCCTGTGCAGTTTTCTGCAGTACTTTTATTGTAAGAAGTCAAAAAGTACTCATAGAAAATCACTGTATATTATGACAGAAGCTGTTTCTAATTTACAAAGGCCAGCATGAAGTGTTGCCACATTGAATCTGCATTGGGCATTGATTAGTTCTTTCTAAAAATACTCTATTATTTGTATCAATGCCAATTTTGGTTTCTGCCTATACATTTTAGTATTGAACCTATTTCATGTTTTCATACATCTGAATTAGTCGTTATTTTAGCCATGACCCGTTCAGTTTGCCAGCAGTTATTTCATGGACACACCTGATCCTTCCCTGCCTTCTATCAACCAGAAAATGAAGTAAGTCAATGGTATTCCATAAGACTGGGTCAGGGAGGAGGCAAGCACTTCCTGAAAGCTGTTGGAGAAACCAGATTTTTACTGGGTAGGAAGCAGGAGGAAAACTCCAAGTCCTATTCTTGAAAGCATGTGCTTGGAGTTGTCCTTAATGAGACCTCAGTTAATGCTTTATCTTGTTTTGAATTGGTTAGACATAAGTAAAGCCACTTAGAGCTACTGAACTCTACAGAATTTATAACTCAATGTAGGTCAGTGACAAATGCTAAAAATCCCAGGGTAAAGCATGAATATTTGACAGAAAAGAGTGTGGGTGCTATGGAGAACGTGGTGGGTGGGGAAAGCTCACTATGACTGAGCTCCTGGCATATTTCCTTTTCATTTGGAGCTGCATGTGAGTACTGCAGAGCTTTGTTAATGAAAGCCAGTAAACATCTTACTATGCTGTCAGATATCTGGAGTTCACTGGTGCTGCAGGAAACTTGTTTTGCATATTTAGAAATAGGTCACTGGGACATGATCACACTGTCTCTGAGAAGCGAGGTGTGCTGAGAAGAACCTCAGTACACAGAACTCCCGTGGAGTGGTGAAAAGAGTCAGAAACAGCTGACAAGACTATTAATGAATATCCCAAAAATAAAGTGTCTGATCCCTCAGTTCTTTGCAATTGTAGAAATAGGTTCTGTGTCCCCATGGGTAGTCCTGCTGCTACAGAGTTCCTTGGAGGTCTGTGAAATGACAAATGCGTTTTACTGGGGTTATGTAGGACTGTGTCCTGCTGTTTGTGCTCATTCTGAGGACTCAGTGCCTGTCTCTGCACCTTTTAAACTGTTCTCCTCTTGGGCTTGGAGCATATCTCTTCTTCCACAAGGATGAAGTTTATAGGAGGAGCTGTTTTCCACCTTTGCAAAGCAAATGCATTTTTCAGTTTAAAAATCACTGTAAAGATCAGAAACCTGTGAAAAGCAGCAGTCAGTCTACTAAGATTAGGTTGTTGTTTTCAACAGGCTCTGGGTGTTTTCTTCACTAATGTTACTTGACCTCTTTTTTTGAGTGTTGGTGATACCACTTACGGAAAATATGTTTAAAAAGATGACATCCTTGATAGCTTGCAATAATCTTAGGTGCAGCAGCACTGAGGCTTCACATCTACAGTAAATGGTACTTTCATCTGTCCTGAGCATACCAGCTGCTCACTTAGGATTTCACAGGTGTCCAAGCAGGCAAATAGATCCAGATTCTGGACTTACCTTATAATGGAAATAAAATTAGGGTTTAAATTTGGATTTGCTCATAAAAATCAGAGATACTTCATACTCAAACATATGCCATCTGTGCAAGGTGTCTGCAAGCCTTTTCATAGTAACAGAAGGTTTTACTGTGCCTGTGATTCATCTATAGAAGTAAATAAAGGTTTAGAATGGGAAGGTGAATACATTCCTGTGGGCTGAGGAGATTTGGTGCTAGGACAGTTAAAGCAATTGCTTATAGTCCTGGTTTATGAGGACCTGAACAAAACTGAGTTAAGGAACTGGTCTGGTTAACAAGAGCTATGTTCTGATGCCTGAATTCTACCTAAGTCCAGGTCAACAGGCAAGGAGACTAAAGTAATGTGTGCAGTGGACCTGGACCAGATACCCATTAGGAAGCAGAACTCACAATGTCCAAACATTGAGATGGGGTCAGGGCATGATTGTTGCCTCTGCTCATGGCCCCCAAAGCTTCCTGCTAGGCTGAGCTGTCTGCAAGTTTCCCTCTCTAGAGGAAGAGGGAAGACCTGCTTTGAGGTTTGTGCTGGTTTCAAATTTATTATTTTGTGTCTTCATGGAGTCATAAAATGATAGGGTTTAGATTCCAAATTTGGGTTGGAAAGGACCTTAAAGGACAGGGAAACCTCCCACTAGACCATGTTGCTTGAAGCCACATCCAGCCTGGCCCTGAACATTTGCAGGGATGGGGCTGCCACAGCTCCTCTGGGCAGCCCATGCCAGTGTCTCACAAAAGAATTTCTTCCTAATAGAGTGTGCTGCAATGTGTCCTGGAGCTAAACCAGCAGTGCTCTTGGATATAACTCTGGGAAGATCATCCTAGTGGGAGAGTAGAAGTATCTGATTCAGTTTAGTTGCATGCATAGAAATAGTAATATTTAAAAGAGAAAATGTAGATGAACTCTGTGGCTTTGGAAAATTTTGCAAAAAATTCCTTATTTATAAGTAGGAAAAAATGTAATTAAGGTTCATTTATTCCAAAATCTCACCAGCTGTCTGTTTTGGACACTCTTGTTTAATTTAAATATAATTGTTTGTTTTGGAGATAGAAATAAGTAAAATTCAGAATGCAGTTATTGTTTTTCAGGGGAGATAGGAGGAGTGTACTTTCTGCTTCTCTGCATTTCGTTTATTCTTAAAATTGTCAGGTTGTAGAGATGAAACCTTGCTGTTTCTTGCTAAGCAGAACTCTGCATGCCACTTGGAGCCTTCATCTCACCCCCTGCAAGAATTTTCCCTTTATTAAATGGAAGTTGGTATTAAAGAACAGTTAATAAGCATTGTGTTCTCTCTTTTTTTAATCTAAAAAGAAGGAAAAAACCCTCTATTTGGACTGCTTTTACATTTTAAGATACAAGTTTGGGGTGAGTCCAAATTCCCTTTTCCACATGTGGCTTCTTATCAGTAAGATTTCAGATCCTGAGTGCCAGAGTTAGGTATGAAAATGTCACTCCTGTTTTCCAAACAAAAATGGTAGCATAATTAAGTTTCCTGGAAAAAAAAAATCTATCTGGTTTGGGCATATGTGTATTATATACACATAATAATTGTGTATTATCCTTAAAATGGGTGCACTTTAAGATGAAATATTTCTTTAAAATACTTCTTGAGTAATTGAATGATGGGAAAGGTAATAAGAACAGAGTGCTCCAGGAAGCTCTCCCTTTCTATGCTGACTGAACCTCACAAAGATTTTTACTGGGCACCAGTTGGAAGTCCTAAAATGCAAACCCAGCAAGCAGGAGTTAGGGAGAGCACAGCTGCTTTTGAAGCTGCTTTTTTAATGCTCAGGATCTAATCAATTAGGAATGCATAAAGAACAGCTGGTGGTCCTAGTAGAGGGGAGGGGGGTATTTTTGAAAGAAGGCTACTTAGGATGAAAAACCTTAACTGTCTTGGAAAGTAAAAGTTAATAATGGAAATATTGAGAAATAATCATGAGCATGTATTCCATTCTGTTAATTTGATTTTTTCATTTCCAAGCAACAAAATGCTGCTTTGCTGAAGAGTGGTGCTACCCTGTCTGCAGCTATTGGAATGGCATTTCTGGTAAGGAAATAATAACAGTTCCTATGAGGAAAATAAAAGAGGGCTCTAAAGCAGGGCTCATCTTTTCACTTAAACTAATTACTTTACTAGTATCTCCTCTCCATTAGGAATCAAGTAACAAGAAGTTGGAAATGATGGAGGATGTAACTGGGGACAGTCATGAGTCAGGAAACAGAGGAATGTTTATTTTTCAGGATGCATGTGTGACACACAAACCTGCATTGAGATCATGCATCTTTTAGGAGTACTCCTCTCCTCATTGTTAGGGGATGTGTCTCATCATTCCCCTTAATCATTTGTCTCTCTGGGCTAACCCAGGATGCCTAATTATTTGCATGTATATTTAGGTCAGGCTTTCTCATGAAGAACCAGCAAAAAGCACATTGTGTTTTTCTTCAACCTTAATTCCACTGAGCACAAAGTAAAATCTTATTCTCCCCAGCAGAATACCAGGAGGATGCATAGTTAAAAGCTTAATCTTATTAGCAATATGCTATAGGGAAGCCTGAACCTTCCTTTAAGCCCTGCCAACTGTTCCGTGGAGCTGAGGATTTTTCATAGTAAAATTAACCACATTTCTACTCCTGGCATACTGTCCTGCTGTGTGTCAACAGGAAGGATCCCTGGGGGAACAGCAGCACCCCCTGCATCCTGCTACGTGGGGTGTGCAGCAGGGTGGAAGGATGCTGAGACCATGACAAAAGGAGACTGCTCCTCTGACAACACCTCTGCACCCCTCATGCGGTTTTCTTCTGTACCTGGGGGGGAAAGAAATGTAAAGAAAGGGCAGCATGAACTCCTGCACAGGGAGCTATTGCCTCATCCCTCTCCTGCTAGGAAAAGGCAGGGGAGCAGAGATTTCTGCTGTGTACCTGAGAAGGGAAGAAGGCAGTTGTTACTTGTCCTGGCCAGCAGCCTGTTGTACCAGAGAGCAAAGCATTAAAACTGTCAGCTTGGGCTGTTTTCAATAAGTTATTGCTTTAAGATGAGATGGGATTTATGCATTTACATAAACACAGGCACACACACGTCAGATTTTTTGAAAAATAAGTCAAAAACATTGCAGTCATCCCCAAATAATAGACCTTTGGAGTTCCTGTGTCAGAGCAGAAGAAATGCCATTGCAGGAACACAATAGGGCAGTTCCCAAAAAGCCTACTCACCATGGCTTATCCCTGAGCAGAAATCCTCTCTCCCAGCCCTGCTGCTGAGGCTGCTCTTTATCCAGAGGCTCCTGTGATGCTTTTCAGATTGGGAAGGGCTGGACCACTGCTGCTCTCCAGCGTTAATCTCCACCCCCTGTCTTTTCCTCCTCCTTCTTCCTTCATCCACACCCCCTGATTCCTCCTGCTTGTAGCTCCCTCTTACCTTACATAGATTCTAGGTTCCCACATGTATTTTAATTTAGGAAAGATGCCTATTTCAGCCATCTGTGTGATGCCATGGAAATTCCTTCCTTGCTAAGAAATAAAAGCCCTGAGAGTAAGCTTGGGAGTCCTGAGCCAGCATTTTAGGTGATTTTATGGGGGAGTGAAGTAACATGAGGGGATAGAGTGAGTATTTCTGCTGCTCAGAGCTGGAGTGCCTTGTGTCAGCCTCAGATTGCCTGCATCACACATCAGATTTTCCTCACACTAAGTCTAACTTCTGCTTCAGCGTGCAGATTCAGCATCTGATGTTAGGACATTGTTTGTGATATAGAGGAGCTTTTGTCATCACAAACACTACAGCTTTAATTTTGCAGAAGTGTCAAAGTGGCATCCCTGCCCCAGCCCTCCCTGTGAATGGCTTCCAACCCCAGTCACACCTGGACTGTCCTTCCCCAGTAACTCTCCTCTGAGTCCTTCATGGCAGTTTCAAAGCCCCTGCCTTCTCCTTCCTGCTTGGTAAAACATCCCTGCTGGGGGTAGGATAGGAGCCTCCTAAAAGCCAAAGTGGCTTAATCCCCTTCAGTAGCTCTCCTGGAAGCTGCAGTTCAGAGGTGTTCTCTGGGATAATGCAGTAGTTTGGGTACAGCCTGGCAGATCTGTGGGCAGTTTATAGATAGAGCTGCTGTTATCACAGTTGCTCTTTAGGCATCTCTCGGGTGACTGAGACAGCAAGTTGAGACAGGTCCAATCTGTGCAGCTATTTAGGAAATCCTCCAGCTCTGTATGAGCTGAAGATGAGCATTCCATCACCCCTGGAGAGCTCTTCTATCCTGACATGACAGCAGAAAGGTAACAGAAGCCTCAGCCTTCTCCCTCTTTTCATCTTCCTTTTCACAGGGTGCTTCAGCTGAACCTTGGAGATGGGAGGGAAGGAGCTTAAATTTTTGTACTGTCTAAGCTTATAAAGCTGAAAAATCAGCCAAATAAGGAGGCAAAATAGAATGTTCCTGCTCTGAGGGCCAGCCAGTAAGCCACCTGGGGGCCTCAGTGAAAGAGACTGGAAATTCACAACCCACAATAGGTTGAAAACCTTTGTGACTTCACCGAAAAACTGTTAGGAGGACACAACAAGCTGGGGGTGTGTCCTAGTAGCTCTGGCAAGTAGAGTAAGACCAATCATAAAAAATACAAATATGTTAATTAGAAATTTATGTCATAGTTTTTATTCTGCAGGAAATACTTGTATTAACACAGGACAAGGCCTTTTTTCTTCATGGGCATATGAAGCCCCCAAGTTTTCAGGGGCTTCTTGCTCTGCAGTGATGTCACTTTAGGAGTGCACTTGGTGTGCTCAGTTTTGGAAGGAAGTCCTTCTGAAGTCTTTCTTTGTTCCAAGTAACAGCAAGGCTTGTTAGAAATACTGGCAGACAGAAGAGTCAGTCAGAGGTCACTTCTTGGGCTGATGCAAGGTGTATGGCTGCTGTTGGTATTATCTGACCAAACTGAGCAAAACCAGGGGGTTTGACTTTTGACTTGAAAATTATTTAGAGACAATTTCTGAGCTGAGTTTCTGAACTCTGGAGTGCCAGCATTAGCAGTAAAGGTGCATCAGAAAATATAAACTTAAATATACCATTTGGAGAAAGAAACAGAAAACAGCAATTCAAGTTGCAGTTAAAACCTACTTTGTGTCCAGCCCCAATAACACAATTACAATAACACAAGCCATCCTCTTAAGATTTAGAGAAGAGAATCTGGCTAGGGAGAAGCTGTTAGTTCCAGCAGTGTTCCAGAGAGTTCCTGTACCTGCTGTCTCAGGACAGTCTGTTTCTGCTCCTGAGGAACTGGGAAAGCTCTTATATTTCTGTTTCTAGAAACTGCAACCTGTGGTGCCTTTGCTGGAAGAGTTAGAGGAGAGGTTCCCAGATGTGTTCATGGTGAGTCAGGTAAAGCAGCTCCTGCAATGAGACAACTCCAGATTTTAGGATGTTATTTAGCATGTCCATATGGAAAAACATTTCATCTCTAGGGCCTTTTATTCCCCTCATTAAGGGAAGTGGCCTAAGTCCACTGGACATCCATAGCCATCACTATCCATAACTACCCATGGCTTGCATTGGCCTGAATCCCAGTCTCACTGCATGCACAGGTAAAAGCTCAGTCTGTTGAACAGCAGCTAAACTCCAGGAGCCTTTATGCATAGCAACAGAGCTTTTTCTCTTCCTATACAGTTCCCAGCTTGTAGTTTCCTGGACTACCTCTTTCTGCTCTTACTTCATTACAGGGTATTTCACTGTGGCTGTTCAAAAGGTTGTTTCTTAGAGAATTTAATAATCCTTTCTGATTAATTCAGTATGTCTCACGTTGTTCTGTAGACATAAATGGGAAATCAGAAAACTGTAAATGAGGGGCATGTGGAACAGCTGCCATCTGTTTAGCAGAAGCACAGAGCCCTTGATGTAAGGAGCAGGAAGAGGGCCCTTGAGAGAGGAGGCACTAAGGAAGGGACAGTCCCTGATGTGGCAAGAGTAGGGCAGCAGGGATCCTGGTTATCCAGTGAGGAAGATGGGGAAAGGAGGGGGAAAATCCCCAAGAGGCATAGCAGGGAAACACAAAGTTTTTAGATGAAGCAAGCCCAGGCTGCTGGAACTTGGAAGACTACATCTCTCTAATTTGGGGAACAAATATTTACATCAAGTAATTGAAGACAACCATTAGCATGAGCAGCTTACCAAAAGCAAATTATACTGTTGTGCTTTTTTGGGTTTTTTTATGTCATGGGAAAATCTAACAGATTCTTCATCACTGAGGCTTGGAACAAAAGTGTTTGCTGAGATATCTCTATTTGTTTCTAGGGAATTACAGAATGACTTTGACCCTGCCTATTTCCTACCTGCAAACTAATGAAGACTCTAACATCCCCAATCCAGCTGAACTTTCTGCTAACAGCATCTTAAGCTTAAATATTCATGGATTTTTACCAGTATTTCTTGGTTTTGCAGGTCATAGAGAATTAGTAATGGGATATGGAGTTTTCTCTCTCTGGGCTGCTAGCAGGAGACTGCCCTAGGTTGGAGGGAACAACCTTTGCTAGATATCTGGCTGCTTCCCAGGGCTTACATTAAGTTAATTGCTATTCTCAGTTTCCTGGCATCTGCTGCAAACTTGAGAATTGTGAATTGCAATAAATAACACCAATACTTAGCAAAGGAATCGGGATTTTTATCCACATACTTCTGCAACTGGATTCCATCTCAGCATCATCTGCCTGTCTTTCCTGGGTGTCAGCTTCCCTCTTGTTGCCAGGTTTGCTGCCAAGGGGGTGAAGTGGAGCAGGAAGGGCTGCACAGAAACCTGACTGCCTTACCTGCCATCCGCCTGCTCAGCACCAGCAGTGATGCTCCAGAGGCCAGGAGGGATATTCAGTGCCTCCAGGATGGCACTGACCACATTCTCAGAGTTGCTGTTCTGGAATATAGGGGTGATTGACTGGCTGTAAAGTGCTTGTTGCCTCAAAGGAAAACAAAAATGGATTTTGAGGAGAAAAAAAAAAAAAAGGTCAGGACATTTTTCTACCGGCTCATGTTAAAACAGTGGTTGCCCTTAAATTTTCTGCTTTAAAGACCAAGCTTCCAGGTACTAATGTTTGCTGGTAAAATCAAAGTGGGAAAAGTGAGCTGCATTAGATGCTATGAGGAACTATTGTCTCACCAAATCATGAAGGTCTCCAAGGCTCTAGAAAAGAGAGACAACATCTGGGAGAGACAAGACATCACAGGGACCTGACTACATAAATGTTTAAGTACAGATATCCAAGGCATGTACTCAGCAGCTTTTCCATTCCAGTTATGCCTCTGTAATGTAGACATCTGGCTAGATGGGGCAAGAATATCCCCAGTGCATGGAACTGCTACCATCAGGAACAGACACTCCCTATCTGAAAGGCAAAATAATCTTTCAGCATAAAGCAGTGGGGGGTGATGAAATGCACAGCTACTCCAGTATAACCTATAAGCAAAATGTTCTCAGCTTCTGCTGAAGATGCTGGTGTGGTGGCTTCAGGGAAGGTTATAGGAAATTTTTAATGACTGGTTTGCCTGACTTGATATCCCTGCTTAATTTTGTACTGTTCTCTGCCTGAGTACATCCATTTAAGTGCCCTGAAGTAAAGGCTCAGTGCTTTACTAAGCTTAGTGCTTAGTAAAGGCTCAGTCAGGAAATTAAAAAAAGAGATAGAGATGGAAGTAGCCATAGATACACAGCTTCAAATAACTGAGACTATCAGGGAGGAAGAACTGATTTCAGTGGCAGTAATAAGGATACTCTTTTAGATGCTAGAGCTGGGATCAAAGGTGGGCTAAACCCCAAAGGACCTAGATAAGAGAGGAGTGAGTGATTAGATGAAGTTGGTGAAGGTGAGTGCAAAAGCACAGTATGTTGACATCTGCTGCAGAGCCAAGGGGGATACTTGGAGTCTTCTGTTCCTGCTTCTGCCTTCTATTATTTGTATGCTTTCACTTTGTATCTCAGTGAAACAAAATGTGTGTTGCACAGAGATGCTGACATGGTCACACAGTAGATACTACGCTTGTCACAGGAACTTGCTAAGGAATCCTCATGGGTGGTATGGGGGCCAGGAACCAAATTCAATCCTGTTCTGAGGGTAAAAACCTCTTGGCTGATGATAGCTGGTGAGGCCTTGGGGAAAAGGCACTACAACCAGTCTGCTAACTGCAACAAGTAGCAGCATGCTGTACATAAAATCTTCCAGTTGGTATTTAAAACCAGGAAAAAAATGTAACATTTGTAAGATGGATGGAAAACTTAGCCTTTGAAATCATCAGCAGTGGAGCTCATAGCAATTGCAGTTAGAAATGGTTGTGGTTGGTTTACTCAAACACAGAAACAGGTCTGTGTGTTGGATTTATGTTGCTGCTCATAATGTGACAGCTAAATCTTGGTTTAGAACAGCAATTTGTATATCTTAAAAGATAGTAAAATATTTAATGTTTAAATGCAGTTTGCTAGCAGACTTGGAAATGTTCAGTGGTGGTTGTTTCTTGTTTTCCCACCTCCTGTGTGCTGGGTGGTGGTGGATAACTCCAGAAGCTTACTGCCAGCCCAGCTGGGAAGTGAACCCTCTGACCACGTTCCTTGAAGTCATTAGGTGATGTCTGTGGTAGGAAGTGAAATAAACCATTACAATATTTTTAGTTACAATGTAGTTATAGTTACAGTAAATCAGTAAAACTGAAAGAACTCATCTGCTGACAAAGTGCTCCATTAATGTATCATGAGTATTGACAGCACCACGCATAATTTAGTTTTCAGTTACACTTATTTTTAGAATACAGTGTTGTATGGTCTTGTGGATGGCAGGCTGCTTGGAGAGAGGTGATTTGTGGAGCACTGCTTGTTGGGCTTCATCCCTTCAGAGTTTGCCTGACACAAGAATCTCTGCCAGTGGTTTGACTTTCCACAGAGGGGTTATTAACATTTCAAAGCCAGCTGACATGCCTGGGCAGTACTCAGGCATATTAAACCAGTACATAGTTCTCTTACAAATGTGAAGTAGCCATTTTCCAACCAGTAGCCAAGTGCCAGGGTGTTTGGTAGCTGGGAGACAGGGGAACAGTGTGTTTAAGGGAAGAGCTGGGAGCTGAGCTCAACTGGGGCTGTGGAAGTGCTGCTGTGCTGTGGTAAGGTGGATGATGTTCTGTTCTTTGTTGTTGTCTGTTGAGGGAAGTGGTAAGCCCTTGAGGCAGGACACTTTTTGATTTGGGAGAAATGATTCAGAAATTATCCTTGAGCTTTAATGCAGAGATGGCAATTTCTTGCCTGGCAGAAGCACTACTCCCACCTCCCTGGACCAGTCCTACTCGAAAGCACCAGGGTGTTTTTTTCATACCTCTGTTCCTTGGCACCTGGTTTGAAACACCTTGCAGGGAGTACAACTCTTACTGAAAATAAGACACCTTATGGTCTTTCAAAGACAATGATATGTTGAGATTGCACTCTGGGGGGGGGGTGGGGGGAGGGAAGGCATCAGGAAACTGAGTTTGCTGAGTCTGAGTGGAAGGTGGAGGAAGGGGTATGGCGTGGGGTGTGTGCTGCTCACAGCCACATGGGGTGTGTGGCCATGCCAGCATTTGGAGCTTGGCAGTGTTTCAGAGCCTGAGCCATTTAGAGCTAATTCAGAATGGTATCCCAAAATAGACAGAAGCCAGCCATGAATTAGTTAAATTCTTCCTCAGCTCATTAATGAGTTGCCCAGTCAAGAATGAAGTCTGTATTCACATGTAGGTACAGGTGTTGTCACAGAAATGGTATGAGAATGACAGGGGGATGGGGACCTCGATTTCCTCATTTGTTGCTTTACCTTAAATTTTTCTGCACAAGAAATGCTGGTGGATCCCCTCATATTGTGTGTGTGGGGGGTGTCTGGCAGCCCACAGATCAGTCACAGGAGTGCAGGTACAGCTGGTTGGAAATGGAGGAGGCAGATTCCTCTGCCTTTGGCTCCTTGATGTTACAGATGTTTTCCCTAATGTCAGCGTAGATCAAACCCAGGTTAAGTCTGCACCAGCTTGGGAAGCATTGTCCCACTAATTAGAAGTTACCCAAAATAACCAGGTGCTGCAATACCTAGGTAGTGGGAGAGCCTGGGTAATATGCAGAGACATGAGTCAGGGATGAGGCTCTCTCCAAACTGCTGTGGTCCTCTTCCCCCAGATGCCTCAGAGGGGAGGTGAGGAGAAGAGTGGGCAGGCTTTCCCAGGACAGTGTGTGTGTGCCCAGTGCCTGGCACCATGCCCCTGGGCTGTGCTGAGCAGGGCTCCTACATTGCCTGATAATATTATTTTCCCTGGCCTATAGAGATCTTTTTTTAACATCTAGCAGGTGTTTGAAGTTGTGAATTTTCTTGCCTGAGCTACCTGAAGTGTGCTGCTGTTTCACCTGAAACATCTGACAGATTTCTGGTTCTGAATGTGCTCTCTCATCCCTTCAGCTTTCAAGGGTGAGATGAGCAGATCAACAACGTGTGTTTGAATTCAGAGTTCTCCTCTTGGGCCCTCTGTAAGAGGACAAAGGCCCTTGGTGGAGGTGCTGTGACTGTGACAATCATCAGCCCTTTCTGGGAGGAGAGGGAGGTTTGGTTCAGTGCTGAAGCCAAAAGGCATCCTGACCCTGCCTTTAGCACCCAGCTGGTGGCAGCTGGACTGGGGGTGAGCTGGGGAGGAGGCAGGGGAAGGGGAGCACAGCTGCTGCATCTCAGGCTGGGGCCTCCCTGGGCTGCAGGCTGCACAAATCCACAGCTCAGGGGGCTCCTTTGTCTTTTTCCCAGTTTCTGGGCAGTGCACTTGTGCAAGAAAAGAAGGAAGGTGGAGTCAGGAGGAGCCAGGAAGAACAGCTCTTGTTTAGTAAGCATCTGAAGTATTTTCTAGACAGAAAAAAACGTTCAGGAAATTGTGTGGATTTATTGTTCCCACTAATTCTTTGGGCCTTTTCCTTTTGCTGGTTAAAATAATCTTACTTTATTAATTATTGTGCTTATAAGAGAGATGCTGATTGTTTCAGTTTACACTCACAGGCACTGCATATTCTTATTTATTATATTTAACATAACTGTGTTTTAATTTGCTTCATAATAACAAATAAATATCCAAAGTCAGCTTTCATGGAATGAAGTAAGTGGTTTCACACTCTTAAAGCCTTTTTAACAGGAAAATTTATTGCAATGTGGTAACCTCTTTTTAGCATTAAGCTAACCAGAAGTTATGAAATCTTGTTATTTATACCCACCTACTTGTCCCTGCCTTTGAATAATTTATACACATATTAGCCAGGTTTATCTTGGGATAAAGAGGTCTCAGGAAATACTGCCTTTTAAAAAGGTTTTATCAAACTAAGTGGCAGGCTAGCAGGAGGGGCCATCTAAGTACCTCCACTGAGGAAAAAAGGCTGGAAAAGCAGCTCTGCTTCAACTAGAAATGAAAATAGCAGGCAGGTAAACACCTAAGATACCAAAAGCAGTTAATTAACAACAGATTACCCAGAAAAGCAGGCTTTGTTGCAGTGCTTGAACTCTTTACCTTTATGTAAATCAGTGGGGGGAAAAACTCTGTCAAGCAGCAGCTGTTTATAAGCTTTAATCCACTAGTAGTAAATAAAATATGAAATAATGGTAGAAACCTAAATATGGGAGATTTTTCCTTGCTTTTCATAATCCTAGCTCTTCTCCAGATTAGCAGTGGGACTTAGAGGTCAACAACTACTGTAAAACTCACTTCCCACCCTCCTCACTGTCTGGGGTGGGGAGCTGAGTGTTCTGCGGAACCTCTCTGAAGTCACTGCAGCATTTTTTGAATTGTCACAGTCACTTACTGGAAAATCTCAGTTGGAACACTATTTCTGTGGATAATATGTCTATCAGCCAGCACAGCTAGCTGATGAATTCAGTCAAATCCCAGACCCAATGTGGTCTCACATAAATACTGATGCCTTTCTACATGATCTCTCAGTATGCTGCTGCCTCACTGGGGCACTGAGACTTTTTGGAACTTGTATGAATGAGAATGAAAATGGAAACTGGGTTTTGTTGTTGTTCCGAGGTGAGGATTTGTTTGTTTTATGGGTTTTTTTTTTTTTTTTTTTTTTTTTTTTTTTTTGGTTGGTTTGGTTTTTTCCTTCCACCTGAAAAGAAAAGCTTGGAAAATCCATTTCTGAGGTGCTGAGAGGCAAAGATGCCTTTGTTCAGCCTGTGTTGGGGCTGTGGTTGCAAAGAAAGACTTTCCACTAGATGGCCCTCCCCATCCAACATTGGAAATGTTTCCCTGTAAACATGGCAACAGTTCCTTGGCTTTGAATGTCACTTTGAGCTTTGTCAACAAACTTTCTGTTCATGGTCTGCGGGCCAAACTCAGTCCTCCTCCAGTCCTGCAACTTGGCAGCCCTATTTCTGTAACCCAATACCTACATGAAAAAAGCTTTTTTTTTTCCTACAGTATTTTACTGCCAAGCTGTACTCAGAATCTGTATGCCTAAAATCCTGCCTTCTTGTATGTGGGAACTATATAAGTGGCTGTTAAAAGTTCTTTTTATCCACATCTGACATATTCAGACCTGGGTCTCAAGGTAGCAAGGTTGCATGCTCAGAAAAAGCAGTGATATGACAGCCTGCTCACTTGTCACGTTGCACCTGCTCTGCTTAGGTTTTTTCACATCTGACAAGGTTTCCTAAAGGAAAAAAAAATCACAGAACTAAACTTTCAGAGGATGTGAACTGAGATTACACTATTAAAATTTAAAGACTTGAATTAATCAACCTCAGATTTGACTTTGGTTGAGGAATATTGAGTGAGGTCCCAGCTGATTATTCTGCCCAGGACAAGCCCATCTGAGGCCCTTTTTGGAGGCTTCTTCCTTGGCGTATGGCAGGGAATACTTCCTGGTGTTTGTTCACTGCTCTTTGTCCAAATTGCACCTTCCTGTGGTTCTTATGTTTTGCTGGTGCTGCCCAATGTTAAATTGCAGGATGCCTGACAGAAGTCTCATCTTCCTGCACTCAGCTCCTTTCACACAACACTCTTCCCAGAGCACAACTCCCGTGCCACTGGTGGTGCACAGACACTCCAGAGCTTCACAAAGGAGCCTGCTGGATGTGTAGCAGAAACTGTGTCTAATTCTGCCAATGTGCAGGTGCTTTCAAAGGGAGTTTCACCAAGGAGTTGACCAGGAGTTTCTGTGATACAGGCCCCTGGTGCTAACTTGATGCTTTCTGCACAAATGACAACTTGTGGCACCTGCAGGAACCACCAGACATTTTAGGAGAAGGATACAGGCCTGAGGAAGAGACTGAGAACAAAGGTAAGGTGGTGTTGAGACTGTATTTTAGGCTGGGGACAGGAAAGGGTTGAGGACTGGAATAAAAGGATGAGGTGGAAGAATTCTGTGTCCTGCCTCAGTGCAGCTCATAGAGCCCCCTGCAGAGCTGGGTGCTGCTCCTCTCCTCTCAATCACTGCTGCTAATCAGGTTTGGAAATGTCTGTGCTTTAAATAAAAGCAGAAGTCTTCCTTCTCATTTTGTGAAATGACCTGTGGGCTTTGGGTCCTAAACTGCTACTCAAGAAAATTTGAAGTAAGGAGTTCTGTGATTCTGTGAAAAAAGCAAAGATTGGTGCCAGGTACTAACAACAGATGCTGGTAATAAGTCAATTAAAACTATAAGGTACATGTAGGGGATGTTCATCAAGCAATGCACAGAGGGGCTAAAAAATTGAAAATAATTGATCTTGATCACTAAAAAGAAATAAAAAAATATTAGGAAGTGTGCTTTAGTGGGTAGGCAAGAACTGGTACATTGACTGGGAAGGAAGTGCAGCAGGTTAACAAGAATGTGAATGAATATTGCTATGGGCCCTGGTGAGTGCTCTTTGTTTCACTGTGCTGCCTTCAGGGGCCTGGAATCAGCTTTCCTTGCTGAGAAGGGTGGTGTTGCTAAATGGTATTATGATAACATAATGAGAAATCAGAGCAGCTAAGTCTTGACAAGGCATCCAGCTCAAGTTAATTACAACAGAGAAGTCATATCATGGTGCCAAGGGAAATAGTAAAAGCACAGATGGAGACGTGATTGCTTACTGAGGATTAGTCTGGGGAGTGCAGAGGTCTTGAGAGGACAAAGGACCAATCTGGACAATGTCAGTGCTGGAACCAGAGGCTGAGAAGAGATGTGGGCGAGTGGACTGCAGATAAGACAATTTTGTGAAGGAAAAGGCTAGCTTTTAGGTTAACCCTTTTGTAAATGTGTGATTGGAGTCTGGGAAGGTTGGTGCCTGTACACAGTCATGACTTGTCATAACAAATGTAATTATGCTCATACTGTAACAGAACCAAGCCCAGGCCCAGCCAAAAGTGATCCTGAACCCAAGTGTTCCCAGTTTAAGCCAGGCTGGCACACCCTGGTTAATGTTACCAGGAAGATTTGTTCAAAGTTCACCTCCACATGCCGAGTGAGTCCTGGAGGTGCTGGGGAACAGTCCTGTAGGGATCTGAAAACAAGAACCTGTCTGCTTAGGCCTGGAGGGGGATAATTGCATGAGGCATTAGTGGCTTTTCTGTACTGCTGACAATAGACATAACCTAATATCCAGTCCCCCCAAAAAAAGATCCTAGTGCAGAAATACAAGTAGATCAGATGGCAGTGTCTCCTGTGCTCTGTTTGGCCCAGAACACACTGAATTAGCCATAATCTCTCTGCCACTGCACATCCCCTTCACTTGGACTTCATTCCTGCACTGATTTGGAAGCCTGGGACATGGGTTTATTGTGTTTGTTGCTGTGTTCACTGGGACAGTGTGGAGGTGCAGGAGGCCTGGGCTCAGCAGCTCTTAGGCAGGATCATACAGAGGAGCCCTTCCATCCACACATCCCTCCAACCTCTCAAAATCTCACCCCCAAGCAAGAAAAACCTCAGGGCAGGTGTGATACTCCCCTGAGAATAGGAAAGGGATTGTCTGGAGGCAGAAGGAAATTCCAGAGCAGATGAAAATGGAGAAAAATGTCCAGAATAAGAGGTGTCCTCAGAGAAATAAATGTGGTGCATGAGGGCAGGAGGAGGTTTCTTCCAACTCTTCAGCAGAGTAGGTGCTGCCTGACCTCTGGTTGGCTCTGTCAGGGTAGATGCCTTGTTCCTGAACAAAGAGCTCAGGCTGCTTCTTCCTAAGGCTGCTGTATTAACTGAAAACAAAAATAGTAAATTATTTAGTAGTTGAGAGCTGCTTTTGCAGGAGTTAGCGGGCAGCTGGTGTTGGGGTGACCACCATGACATCAGGAGGAGGTGGTGTGTCCAGGAATAGGGGCTCAGAGCATGGCTCAGGGCCTTCAGGGGGCAGGAGGGTTCCAGAGCTGATGTCTTGGGTCGGGGCAGGGGTTTTGGAACAGGGAGAGCCTCAGGGGCTCCTGTGAGAAGGTTCTGGATCCAGTTCCAGCCCTGCTGAGCTGGAGGTGCCTCTGCGAGTAATGTATTCAAGAAAGGAAAACCAAAGTTGGAAAAAGGGCCCATGGCTAAGGAGAGGAGGAGGTGAGAGCAATGCTAGAGAGAGATCCCAAGAAATGAGAAATCAGAGCAGCTAAGTCTTGGCAAGGCATTCAGCCTTGGCTGAGCAAGGAGGGGGAAGAGGTGCCCGGGCAGAGATTGCCTCAGCAGCCATGGCTCTGTGTGCAGCTCCTCAGGGACTGCCCCTGTGGGAGGCACTCATGTCCCAGGGCTTCCTGAAGGACTCTCCCCGGGGAAGAAGGTGAGGAGTCCTCCCCTGAGGAGAAAAAGGGCCTGAAACCCCGGGGGGGGAACTGAGCCTGAACCCCCTGTGTCCCCTGTGCCCTGAGGGGAGGCGGCAGAGAAGAGACCCGGGGCCGGGAGAGGGGAGGGGGAGGGGGAGGTGTTAAGATTTGGTTCTGTGTTCTCTTTTTCCTGATAGATTTTTTTCCCCCAAGTTTAATCTGTCTGGTTTTGCCCAACTACTGTAATTAAGGAGTGCAAATCTCCCTGTCTTGTCTAAGGGGCCTTTGGGTGGATTTACTTCTCCCTGTCCCTCAGGTAGGGGGTGAGTGAGCAGAGACCTGGCTGCAACAGCAGTTCTGAACTGGTTTAACTCAGAGTTTGTTAAAATGGCTCAGTAAAACAGGTTGCTAATTCATTTCACTTTTCTTCCTGTCAGTTCCTCATGCATAGAGAGGTGTATTCAGTGGGTTAAAAGCTGGCTGGCTGGCCAAGCCCAGAGAGTTGTGGTGAACAGAGTTAAATGCAGTTGGCAGCTGTCACAGGGGCTGTTCCCCAGGGCTCAGGTTTGGGACCTGTCTTGTTTAGTATCTTCATCAATGGTCTGAATGAGGGCATTGAGTGCACCCTCAGGAAGTCTGCAGATGGTTCTGAGTCGGGCAGGAGTGTTGATTTACCTGAAGGTAGGACAGCTCTACAGCAGGACCTGCACTGGCTTGATTGATGGGCTAAAGACACTTGTCTGAGGTTCAACAAGGCCAAGTGTCAGGTCCTGCACTTCAGGCACAGCAATCCCATGGAATGCTACAGGCTTGGGAAAGAGTGGCTGGAAAGCTGCCAGGCAGAGAAGGTCTGAAAATATGCCTGGCCTCAGTTCTTCATCAGGTACGATTTTACCTTTGTTTACAGGACTTTTGTTGGCTCTGGGTGCAGCTGAGCACAATAGCAAAGCAAACAAGAGGACATACTTTCTCTGGCACTCTTCATGCACGTCCTTTAATGAGATGGAACTTGGACTGAAGCAGAACAGAACAAGTAATTAAACTAGAAATAAAATTGGCAGTGTTTAGTGAAGATCTTGGCTTGCTGGCTGCCTTCAGCAAGGTACTCTCCTTACCTCAGTCTCTGTCATGAGCTGTAACTATTCCAGTGTGGTGAGTTTAGGGCATAAGTTTGGTAAGTTTGGGGCATATCAGGGCTTCAGAGGTCACCAGGAGAGTGAGACTGTGAGCTTACATACTCAAACACTGGTAATCTCGCCTAGAAAAAAAATACTTTCTTTACAAATTGAGAGCATTTATGTTCCAAATTTGTGTTCATCCTCCCTCCTTAACATTGCTTTTCTGCTGTGAAGTCTGAATCTCCCCTGTGAGAGGACAGGGTATTGCTATGGAAATGAGTGGGAACAGTACAATGCCCCTGTGTCAAGGACAAGGCAGTGTGAAGCCTCATGTGGAGAACATCTAATTTTTAAGCACCTGTGCTGGAAAAAGTAACAAGGGAGCTGCTAGGAAGGGACAGCAGAGCTTGTGTGCAACCCACAGCACATCCCCTGCCTGGTTAATAGGAGATTGTGACTCTCATTCAGCACGTGCTGGCAGTTCATCTCTCTGCCATATGGTAGCTGTGCCTGGCACTTGCTTCACGGGTGTGAGATAAGGTCAGCTTCTCCCTGTGGGCTGAGGTATTTCAGAGAATCCATGTTGCTTCAGTGTATTTGCCACCTGGGAACCACTGCTGTTCCAAGTGCAGTGCTGGGAGCTGGGAGTGAGCACCTGAATGTTGGCAGTCAGACTCCTTCCTACACAGGATGGTGCTGGCCCTTGGGCTAGGATTGTACCTGTTCATGCAGCCTGTCATCAAAAGGCAGCATCTCTCAGGATGATGTCTTTTCTCTCATGCTCCTTTTTTCTTGCCTTTTCCCTGCTTTTAATCCACTTCGTAGTATGTCTCCTTCCATCTTGGTTCTATCTTGTCTTTGCTCCCAGGTTGTGCAGAGCAGGAGGGAGCTGGGCAGCTGTCAGGAAGTGAGACTCCATCACCAGTAAAGCCCTGGTCTGTCTGCCTGTATATGCCAGCCTGGCTTTTATACCCATTTTCCCTTCCATCTCTCTTTTGGTATTTCATTTTATCTTGCACTTTCCACCTCCAGCCATTTGTCTCCCTTCTCATCAAATCATGCTAAACCTCTACTGTAGTGCCTGAGACAAATCTTGTTAGAACAGAGACAAAGCCAGACAACTTCTGCTTTTGCCTGCCTCCAGCAGTCCTTCCCAGGCAATGTTGGAGCTTGTTGCTGGTAAGATAGGACAAAGAAAAGTTTCAGTGCCAGCTGCAACCAGAAAGACAGCCTGAGATGAGAGGATGCTCTTAGGAGGTCCATGGATGTATATAGTTCCCCCATTTGAGAAACAACCTCTCAGGAGGAAGAGCTTTCTCCCTGACTTAAAGGAGAAATCAAGGAGTCATGAATTCAAACGGGTATTTCCAGTTCTGCTCGTGACTCTGTGACAGTGAGTATGGGTTTATTCTCTTCTGGTAGCTGGTAAATCCTCAGATAAGAGTGATATGTGAGTGTTCTTTACCTAAAGGCCTCCTGCAGGTAACTCCTGCTAGTGTCAAATTTGAATAGTGTTTAAAATTTTAGAAAGGTTCCTCCTTACTAATTAAACTGCTTTAGGAAAGAAGGCTGATACTTTAAAAATAGGCCTTATGCAGGAAGCTGTATCTCCTGTTTGACAAATGCATTTTTATGAAAAGTAGGTGGGCAGGTGTAGAATCCCCCAAAGAATGGGAGGATTGTCTCAGAACAGCCTCCCTGACAAAGTGGACACTGTGCTGGCCTCATCCAGGAGCCCTCTGGACTCTTCTCCCCAGGAGAGACCCTCATTTCGGTGACCCCCTGATAACCAGGGCCCTGGCAAGGGGAGCTCTGTCTGATGCCACCCTGGCAGGCAGGACACTGTCCTTATCCCATGAGGGACAGGGGCAGGAGAGCTGCACCCTGCAGAGGCAGAGGGACACCTGGTGTGTGCCCCAGGGAAAGCCACGGGAGGGCAGAGGCACAGAAATCAGGGTTATTGCTGTGTCCTCCCACCTGGAGGGGCCCAAGGGAACACCTGGCTGTGCAAGATATGCCAAAACCCCCCTGAAATGGTGGGGTCAGGGGGCATCAAAGAGGCAGATTGGAAATGCTGGATGTGAGCCCAGCATCCAAGGACCTGAACTTCCTACCCAGATCATCACTGGATCCAAGCTGGTGAGATCTCCCCTGTCTCTTCTTTATCTTCAGCTCCCTCCCTGTGTTTCTGTTTCTGACCTTATCTGGGCACAGGAGGGTAACACAGTTTCTAACTTGAAGTTTTACTCCCCTTGCTTTGTGAAGCTTTCTTAGTTGTAACTGTTCTTTTGACCAATTCCTTAAGTTTTGCTAAATTGTAACCCATTGCTTAGAAACTACCATCCTTTATAACTCTGCCAGTTGTAATCCCACATGCTTTACAATCTTACTCACTTTACTTAAAAGCTGTGTTTTTACACAACCCCCCTGGGTAAGAACCTTACTCCTGAGTACCACACAGAGAGTTCCTGAACTCAGTCTCACCGAATGGGTCGTTAAAAGAGGTTAATTAGAGGAGGAGGAGGATTGTGCCCAGCTGCACCCAGGCTCCTCTCTGAGGGAGTTTAGAAAGCAAGGGGGTCCAGTCCCAATCTCCCTGGGTTGGGACCTCCCTGTGCCCACTCCCTGGGCTGTGATGTTTTGTTGTCCCCCACCTCTGGGGAGCTGTGGTGACTTTGTGAGAGGTGAGAGTGCTGCACCCACCCAGGGGGTGTGACAGCAGGAGAGATCATAAAGTCTAACACCCAGTGTAGGATGGCCTCTCTTGGTATCCCATGAATCCCTGGCTGCATCTGCAGCTTGTCACATGGAAACATGTTGGTAAATGAATCAGGTAGGTCCTTTCAGCACAAAAGAGTCACTGTGGAAGAGGAGGAGAACACATCTTGCTTTGCCTAGCCACACTCAGGAAATTAAAATGATTTCTGCCAGCTGCACCTTGCAGCAACAATGGCCAAACAGTGACCTGCAAGAAAGTAGGTGATGCCTGGGACATACAGACACTACTTTTTTTAAGGTTGTGTTAATTCTCTAACCTTTTGTTGAAATATTTCAAAATTCTGTTCTTCTGACATCCAGTTTAATTCTCAGTGTTGAACCTACAAGACAGATTTGCTACAAAATTTACTGTGGTTTTGTGACTACCATGGCCTGATGCTGCTTGGAATTAAGAACAGTGATTCAGGGATTTAATGCTGAGCTGTCCCCAGGTTCTTTCTGTCTTCTTTTGTTTGGACGACTCATCAAAGTGTCTTCAAACCAGCACTTTGCAATCCTTTTTTCCTTTGTTTCAGGTTTCGTTTGACCTTTAAAATAATTGTAATCTGATCTTAGTTTTTCACATCTGTTTCTTTATTTCCTTAACTTCAGTGAGTACCACACCTGACTTGTGAGCTTTGTACAGTTAGAGGTGCAGTGTCTCTTATCTATAGCAAATAACAAGCAAGGTGCTGAACAAATTTTGGAGCCAAGGGAGACAGGTAGCTGAGGTATGGAGACCAGGACAGTAAAACTGTGACAGCCAAGCTTTACCTCTCCCCTGCACATCCTCAGGAGGCTTGCAGAAAAGTTTAGAAGGAATCTTAAACGTTTAGAAAAAATTTGTCTTTTAATTGACTTTCTATTTAAAGAAGAAGAAAAACAGAAAGCTCAGACAGAAATACAGTACAGTTAAACTGTTCTGATTTTTTCACTAACAGAGGCTTATTTCCCTGGAGTGAGAATATGGATATAGGCAGGAAATAATTAGATCTGGTTCTCTGCCCTGCTGTGAGGAGCTGGTCTGCTCATGGGCACTGAGCTACCTATGGCTGAGAAGGCTTCACCAGCACAGGAGGTGCCTTTCTGGACCCCTCCAGAAAGGGGTCATTCTTGGAAGGAAGCTGAAGAAACTGCAGTAGCACATTATGGTTCCTCAGCTTTTCTTTCTGTTACTGAACATGGCTGGAAAGACCAGCATGAAAAATCAGAGCAGTGAAAATGCTGATTTGTTGGTCCCAGCTGCCTCATCCAAACCAGTTCTGCTGGAGGAGCTGTGGTGGACTCAGGGGTTGCCTTTCTGCAGTGCTCTCCCAGGCCAGGCAGTGAGTGATGTGAGTGATGCTGGAGCAGGCAGGCACCTCAGAGACTCCATGTCCTGGTGAGACAGTGATGTGATGGCACTCAGGGAACCTCAGAGCTAAACATGCAGTTCAGTCCACACTTTCTCTGGGTATCTCATCCTAATAGAATCCTTTGGGATGAAGGGCTGGGGAAATCTTGGCATTATTTTGATGGGCTTCCCTGTCATGGCAGCAGTGTGCTGGTTGGCTTGCTGGATTTGTTTGGACTAAATTCTTTGTGAAACAGAAAGCTGCCCCGTGTGTGTGCACAGTTAAGCTCATACCAGCTGCTGTAAGATGGTAGCATCTCTGACATTTTCTGTTCCATCTGACAACACCTGTTTGTAGTCAATAACAGCATATCAGGCACTACAGTTCTTGCTGGATTTGCAGTGTTCAGTATGGCTGAATGGAGGCTTTCTCCAATCTTCCAAACTCAACAGATAGCTAAGCTTTCAGTGGGGTGATGATTGAAGCAGAAAGGAGTAATTTACAGTGTGTGATTCAGTTTGAAAATCAATACAGACTGTATTGAGCCAGAGTAAGAGCTGCAAATACTGTAGGTCTGAATCAGTAAGATATGTAAAAAGTGCATCCACCTTAAATAAAATTACCAGAGAGCATTAAAAAAAAAATCAATAACTAAACCATTAAAACTCGATTTAAGGAAATTGCTGGAGAATCGTTCAGGTTGGCACCACAAAATATTGAACACTGAGATGCAACAGCAAGGAGCTGCCTAGGTTCAGCATCCTCAGCAGTGGTCTGCAGAGCTGCTGGTGCCTTGCAAATGGTCCAGATGGGGAAATGTCTCCTAAAATCAAGGAAATTCAAGGAGACAGCAATCACATGTTTTCCAGAGCCACCCGCTCTGGATGTGTAACAGTGTGGCAAGATAACAACCTCTTCAGTTTTTAAATTATTTGCATTTATACTTTCATGCCTGCAGAAGTGGATTTTTAAAAGGTGGTTTAGTTGAAAGTTGCTCAAGTTACCACTTTTGCTTTGTGCTTTTCAGAAGTCAGGATGTCAGTGTTTGTTACCCACCCAGGTGTAGCTGAGCCTTAAAGCTCATGATAATTACCTCTTTTATCCAGGACAAGAGAATAGCTCTGCTATAAGAATGTTACTTTTAGGCATGAGGAGAAAAATAATTAAACTGAAAAAAATAAGATCTGTTTGTTAATTGAACAACTCTGCATACAAAAGCAAACCCTTGAGGTAGGTACTTGCACAACTACAGTGCTGTGTAACATCACTCTGGGAAATACTTTCCTGCATTAGGCACTGCTGTAGATGTATATTGCATGTACATTTATTTTTCTATCAGCCAGAAGTGTGCAGGAACCAGCTGGTGGAAAATACAATTGTGATTTTATATGGAAATGAGAGAGTTGGCCCATTAAGAGGACATTCCTGGAATGCCATGAGCTCTGAAATG
The DNA here is from genome assembly GCF_036169615.1 of Heliangelus exortis. NCBI lineage: Eukaryota > Metazoa > Chordata > Aves > Apodiformes > Trochilidae > Heliangelus > Heliangelus exortis. The sequence goes on along the minus strand of NC_092430.1, from coordinate 1,083,595 downwards.
ATAGCTGTGAGTTTTCATTGCTTCATTCCATTTTGCATTAACAGTATAATTCAACAATTTGGGGTTTTGAGTGCTATTGTCTGCTTCAGGTCTGAGCTGTGTTGTGACTGATTGATGGATGCAGGGCATGATCCTGAAGCCAAATGTATTTCCAGTGGGTGCAGGATTGTGTGAGCAAAAATAATTACCTTCTGTTTTGCCTACCCAGGCATCATAATAACTGAAATGCTGTACCTAAAATTATCACTGATTTTTCTTCCTATTCCTTTGCTCCACATGGTGCAGGCTGTCAAACTGTCTGAGCACACAGCTCCATGGCTGCCAGCAACCAGTGTGGAAGGAAGTGAAATGCACACAAGATTTCATAAGCTGCCTGCTCTGTTACTTGGCATGTCCTGAGCCAGCATGAAGTGAGACTCTGCACAGTCTCCCACAGATGGAACCTGCAGTACTGCTGTGTGCTGGCAGTGCTGGGGAAATACTGAATACAGGAGCACCATGGAGCTGTGTTCCTTCTGCTCTTGGAGTCTCAGTGGCAGAATCCTCCTTACTAGAGAGAAGGAAGATCACACTGAAACAGAAGTTGAAATTTGACCAAGTTGATGAACATGGGAGGGTTGTCTGAACTTAGACATTTTTTTTTTTTTTGACACCTAAGTGAATAATGTAACTTCAAAACAGCTGAGCAGCCAGCAGATTTCATCAGTTACTAAATTTTAACTATTTTATTAGACATTTGGCTTGCGCACACCATCTTTTTCACGTACTAAGAGTAATCCTTTGTTCATCATTAAAAATCTCCAGCGTTGGAGATTTTTGCCCTTGCACCACTGCTGACAACAGCTACTGGAGCAGGGAGCTGCTGAGCTGCATATTCTGCAGATCTCTTGTCTTTGCTTCTTATGCCCTGTGTAAACCCCAAAGTCACACGATGTCACAGCAGCAGTGCCCTGTGTCCTGTACACAGGTGAAAGCAACGGGAGGAGGTGTAGGGCATGAAATAAAATAATGCTTTGCAGCACACAAGATGGTGACCAACTGCATCAACACAACCTTTTTGATTAAAACTGAAGCATTATTAGCCAGTATTCAGCCAGGGGGAAGCTTATAATCTGTAAATAGTCTGAATAGACTCTCTGAAGCAAACATATTTATCATCTATAAATAAGATGTCATTCACTGCAGCCATTGCCATACAATTTTACAACAGGATTGAGAGCCATTTTTATTGATCACTTCAAACTGACTGTTGTTGGGTACAAAGTGACATAAAACATCACCCCATAGCTTTTATGACTCTGCTACATCAGTACCCATGGAATGTTGTTCTGTGCCATTACAGATCTGTTCAATCAAGGTAATATTTCATCTGCCCTGTTGGAGTGATAGTGTGATGAGAGAAAACTCAAATTACTGAAAATGATCAACATTTTCATTCCTGATCAAAGAGGTAGCTGAGAGAATTAGACTTGCTTTAAAGCATGTGAAGAATCATTCTCTTTTCTGAGCGTTAGATTTTGCAGAAAGGAACGAAAATCTTCACTGGAAGGAAAAACATCTTGTGGTGCCACAGCATTAACTTCAGAGTTTCAACTTTGTCTTTGGGAGGAGCTGGGAGAACTGGCTGCAGCAATTACCTTCCCCCCACGGGCTTCCTCTGCTGCATTTGCCTTTCTAAGTACCCAGTATAGAAGATCTTGCTTTCTCCAAGTCATAGAGTCATCTTGGATTCCTAAGGAAATGGACTTCTCTGCCTGTACTCCAGCAAAGAGAGCAAATGCAAGTGCATACCACCACAGGAAGGCAGAGTTCAACACTTCCTCAAATTTGGATGATGCTTCTTTGTACTATTTCCTGGAGGAATGGGCTCTTAACCCACCAGGCTCACACATGAAGATGTTTTTAATCCCTCCAGTTGTCAGCCTTGTGACAGGTGTCCTCATCATCCCTACTATCCTGTTTGTGATCTTCTCTAGGTTTAGCATCCGTCAGGAAACGAGGTACATGCTGCTGGGAAATGCTCTGCTCTCTGATTTGATCTACCTTCTGTCCTACACCCTGTCAGCTGCTCTCTTTGAGGCTCAGGTACATCTCCCAAAGGAAGCTTGTGTCTTCCTATTATTTTTGCTGACAGTGGCTTACTGTGGAGGGTTGTTCACAGCTGCTGCAATAGTCCTGGACACATACATAGCTATTTTGTGTCCTTTGCGTTATCTTGTTATTTTACCTCCTTCACGAACTAAAAAAATTATTTTAATGCTATGGATGTGTTCTGGGGCTTTCCCTGGGATTTTCTTCTTGGTGCTATCCAGCACTCACAGCTTTGTGCCCTGTGTCCTGGAAACATGCTCGGTTCCAGTAATCCTGATATTAACTCTGAATGGAACTGATGCTCTCAAGCTCTGTTTCTGGCTTTCTACCACAGTTATTTTTCTCTGCCTGTCTCTAATATTTTGTTGCTATGCTATTCTGTATTTCAAAACCAAACAGTCAGGCATATGGGAGAGCTTCTGCTCCAGAGCCAGTGTAACATTCATAATGCACAACACTGTGTTGTTTTTTTACTTCTTACCACTCTTGACCCTTTTCATAGAATCATTCTTGTGCGTTAATTTTGTCATCAGACTGAGGACAGGAATCTGGGTCTCCCTGACAGTCTGCAATGTCCTGATGATTCTGCCTAAAGTTTTGTTCCCTTTTCTGTACGGGCTTCGATACAGAGAGATTTCAGAATCTCTGAAATCCATTGTCAGAAGGAAGCATCTTTGCCCAGGGTCACCTGCTCCATCACCATCCTGAGCCACCACAAAGTCTGGCCACAGCTGAGGAGTTGTCCTCACCTCGTTAGCATGCAAGCCTGATGGAAAGCACTCTGCTTCTGGAGAAGCAGTGATCAACCATCACAGAAGACATGGGTTGATTTCTCTGTGTCCTTGGTGCCAGAAGGCCACAGATCTTTCATCACATCATAGCTGGGAATACAGCAAATGCCACCCTGGATGAAGTCCTGAACTCTGTTTCAATGTGGGAGAGCAGTGTCTTTTGGAGAAGGTGTTGAATCAAGATGGTTTTTGCCCCACCTTTGGCAGATGCCTTTCTGGAAAATGAAGAATGGAAGGTGCAAAGCAAAGGGGGTAACCACAGGTCTGTTGACAATGTTGCCTGCAGCAGTGAGGGTCCTTAACTAAAGGTGCTGTGAACACAACAGCTGTTTCTTTCATTCACATTGTATTCTTGCAGGGTTGTCAGATTCCTTGAAGCAAAGACTGGAAGGTGCCTGAGGAAGCTGCTGTCAGTCAGTGAAATGCTGTTCTTCATCAGGTGTAGTGAGCCAGCTGTGCAGCTGCCTTACAGGTTCTGTCTGACGTCTGCAAAACACTGGATTTTTATAAAATCTCTGTCTGATGGGAAGTCACCTTTGATCAGTGTCTGTTGGGCAGCCCAGCAGCTGATTCTGTCAGGAAGTACCAGAGCTGGGTGGGCAGCTCAAGGAGAGTGAAAACACACCAGGAGCAGGGGATGGCAGTGCAGGGCGTGGGGACCAAGCACAAAGGCTGCATCTCAGTCCCAGTCCTGCCTCACACAGATCTTCTTAGCAACAGAGCTGCACCAAACCACAGCTGGTGTTGGGAACCTGCCCCCAAACCCCTGGGAAGGTCAGGAGATGCTGCAGAGCCTGCTGCTACACTCAGGAGCAAGAAAATGATACCTTGTGAGAGCCTTTGGGGTTTTCCACCTACCTGTAGCAGATGAGTGCAACATATTTCTGATCTTTAAAGAAACCAAAATACCTTGAAATATAAACATCAGTCTGGAAAATGTAAATTGCAGTGCCATTCCTTGTACATGAGAAAAGAGCTTTTGTGTTTCTAAAGATAGTATTTTTAGAATTTGTTACTTTTCATCCAGAAATACATTGGACTTTATAAAAAAGCATTAGAAAATGGCCCTTCGTTTTGCTCTGTGAATTATTTTCCTTGTGTGCAGTCTTTCTACACTTTGTTTGCTTAAAGCAATGAACAGAAAGTGCTGGATGTAGCTTTTCACACTCATCTGAGGAATTCCACTGTGTGAGCCAGGAGGAGACTGGTGTCTGGTTGTGTGAGATGGGTTTTGGCAGTGAAATGTGCTTGAGAAGTTACTGCTTATCTTTTTCTCTCCTCATGCCCCAAGTGCTTGCTCCTCTCTTCGTATTGCAGCATCTGCTCTCTCCTGTTTGCTGATACAACTGCTGCTGGGGTTGCAGGTTAAAAAATAACCCTCCAGAGGGAAGTGGTGATGTTTTCATTTGAACTGAGATTATCCCAGTGATGGGCTTTATTGTGTATCCTGCAAACAGCTGAGCCTGCACAACTGAGAGGGGGTAACAAATTCCCATCTAGAGATGGGATTGAGCAGGGATATCTTGGAGGCCTTGCTGCCAAGGCATGATTCTTGTACAAAAACATCTTTAAAGTTGTTGCAGTTGAATAAGCTGCATTATTGAGTATTTACTTTTACCATTCTGTTCTTCCCCTGTTTTGACCTACAGGAGCATTAAATTCCTGAATAATTGCTTTGTTTGCCAGGAAAAAAACCCCAGCACCTGCATTTCTTCTCAATACTCTTAAATAAATAAATTAAAAAAGCAAGTAGCAGCTAAGGGTTGTTTTATAATGGCTGCTTTTATTTTTCTCACAGGGGCTACATCTGTATAAATATTTCAGTTGCAGGGTATAACAGGGGTATTCCATGGTGTGGGTAAGGGTGAGAGCAATGTCTGTGTCCTACATCAGGGGCTTTCTCCTAAAGCCCTTGAACATACAGTCTGACCCCTCAGGCTGCTTGTACCCTGGGACAAACCTTGGTGCCAGTGCCTGTTAGAAAACGTGCTGATAACTTACAGTTTATTTTTATCCATGCAAGATTCTTTTAAGCTTTATTACTTTCATGCCAAGGAGTAAAGATAAGTGTGTAAATAGTGTAAAGCAAGGTAGTTTGATACTCAGCTCTAGGTGACTTTGAGTAGCTGCAGCTCAACAGAACTTCATCTGCCTGCTGCCCCCTGTCAGTTCAGAAGTTAATTGCCAGGACAGACTTGGATTGAGTAAGATTCTGTAACTTCTCCTTACGTACACATTCCCTGGATATATTTAGAGGAAACTGGAAGTTTTGTAACATAAAGAAGGAGGAAGTGAATTGGTGATCACAGCCAGCTTATGGGTGTATGAAATCTGTATGATATGGACCAAGCAAGCAAAGCACTGCTTTGAGGAAATGACTGAAGAAAGGTGAATAAAATAATCTTATTGATGGCCTTAAAATTGTTCCCTAAAATGGATGTTTGTCTAGAAAATGTTTTAGTTGAACTGAAATTAGTTAAGTTGAAGAGGTCATCTGCATTGCGAGTTGATCTTTTTTATTAATCCACTTTAAGGTGATTTAATACTAGGTAGGATTTTCTTAAGTGGCTGCTTGTAGACATCTTCTTACCATGCAGTATTTCTGTACTGTTTGGTACAAAATCAGTAAGTTACAGCATGTGTAGAAGAAACACACCACACACCTGAATTATTTGCCTTTGGGGATTTCCCCAGTCTATTTGAACAGTACCAAAGAGGTCACAAGCACCAGGTTCCTAAACTTCTTTCCATAAATGCCTTGAGCTTTGTCTTAAAGATTGTTAGACTTCTGTACTTTCCAGAATCTCGTGGCTTTAATGATTGGTAACTTTGTAAGGATGTCTCCAGAGAAATTTTGGAAATTCAAACTGAGACTGTTTACTGGAGCCCAGCTAGCAGCCTCTCCAAGGTCACAGACGTGAGCTTCTTGGATGTCAGTGTGCCTGCCCAGCACTTTAAATTAAAGTGTAAAGGAGAACACTTGACTTTAACATGTGATCTGGCAGCTGGGGGAAGTAATCCTTCAATAAATTGTAATAACATGAATCGCTGAAAGTATCCTTATTTATAGCCTAAATAGATTCCTGGTCAGTTTTTCCCCTCTTATGCCAACATAGTCACTTTGCTTACACTGATCTTTTCCCTGGCTCAGTTGGATTTCCAGTGCAATTGACTGCTGTCTGTAGCCTGCAGACTGCAGGGAGTCAGACCTCATTCCAGGAGCTGGGGCTGTGCATACACCACTGGAGAAACATTTAAATCTCTGATGCAAATGAGATCGGTTTCAGTGTCATCAGATACTGAGAAATCTCCAGGCAGGTAAACAAGCACACAGCCTTGGCTTTAGGGTTTAGTTCATTTGCAATGATTTGAATAATTATTCAGTAAACCTAATTAACCTCCTGCAGTTTTAGTAATTAATAGTGGAGTGTCTACTCCTGCTCCATCAGTTGTCTGTCTCATTTTCTAAGGGAAGTTTAATATAGCAATAGGTCAGAAGGAAACTGGCATTCACTGGGGTGCACTCAGGGCAGCCCTGAGAACCTGGGGCTGTGTCCCGAGGCTGGGGACAGCACCAGCTGCCCCGAGGCAGATCCCAGGGACTTGCCTGCTCTTTGCCTCTCTAGCAGCTGTTTTTCTGTACACTGAGATACTGTATGGCCTTTGGACTTGTGGCCATTCCCTGTAGGAGCTGGGTATGTATGGCAGAGGAGAGAACCCATGAACAGGAAAAGGAAATCACAGCTTTCCTAGAAAGTTGATGTCTGTTGTCTCCTGTCACTACCCCCACCTTCTGTTGGTAACTAAGGCAACAGCACTGCTAGGTTTTGCCATTTTTTCACAAGCCTCATGGTTTTTGGCATTGTCTTAAAACTCCTGATCCTGAATGGTTTTGTCTATCAATGTGCAGGCAGCCCTTCTGATTGCAGCAGGAATCCTTGGCTCTGAAAGGTACAAAGAGAAGGGAGGCACAGGAAAACATCTCTTTGTAAACTCCTGTTAAAATGTCAGAATTGTTGAGAGATTATTATGAGTTAGGAAAGGGAAAAGAGCCAAGTTGTGGTTCTGCCATCTTGTGTTTTGTCAGTGGGAGATGGTCTGGCTGGTGCTTCCCCAGGGTCTGCAGGTGTGGCTGGAGAACTGCCCCAGGAGAAACAAGACCCTGTTTTCTGTCTCTGCTGTGTGAAGATAAAAATTTGTAGTTGGAAGTTTATTTGAACGAGGTCTTTCTAACTCAGGCCATTATTGGATTGTTGTTTTCTCAAGAAAAAAAAAAAAAAAAAAGGTTACTGACATCACAGGGAGGAAATCAGCTGCTGGCTCCTTGGGATCCTGGTTTTGAGGATGATTGCCAGTAGGAAGAACTGGTCAGCCTCAGTAGCCACTATCAGTAGTTTTGGCAACTGATAAAGATAGAAAAGTGCAGCTCCTCATGGTGAAAGGCAGACCACCCCATTTATCCACCTTCTCTCTCCCTGTACACCATCCAGTACTGCTAGCCAAGTGAAAGCTGGTAACAGTTCTTCATGAAAGAAGTTAGAAAGAAATTAAATACTCTTTTTAGGAGGCATTTCTTCATGCCCTCTGCCAAATAGAGCAAGTAGAGCCAGCAGGGAAATGTGAGAGGTGCTGCACCCTGCAGAATGACAGGAGTGGCAAGGAGCAAGGAGGCAAATTAAAGTTAAAAAATGGGAGGACTGGAATGAGAAACTGGGGGGGTTGGCTGGAAGTATAAAAGTGAGTTTCAACTCAGTTTCAAGTCTTCTGCAGAAGAGACAGGAATCCTCTCAGCCTTTCTCAGGGAAGGACACATGGGGACTTCTGTGTCCCCCAGCCTGTGCCTGCCCTGCTCAGCCTGCATGGCCAGACCAGTCTCACCAGTATGGCCAGACCACTGAGCAGCCTGGCACCAGTGTGCTGAAATTCAAAACTCTGGTTATTTTTCTCAGCCCAACATGAGAAATATTATTTTTAATACTGTATAAGGCAAAAGGAGACATTACACAGAGGGAGAGAGGCTGGAGGGAGTTACTTCTCTGTGCTTGGACAGATTTGTTTTGCAGTGTTTTCTGGCTTGATTTAATAGTGAGTTGGCTCTCTCCAGCAATTAGGGAGGGGAGGAGGGACGGGAATATGTTCCCAGCCTGTAGCCAAGAGTGTCCCAGAGCGCCCCAGGGATGACCTCTCCGTGTTTATTTTGCTTTCTCTACAACTGCCCCAGATGAGCCTGGGACCTGAGACTCGGGCCCTCCCGGCCTGTTGAACATTTGCCCCTTCTGGTAGCGCATGTGATCGTCCGAGAATCAGGCTGGGAACAGGACCTGGAATTGTTTTTCTCTCTCCAGCAGACTCTCTGAGTCCCTTCGCGTTCCAGGAAAGGCAAAGCCGTGAGGAGAAGCCTGGGAGAGCGCTGCCCCCCAGTGGGGATGGAGCCGGGGCTGCCACCACCGCCGGGATCCCTCTGGACAGCAACAGAGGGGAAAAAGCCTTTCAGGCACAACAGAAAACCATCCCGGAACAGAACAAAAGGGAAACTAGGTTTTGGTCTGCTTTATTAGAAAACAGCTACAAAAATGTTCAGTGGAACCAGATGAGCGTTAATTTAGATTTGCAGCCTGTGCAGGCTCTTTCCTGGGGATGACATCAAGGTTTGCAAACTGAGACGGATTTTTTTGGTCTCACAGCACTGAAAAACTAGCAAACTGTTTTCAAGCAAGCAAACAAACAAGCATCAAAACAGTTTTAACTTAACCTAATGTGCCAACCACTGGAAAAAAGCAGAGCTTTGGAGGAAACTGTTATGTTATGTCTCACCAAAGTTACAGATCTTTCATTCCAAAAAACATCATCTTTCTTTTACTAATAGGTGCTCCAAATCCAATTTAACACAATAAATAGCTGAACAAACGTCAGGACTGTGCTGAGCCAGTTCCAGCACGTTTCAGAGCAGATATATCTGAGAAGTAAATTTCCAACCTCCACCTCACACATCCCATTTCTTTGCCTGATGGGAGGTATTGTGTTGGCAGGGGTAAACTCCAGCTGGTCCCTTTGTTTGTCTGAGATAATTTAAGGATATGCTGTACAGAGGAAGTGCAAGGGCTGAGCATATATACAGATACTCCCCAAAGGCCCCCGTGCTGGTATTTCCATTGCTAGCTGCAGCTCAAAAACCCCATCGTGTCAGTCTGTGCCAGGAGGTGTTGGGTTTCATGGCGGTTCTGCCACTGTCTGGGTCAAACAGAAACCGCCCCAGGCACAATCCTGCGGATGTGAGTGTAAGACTTCCTGAGGGTAACACTCCCGTGATGAGACACCCCCCGGGGCAGGACACACTCTTCTGTCAGCTTCTGAGTTTCGGGGTCCCAGCACAGCACTGTTGCAATGACTTCGTTCTTTTCATCTCGGCCCCCGGTGATAAACAGCTTGTTGTTGCAGGGAGAAATCCCACAGCTGGCTCTCTCGTGGGTGAACTGAGTCACCAGGCTCCATGTGTCTTCCCGGGGGCTGTAGGAATACAGAGCTTTCATTGCCCCACCTGGAGAAGAAATGGGGATCAGTTTCCACTGGCCATTCCTCTAAGGGATTGGAATTAAACCACCCAACAAGGCTCCGTTCCTGACATTCGTAGCAATGATTTGTGTCCCAAAGCTAAGAGAAAACAAAGTCACAGGATACTTCATTGTTTTGAAAGCCAGATCCACAGAAGGCCACTTATTGTTCATGAGACTGTGGAGTTTAAAGCCAGAACAAACTGCTGTGTGCCCACAGTGACCACAGGAACAGACTTTCCTCATACCTGCTGCTCCAGTCAAGGACACAGCTTTAGAAAAATGCAATCTTTTGATGAAGAGCTTGGGTCACAAAGTACTACGTTGTGACAAGCAGTCACCATTAGAAATGAGTGTGTGATTTTTTCACCAGCTCCTCTAACACAAGTGTCCATCTGCCCATTAAACCTTCCTCTGCCTGGAGCTGGCTATTTTCAGAAGCCCATTCCTAGTCTAGGGGTTTGTCAGACTGAACTCATAACTTTATGGGTGAGCTATACAGAGAGTCACCTCCATTTCTCTGTGTTTCCCAAATCTGCAGTCAGTCTTGAAACTTCCTGCACAATTTTCCAGTTTTGCAAGGTTTTCCATTTCTTTTAAAAATGGTTTATACCTCAGTACTTACAAAACACTATGGAAATAGATTCCCCCCTGAAACCACCAACTGCTGAATGGTTCTTGCTTTGAAATTTGCAGGGACTGGGTCTGTCTTCAGTCTTATCCTACTGACCATGAGTTGTAACAGCTCCTGGGATCCCACCTCATGGCACAGGGGCCATTTACTTATTCTAGTTCTAATAAGCATTGGGAGGGGTTTCAAGTACTTCAAGGGTGATGATGTCACTGAGAGGTGACTTAAACAAGTTTTATTTCCCAGTTGGAGCAGGCTGAAAACATGCACGCTGTCAGCTACAGTGATTCATCTGTGGCTGGTAGTTCACCAGTCGGTAATTTGATTACTTTGGATGCAGTAACCAAATGTTATTTTATTTTTTCAGCCCCAGGGGTGGCTGGAGGGTGCTGACTTCTGTCCAATTTAACTAGATCTGTTTCTCAGAGAGGGAAACAGGTTTACTGGTTAAAGATGCTGGGTGAATGTAACTGGAGTATCATGTCAATATTTATTGGGAATTGTATCAGCCAGCTCATAAATCATGCCCTCTCTTCCTGTCTGACATCTTGTATGAAGATGATGTCAACCCTTGTGCTGAGAAGCATATATATCCATATGTATATATATCCACATGCATATGTGTATCTGTGCACACACACACACATGATAAATCTTTCAGAATATTATTTGCTATTTGGTGATGCCCTGGCTTATGCCAGCCCTCAGCACCATATTGATTGTAGTGCCAGTGAGAAACTTTCTGAGCCAGCACTGCGGTGAGGTGCTATTTAGAGCTCCTCGTCTGGAAACAAACGTTCCTCTTTTGTTTTTTCCAGTACCACCTGGAGATGTGGGCAGGCTCCCTCCTCCCTCCATAATTCAGCTCCCCACCATTAAACTCTTCTTCTTCCAGTTCTGGCAGTTGATTGAATTAACCTCAAGCACAGTCTAGTGAAGAGGTCTGGATCTTTGGGTGGCTTTGCTCCCATGACCTGCTCCTAGTACTCATCCCTCCATAAATCCTGTGTGCATTAGGCAATGTGCAGTGCCCCTGGGAAGGAGAGGGACATGATGTAACCATGGGGTCATGTAACCATGGCCATAACCAGGAGGGTTAAAGCCCTTTGGGGGGCTTTAAGCTGTCTGGGTTAGCTCCAGCTTTCCCAGATACCTATATTTTGCTGATCCCAACGGGATGAGGTTCAACATTCCAAGTGCCAGGTCCTGCACTTTGGCCACAACAACCCCATGGGGAGCTCCAGGCTGGGCACAGAGTGGCAGAAAGGGAGCTGGGAGTCTGGATTGCCAGGAAGCTGAAGAGGAGGCAGCAGTGTGCCCAGGTGGCCAAGAAGGCCAATGGCATCCTGGGCTGGCTCAGGAACAGCGTGGCCAGCAGGTCCAGGGAAGGGATTCTGCCCCTGTGCTCAGCCCTGGGGAGGCCACAGCTTGAGTCCTGTGTCCAGTTCTGGGCCCCTCAGCTCAGGAAGGAGCTTGAGGTGCTGGAGCAGGTCCAGAGAAGAGCAAGGAGGCTGGGAAGGGATCCAGCACAAGTGCTGTGAGGAAGGGCTGAGGGAGCTGGGGGTGTTGAGGCTGGAGAAGAGGAGGCTCAGGGGAGACCTCATCACTCTCTCCAACTCCCTGAAAGGAGGTTGGAGCCAGGGGGGGGTTGGGCTCTTTTCCCAGGCAACTCTCAGCAAGACAAGAGGGCACAAGAGGTCTCAAGTTGTGCCAGGGGAGGTTTAGGTTGGACATTAGAAAGAATTTCTTTCTGGAGAGGGTGCTCAGCCATTGGAATGGGCTGCCCAGGGAAGGGGTGGATTCTCCATCCCTGGAGATATTTCCAAAGAGCCTGGATGTGGCACTCAGTGCCATGGGCTGGGAACCACGGGGGGAGTGGAGCAAGGGTTGGACTTGATGAGCTCTGAGGTCCCTTCCAACCCAGCCAGTTCTAGGATTCTATGATTCTATCAGGCTAACAGGGAGTTTGACTTGGAGACTCTTCACAACTGTTTGTGAATGTGCTGGATTCCCACCCGGCAGCAGGAAGATGCATTTTACCATTGGATTATACATAGAGTTTGTGGGTAAAACTGTCCTGGGTTGGGTCAGGATAAAGGGGATTTTCTGCCTTGTGCTTTTGCTTTCAGCTCAGTCTCTTGGAAGCAGCTGCACTGCTGAAATGAACAGCAAGTTTCTCAGGCAGTGGCTGCTGCTGGGACTGATCCCACTCCATGGTTATAGTTACAGCAGAACCAAGGACACTGCTCAGCTCTGAGGAACATTTTGCCCTCCAGAAGGAGAAAAGGAGTCAAGAGGTCCCACCTGGAACCCTCCTTTGGGGAGGAAGGGACAAGAGAGATGCCAGAACTGACCAAACAGAGGATTCCATCCCATACACCTCATCCTCAGGAGAAATGGGAGGGATCACCAGGCTCAAACCCCTTCCTGCTTCCCCTGCTTCTCCTCTCCCTCTTTGCTTCAGAACATCCTGGGATGATTCCATCCCTTCCTCTGCCTTGTGGATCTGATCCATTCCAGCTTGAATCTGTGTGTTCCTGCCTCCAGCTCCCAACTGCTGCTGACTCCAGGATTCCAGCCTGGACTTTCCCAGGGTGGCCCTGCAGCCTCTGTGGTGATGTGAGAGTTATTGGGGGAGAGGGGAAAGGAACGTGGGATCAGTTTTCCTGTCTATTTGTATAGGTTGAGTCAAAAATGATCATTCCTGTTCCATTCAAGCTGTGTAGTTCAGTTCCCAACCCATCAGTCTCTCTCCCTTATTCTCTCTCCTTTCTTCAGCAGGGAGGGGAGGGGGATTAGCAGACTGTTACTCTGTTTAATTGCTTGGCCAATGTTAAACCCTGACAAACTCACAGAGAAACAAGCCCTGGTGTGTGTGGACAAGCAGGATCATTGGTGTTTCCCCTACCCACAACATAGATGTGCTCTCGGAAGCTGGCAGCATTGATGCATTTGGCTTCCACGGGCATGGCAGCTCTGAGGCTCCAGGTGTTGGTCACTGGGTCATAGCACTGAGTCTTGTCTGTCGCCAGCTTCCCGTTGGGTCCTCCCCCAATCACATAGAGTTTCTTCTTGTAGCTGGCTGCTGCAAAGGAGCTCACATTCTCCATCAGGGGAGCAGCCTGTGCAAGTGTAAAAATGCCTCAGTCACCATTCTGGAGAAGAGGAGGCTCAGGGGAGACCTCATCACTCTCTCCAACTCCCTGAAAGGAGGTTGGAGCCAGGGGGGGGTTGGGCTCTTTTCCCAGGCAACTCTCAGCAAGACAAGAGGGCACAAGAGGTCTCAAGTTGTGCCAGGGGAGGTTTAGGTTGGACATTAGAAAGAATTTCTTTCTGGAGAGGGTGCTCAGGCATTGGAATGGGCTGCCCAGGGAAGGGGTGGATTCTCCATCCCTGGAGCTATTTCCAAAGAGCCTGGATGTGGCACTCAGTGCCATGGGCTGGGAACCACGGGGGGAGTGGAGCAAGGGTTGGACTTGGTGATCTCTGAGGTCCCTTCCAACCCAGCCCATTCTAGGATTCTAGGATTCTATGATTTTGGTTTCAAATCAAAACAATATAGGGTGGGAGCCTGCTGAATTTTAAGTCAGGTGTCCCTTTTGAGATGGTCAGTTGGGTTCAGAGGATGATATTTCTAGGGAGAGGGAGGTTTCAGCTTTTTCTTAAGACAGTAAACCCCTTGATAAAAATATGCTTTGTTCAAAAGCTCTTATTAAAATTATGTTGTCAACAATTCAGAAGCTAGGAAATGACAGAAATGCCCCTCATCTCCTTTATGTCTTTATGCACACTGAAAAAGCACAAGAAAAGTGTTCATATTGCTTTCTACTCACAGCTGTGACTGTCAGATTCCTCTGCAGGGCTTTGTATCATCTCAGAATTTGTGTTGGTATCTGCCATTCTGAGGCCCAACAGAATTATTCATGGATTCACTGGCTGCTTAATACTCTCCTCTCACTTCTTGAGGTACAGTTACAACTCCTTCCTTTCCATCTTGGTTACGTTGAAACCTGTGCTTTCAACTTAAGTGTATAACCCATCCTGTATGTAATGCACAGGTTGATACACACATATATACAGTATGTGTCATAGCAGTAGTTTTCAGCCTGTGCTCTGGCTCATGTGTGCTGTGTTCTTACTGATTTATGCAGTACTAGCTTTAGAAGTCAGGCAAGAAAAGGAAAATCAGGCACTAGATATCTCACAGGCAGTGATGGGCAGTGTGGCTTTTTCTTTCTGAAGGACACACATTTCTACAGAAAAAAATAACTAAGGTTTTTTACCGACCGGAAATAATTAAAAAAACAGAAATAATTAAATTACTGGATTCTGTTCTGGTCATTTTTATGAATCAGAGCCCTAACATTTTCTGATGCAGATGTTCCAAATGACTAAAATCCTATGTGATGCAAATCTTACCTCTGACCAGCAGTTATGAAAGGGATCATATGCTTCCATGCTGTTGATTCTCTGGGTGCCATCAAAGCCCCCAATGACATAGACTTTCCCAGCCAGCACAGCCATTTTGTGCCTCCATCTTCCCGTATTCAGGTACTCAATTTGTATCCATTTGTTGATGGAGGCATTGTATTTCCAAACATCATGCTTTGTTTCTTTGCCACCTGCAGGGTACATGACACAGGTAAATATAACAGCATAGCTTGTATTTACTCCAAATCTCCAATATGTCTAAATTTTAAAATGTTTTCTCAAAGCAGAAAATCAATCATTGGTCCTCTTGATCAACTACACCAGTGGTCTGCTCCTCTTATACCAGAACAAAATTTCTGCATTTAGTTTACTTAATAGTGAAGACAACTTTTTCTACAGCCCAAATACTCAGTAAAATTTCACCAGACCACAACTGTTCTCATTTTAATCATGAGAGAATGACCAACACCACACAGTGTGGGGTTTTGCAGGAGAATTTTGGGCACTAGCAGGGCTTTGCAGGATACTGGGAAACAACAAAATATGATTTAAATAAGATGGTGGAGGATGGTGCCAAATCCATCAAAGACAGACAAGCTACCAGTTTGTGCAGAGTAGCCAGGCAGTCAGTCTGGTTTTAGAAAAGACCACACTGAATTTCCATCAGCTGCTGTCCTGCATGGCACGCCAGAAGTTTCACTATTCAGCCTCTCATTTTTGTGCCTCTCCTGCTGGTCTCATTCTCTGCTGACTTGGATTTGCTCCATGTTGATAGATCAGGGTTGGACCCTACAAATTCATTGCAGAGCTGACTTGCAAGCCAATCTTTATTCATGCTAAAGTGGAGAGCAGTGTTCTAAACGAGGCTTTTTGTTTGTAGGGCATTTTTGGTGTAACAGCAGTGCAAATGGATCTAGTTAAGCCTGAAGCCACGTTTACAGACTGAGTAGCTTATGCCATCATCTGCAACCAGATTAAACATTTGCTTCACTGGTGAATATACTGAAAAGAGAATTCATATTCCATTGCAGAAGTGTCTGCCTTCATTGGGATTCTGTACTGCAGCCAGGTCACTGCTAACTGATGGAGCTCATGGCTGGGCCCAAGAGCAGATTGAATAGGAGATAATTAGCATGCTAGAAAGAGTCGTTTGCAATGCTTTTGTCTCAGTAGTTTTCACATGGATGTGCTGAATTTTATTTGCTCTCCCAACAGCTGAATGCAGCATTCCTGGCTCCAAGGGGCAGGGAGGCTGCAGGTGTTCCCCTCCCTTTTTCTTCCTCACTTTGTTCTTGCCTGCACAAAACCAGAGCCTGAGCTGGACAGGGAGGGTGAATTTGCTGCACATTAGGGGGCAGGAAGAGATTTTTGACAGAACTGGAGGTTGATATTGTTCCTGTGCTTTCTCCACATCCCAGTTCTTTTCAATTTTAGAGGAAAATTGTAAAATGAAAGTAACTGGATGCTGTGTGCTAATTCCTGTCATCTGGAGTTACACCACAGATGTGGTGTTTCAGCCCATCCAGTCAGAGCATTTAAACTGTTTGGGGTAATGGTGATCTAAAAGTAATCATAACCTTGTGCAAAGGCCTTTCCTACCGTTCAGATGCTAAAAGAGCAGGGAGGACTCCAAAAGTACCAAGATCCTGAGGGAAATGAGCATGGGGGAGGGGGAGATCAAGTTAGGAAAGGTGCAAGTGAAGTTCAAAAAGAACCAGGTCTCAGGAGGTAAAAAAAAAAAAAAAAAAAAAAAAAAAAAGAGGAGGGGGCAGATGTTCAATTGGTAACGAAACATTAATAATTTGGTTTAGCTGGAAAGAAACTGAGAAGAACTTTGATTCACCCAGCTCTTTATATAGGTGGGAATGGTGCAAAGGAGATAGGAGAAAGGAAGTAGAGGGAGGGAGACAAAGATGTGAAATGAAGCAGAGAGGGAAGAAAGAGAACCTGTGAGAAGAGCAGCAAGGGGAAGGCCAGGTCAGACTCACGGGAGCAGGGAGGTGTCAGCCTGGGCTGGAGGTAGAGCTGCACAGAGCATAAAAGAAAGGTTGAGACAACACTGGACCAGATGTCAGGAATAAGAGGAAGCAAAAGCCTGTGGCCTTGAAAAAGAGGAAAGGGTAAGAGATTAAAGGCAAATGGAAGAGAGGTGTGGAGGTGTGAGGGATGTTCCTTTGACCCTTAACAGAGGGTCTACTGACAGACCAAAAAGAAATTCCCTAGAGTGGACTGAATGGAAAAAAAAAAACCCTTTATTTGTAACTAGGGAAGGAATAATGGAATTCTTAGCCCAGGTTTATCTTATATAAATCCCAGATTTAATAACTTTCAAATTGGAATGAGGTAATAAAAATCTGTGAATTCCCAAAAGACAGAATGCAATGGGAGATACTTGAATAAATGCAATGGGCCATGAGCTGTAGCAAAGTATTCACACTTCAGCCCTCCCTTCTTCTTTCTTTTCTTCTGTCTCAAGTGAGCATAGAGTGCAGTGGATGATTTTGTGGGAAAAGGTGTCCTGCCCATGGAGACACTGCTTGTATCATGCTCTATAACCTGCCAGTGATTACAAGCTTGCTCTTGTTTTTCCTTTGGAAAGCACAATGACATCACCAAACATTTTGGTGATAGGCCATCAAAACCAGGTGTTAAACTGACCAGTGAGCTTGAGTTTGACCTTTTTGACTGTCAGAGAAAAACTCTGTACCTCCAGGATCAAATCCCTACACAAAGCTCAACTGTATTTGTGTGTGGGAAGTTAAATATGCCCCCTGAAGCTCTGAGGATGATGAGCTGCCAATGAAATGTTCAGAGCCATGCTGTGGGACTGAGTCACTGGGCTGCATCTCCTTACAGGGTGAATGTTGTCATTAGCAAGTGGGCACCTCCAGAGTCCTGTCTGGTGGCTGGTCAAGTGCTCCTGAAAGTGGAGTTTCCCTGCAGGTTCTTGACTGACCTTTGCAGAATGAGTCAGATTCGAGAAGATTTTTGATAACATTTGTGGATCTGCAACTTGATTTATTGCAAGAAGATGCTGGAGCAATTATTCTTCATTTTATGTTTGGTGAACTGCTCTCAGAGGCTCTTCCATGGCCGCAGTCACTGAGTGTGCACACAAAAGCAGCCATTGCATATGGATTGTTATTCTTTGAAGAGGAATCCTAAAATTCTAGCCAGGGCCAGGCAACTCCCTGCAGCCTGTTCAGAGCCAAAGCATTAGGAATACTTGTGGTGCTTAATTCTACCACAGCGTGCTTGTGAGAAAAGCTGGCAATAACTGTGAGAACCCTGGGCTCCCCATTTTGCACTCCCAATGTCTTGTTCCTTACCCGATATGTAGACTTCATTTTTTAGTGTAATGCATGCAAACTCCACCCATTTTTTATTCTCGTTCTCCGTCTCCTGCTCTGTGCTGGGTAATTTTGCTACTTCCAGGCGGCTTCTCCTCAAAGGATCCAGGCAAGTCACTTCTGCCACAAACTTCTCATCTTTTGTACAGCCCCCTATGATCATAAACACCTCGGACTGGAACTCGTGCATCCTGGGCTTGGTTCTTTCTGTAATAATCTAAATGGAAGGAGCACAGAGTGAGTACACAGGACACTGACACCTACAGCTACGGGGAGCTCTGGTGACCTTTTTTCTGAATTCTTGTTCTGTAGATCACAACAGGGTTTCATCAGCTGCACTAATAATCAAACCCTGGAAAGCATCCTGGAAACACTCAGTGAAGGTTGCTGTATCCTTCCTTGAGCAGGATTTCTCCCACATTGGCCTTAGTTGCTTTTGCCAACCTGACAGGATCGTTTCAGATCCTGCTGCAAGTTCCCAAGGTGGCACCCAGAGCTATGGAGGTGAGCAGTAGTGACAAGGACATGAGAGGACAGGTTCTATTTGGGCTGATGGAGTGAGAGCAAGGTAGGAAGGCCTTCAGGTTTTTTCAGGCCTTGGGGAACTTGGAGAGAGCAAGACCACAGTTAGTGGTAACAGAAAATAAGTGCTCTCGTTTTTTGTTCTGAAGAGATACATTGAAGCCTCAAAGCATCAGCAGTTCTCTACTGTGTGTTGTGTTTTGTTTGGGGTTTTAAAAATTAGTTTATTTGTTCATAAGTCTTAATTTTAAGCCAAAACCAGAAGACTCAAAGCCAGCACCCTGCTCTGCTTAGCCCTAATTTACTGTCTGTTGGTTAAATTTATGGACCAGGTCTTTGTCTCAGGGACACTAAAAGAAGTCACTTCTTGGGTAATTGTTCACCGGGAAAAAAGAATGTAGAGGGTGCTTGAAAACTTCTGCTCCTCTATAGCAATCTTACATCTAGTGAGGGTCAGACTGCAGTTATTACCTTCTGTGTGCCCCAGAGAAGCAGTTTGTGCACCCACAGGCTGGATTCTGTGGCAAGAGGCAGCTTGCTTACATTTTTATTTCTCTTTCTAAACTACTTTTAGTATGTTTCCATAAACTGGTATAATGATACCTACATTAAAAGATATTATTTACACACAGACACATCCTGTATTTTCTGTACAAACTGTTAGGGAAATTCTTAGAATTATAGAATCAGTTTGACTGGAAAAGATCTTTAAGATCACTGAGTCCCATCATTAACCCTGTTGATTCTGGTACTGATCCATGTCCCTGAGCACCACATCTACACAGCTTCTGAACACCTCCAGGGATATTGGTTCAACCACCTGCCTGGGCAGCCTATTCCAGTGTTTGATAACCCTTTCAGTGAAGAAGTTCCTCTAATATTCAATCTAAACCTCCCTGGCACAACTCGAGGCTTTGTCCTGGAGCTTGCCAGATTTCCAAATTCTGTTTTTAACCTGTCTGTCACCATTGCCATGCATTAGCCCCAGGCAGGACAGCTGTCGGGGCTGCCTCTTTGAAGATTAACATAATGAGTGCTCAGTCCTGACACAGTCCCTTGATCTATCTGCTGAGTGGGGTAAGGCTTCCTTGAGGAGTTCCCACAGCCTGGCAGTGCCCCAGGTCATTGTTTGCTGTCTGACATCAGTCACCAGCACAAAGAGCCTCTGGCCTCTGTCCCCTTGCCAGTGACACATCCAGAGATGGATCCACAACGTGCTCCTGGGGCCTCCTGCCTTCCTGTGACTCTCTGCCTGAGGAAGCACACATTTCCTCACATCCTCACATACCTCTGCCCCTCTTGTGAAATCTGACCTCTGGTGGCTCTTCCCTCTACCCCACATTTTGGGCTGGGAGACAGGGCTGATACCTAACTTTCCAAAGAGATGGGCAGCTGAATAATTGGGGATCTGCAGGACAGGACAGGACTCAGCTGGAGGTCAGGATGAACCTGTCTGGATGCAAATAAGGAAGAGAGGCTGAGCTCTCTTCTGGGAAGAGACCATCTTCTTCAGGGGAGGTTCTCTCTTTCTGAAAGATTTCCCCCCACAGGTTGAATGGAGGTGTTACATATTCAGATTTGAAAGAGTCATTACAGACTGTGGCAGAGTTGAGTGAGAAAAGAAATCTTCCTTTTATAGGCTTGAAATATGAGCTGCGAGGGTGAGGTGTCTGCTGACAACACCCTTCCTTTTTACCAGGGAAGTCACCTGGGGTCTTTGTTTGGCCTCACAAGTGTATGTGTGAATGGTCAAGCTCAGGGGCTGACATGCAGGAAGCTCTACTCTGTGTTTTAAAAGAAGCTACCAGAACCTTCTGAGCTCTCTAAAGGAGCAGGATAACTGGTAAGGCTTACCTTGACTTTTATCTAGCACTTGTTAGCCAAACTTCAGTGCAAATCCCTTTTTCTCCCTGATGGGCAGACCTCAGGTGGGTTTCCTGAGCAGAAGCATGAGACATTTTAAAGGAGCAGCAAATAACTTCCTTCTTCACTCACCTCATTGCCTGACAGATGGTACATTCTGGCTTCCTGGAGCAAAGGAAAGACATCTGGGCACTGTCTAATAAGTTGATCAGCTTCAACAGTCTCTACAAAATACCAGGGGTCCAAGAGGGGCAGTCGGACGTTCTCCAGCACGTAGGGCAGGAGAGGAAATCTTTCTGACTCCTTGTAACGAACCCAGCTCATCACAGTTTCAAACACCTGGGCCTCCTCTGTCACATAGAGGTCATCACTCTTCAGAGTGCTGCAGAGGATGTCAGCTGGCAGCTCCAGGTACTCCTCGTGGCTCAGGACCTGGGTGAAGTTCTGGATAATGTAGTTCTGCACCTGTAGTTTCAGGCTGTGCAGGGAGTGGGCATCAGCCAGCCTGAGGATGCCAACACAGTTCTCTGGCTGCAGGGCCTCACTGAGGAAACTGGCACAAGCATCTACCATGCGCAGGAACTGTGGGCACAAAATGCATGGGGAAGCAGAGAACAGTTACTGGTCTGACTGGATCACAGGAGAGCTCTGGGCATGGGTCCCCACCAGCTATGCTCAGGGTAGCAAAGAGTTAAGGGAGACAAGAAATCAGTCATATGAGAACAGCTCCCTCCCAGAATCTGCAGCATGAAGTTAATTTTCCCTCTGGAACCATATTGCTTCTTTTCTCTCTTGTGTGACAGTCACAAATGTTACTTGTTTCACAAAAGTAAAGGATTTTCCACCACCCCCCTTCCTCCGTGCACCAGCAACCACTGAGTTACAAAGCACAGAAAAGGTCCCCAGGCTCCAGATGTGCTCACCCTGCTTCATCTTGCACATCAGCTCAGGTCAACTAGAAGGGAGTATGGTTTTGGAGAGCAGGTGGTGGCTCCAGTGTCTGTATTTATGCTGCCACCACCCAAAACAATGTCTGAGGCCTTGCAAAGGGTGATGGAAAATGAGGGCTGAGGTCTGGGAATTTTGGGCCAAAGTGCAGCCCCTCCAAGATGTAAGGGCATGCTGTCCTGTACTGGGGTACCTGGCAGGAAGAGCCTGACCCACACCAAATCTCTGAGTTGCCTGTCAGCAAGGGTTGTCTGCTAAGTGTCTGTTGTGGGGGAGGCCTTTGGAGGTTTTAGTGACCCTTTTTTTCTATGTTATCACCATCAGTTAAAAAAAAAAATAGTATACATTTTACACACAGTCTGCTTAATCAAAGAACTTCCCATGTTTGCATGTAGGGCATGACAACTGCTCTCATTTCCTTGTCACAACAGCCCCACCAGAGGGTCCCAAATGTGCAGCTCCTGGAGCATGGATGTCTGCAGGGCATTCCCCATGGACTGTGATGTGAGCTGGGTTGATGGTGATTATTTAGGAACTGGGAGCCAGTTTTGAGGAGAACTGCTAAATTGGAGTGCTTCATCCCAGGCTTCCTGTCTCCTCTGGGACTGCAGATATGGACAGGGCATCAGTACATCAGTATTTGGTGTGGCCTTGCCACTGAGCAGTGCAAACAGCAGCATACAGAAAGATGGGCCAGAACTGGTGCTGTGTTTCCATCCATGCTTTTTGAGTCCTTTTTTTCCATCCAGCCTCAGCATATAAATCATTTTAACTCATTCTGTTCCTCTGGGGAAAGTTGCACAGCAGTAATTTAGGGGCGAAGAGGGAGCAAAACATTTTTGAATTATGTAGATGAGTTTCAGTAATTAGGGTAGAACCTTCCAGACCCAGCAGTGTCACGTTGACACATTTAGACTGTTTACCAGGGCTGAGCCATGCAGACTACCTGGTTCCTGTTTTACATTTAGATGTGGTCACCAGTTTAGAGAAATGCAACTGGCTGCTGCAGAGGGGTATGTGAAGTCTCAGGATATGTGATATGTGTCAGCAACACACTGTGACACCACACAGAGCTCGGTGGCCCCTGGGTGCCTGCCACACTCAGGGTGCCTGTGCCCTGAGCTAGCACAGGGCTAACATTTGCCATCACCAGTGCATTTCCCTGAGGAGCTGGAAGAGCTTTGTAGCAGACCTGAGGCAGTCTGGGGATTAGCCCTTAAACAGTTGGGAAAAAACCAAATCTGTGATTTGCTAAGGTCGCTCACCAAGTTACCAACAAGTCTGGGAGTAGACCCCAAAACAATCCTCTCCCCAGCCTGTGGCCCAACTACTGTAAAGTGCTCTGATTATTTATACATGGCTCGTTAAGAGTGATACTCCTGGGAGAGTTTCCAGACACCAGAGGGTTTCCTCCAGGCTGTATTCACTTGTCTGCACAGCCAGGCAGGCAGCAGGAACCACACTAGGGAGCTGGGATTTTGGGCAGGCAGAACTGTGAGGTGAGGGAGTGAGAAAAAGTCTCAGAGCTTAACCTGAGAGTCTGGACCACTCAGGACTTTCCCTGGCTGCTGCTGCTCCTCGGCTCTATGCTGTGCCTTCTCCCCACCCCTCCCTTCATTTAGAAACAAAACTGCCCCCCCTAAATTCCCCAAACTTGATGAGCATGCTGCAGTCAGTCCCGTGGGATCAGGTGGCTCAGGAGAAAGACTCCTCTGAGCCTCTGCTTCAGCTGCTCTTATTCTTCTCATTGAGCTCTCAATCTTCTTTCCTTTCTGTGAGTACCTCCCCTGATGCCAGCCCAGGCATGATCCCTGGGAACAGGTTAATCAGTATCTTGGTCCTTCTCCTATTACCCCTTTGAATCCAGGTTTTTGCTTGCTAGAGACATCCCATATGCTTACTTGGCCTCCACTTCTCTTTCAGTAATAGAATTTATTCTCCCCTTTTAAATCCTTGGTTGTCCCAGCTTTGATTCAGCTGGTGTAAGCAATGAGAGCAGCCCTGGCTCCTGCTGTAACCCCCAGCAAGGGAACACTGCCTGGAAGGGCTCTTATTCCCAGCCTATCTGAATGGAGCACAGTTTGGGGGCAAATCCTGTGTGCAAAACCCACCCCACCTGCATCCCCAGAGAGCCCCATGGCAGGGATCAGCTGGGTGCTGAGGGGCCCTGCAAGGACTTGAGATCAACAGGGAGCTGACAGCTTTCTGAGCCTGTGAGATGAATGAAGAGGAGCCCATCTCCAAGCTGGGGTCCCAGGAGCTCTCAGCTGGCACAGTGCAGTGGCTGCAGTGTCACCAGCACTGTCCTGCCACAGCCACCCTGGCTCTTCACTGCTAAGTGGCTACAGGGTGGTTTCAAGGTAATTGGCAAGTTAATTTTCATGAAATGTGAGTTAAGATGCAGATGAGAGGTGCTCTGGGAGTCAGGAAGGACAACAGGCTGGTGATGCTGCAGCCTTGCCCTGGCAGCTGGTGTTCCTAAAGCAGGGGCTGTCCCAGCTCCTCGCGACAACCCTGTTCCTCTGACATCTGCTCAGGACCTTCCTTTCCTCCCATCATCTCTTGGCTTCCACCAAAGCCCTGCTGTGGCCTCTCACCTAAGCTGTGCTGAGGAAGTGGGGTAATACTGAGGTTTCTTGGGGGGGGAGGGAAGGCAGGAGGGGTGCAGGCAGGTCTGAAGGCTGTTCTTGAGTTACTGTGAGGGAAGCAGAGCTCTCTGCCCCAGCCCTGAGAGGCAGCTGACAGCTTAGCCCCACTAAGAGGTGAAAGGCTGAGTAGCTACAGAGGGTGCTGGGTTGGACCCAGGGTGGGCACCAGCCTTGCAAGTGTAGTAGCTGGGCAGCCAGGAGCCCAGACAGAGGAGGTGACTGTTGAGCTTATGTTGCAACTCTGTGCTAGGTGGAAAAAAATTGTCTGGGTTGCTTCAGGGTGAGGCTGAGCTGTTGAGCAGCTCCCTGCTCCAAACTCTTCCTCTGATTCACCCAGTGAGGCAGGGCCTTCCTGCCATCAGCTTGGCCTTCATTTGGGCAAAACTTAGTGAAGGGACTAAGGGAAGGTATAATTATATCAAACTCTTTCAAAAATCGTTTCTAGAGAGGGATGGAGTATCTATATGGGAATATCTAGAACTGAGCAAGTTGTTTCTTTTTTGATTCTTTGTCAAGTCTGAGAGATGGAGATGAGGGACTGCCAAAGATTGTTGCTAGTCAGATAAATAGTTCTATTTAGAATTTGGTGATTTCATGTCTTCTTAATTGAAAAGGAAAGAGTTTCTCAAACGAAAACATTACAATATATTGCAGAATCAATATTCTGGATTGAAATGAAACATTTGACTCTTTCAGTGGTTTCTGTTTGTTCTTTGGCATAAATAGCAGTGACAAGCTGGCAGAATATTAGTAGTTCCTAAGTCTTTTTTACACAAAACGCATCTTCAGCCAAAAACCTCACCTGTGTATAATGTGAGGCTTCAAGGCCTTGCAAATCTTTATAATATCAAAGGTGGTTGCAGTAGGACTTGGGATCACTGCTTTAGTTGGACACTCCTGATTTTCTAAGTTTCTGTAGATTACTATTCTTGCTCCTGGTAACCTTGCAGTGTTATCATTATCCTAACAATCACAGAATGGTCAGGGACTGGAAGGGACCTCTGAGGGTCATCTAGTCCAACCCCCTAAGGGATCCCCCAGGATCCCTTAGAGCTGGTTTGAGAGGAATACATCCAGGGATGGAGACTCCACAACCTCCCTGGGTGATCTGTTCCAGTGTTGGGTTACCCTCAGAGCAAAGAACTATTTCCTCCTATTCCATTTAAATCTCTCATGTGCCAGTTTGTGTCCATTACCCATTGGAGAAGAATCTAGACCCATCCTCCTGACACCCCCCCTCCAGATATTTATAAACATTGGTAAAATCCCCCCTCAGCCTCCTTTTGTCCAGCTGAACACCCCCAGCTCTCTCAGCCTTTCCTCACAGGGCAGATGCTGCAGTCCCTTCATCATCTTGGTGGCCCTGTGCTGGTCTCTCTCCAGTTCTTTGTCCTCTGGAACTGGGGAGCCCAGAACTGCACTCAGGACTCCAGGTGAGGCCTCAGCAGAGCAGATGAGGGGGGGTAGATAAACCTCCCTTGGCCCCCTCTCCTTCATGCACCCCAGCAGGGCATTGGCCCTCTTGGCTCATGGTGAGCCTGGTGTCCACCAGGACTCCCAGGTCTTTGTCCCCAGAGCTGCTTTCCAGCCCCTGGTGCATGGGGTTGTTCCTACCCAGATTCCTACCCTACAAATGTTTGGTAGTACCTAACAATGCTTGATAGTTTTCTGAAAGCACTAGCCTTGATAATCAAATTAAATCAAATTAATTCTTAGTTTTAATGAAAAATAGGGAAGAAAAAGGAGAAAAAAACCACCCAACATAAATTCCTGCTTTTGCTGGTCTCAGAAAACAAAACAAAAACAAACCCTAAGAAAAAGTTCAGAAGAAAACAAAAATAATACAGAAAAATGTCCTACAACTGAACCAGAAGTAGCCCTTGAGTGCTGCCAGTTGGCAATGTTGGTGTGCTGCAGATGTCAGTAAGTTCCTGCACTTCAGCCCCAGGTGACAGTGAAGCCACACCACCTTTTCTGACTTACCTTGAGGAACACTTTATAACTTTCCCTTCTCTCCCCACAGCAAGTTCCAGCTTCTGTTACCCCAAAGGCCACAAGTTCATTTCAGAGCAAAACCTCCCATGTAAGATTGAAGAATCTTAAGTTCATAATGAACCACAATGAAATGATGGTGGAGTTGGGTTTCTTGCCTTTCTGAATGAAAAGCCTGGGCACACACAGGTACCTTGGCACTTGGCAGGTCCTGCTGCTTGCAACGTGTCAGCAAGGTGCAGCTTGGTCCCAAGGGCTGCAATTTGGTAGAGCTCACAGGTGATTTACACCACACGTGAGCACCTCATGGACCAAGGGCTGAGTAATGCTGCTCAGGTCTGAATTCCCACAGTCCCAGGTCATGAATAAACCCCTTTACATCATCAGGCCTACAAAGGAGGATGCTAATTTGGGCTGCTGAGCCTCCATCACGGGGCAGTGGAGAGGCAGACAGTTATCTTCCTGCTCTGGCCAGCCATGCCATCCACTGCCCACTGACTTTTTGGGGTTGACCTGAACCTTGGGGAGCAGTGTCCCAGCAACACAACTTTCCCAGCACAGCAGCTTCCATTACATGGCTGCAATTGCCACTTTTTTACCCCAGTGTAAGGTAATAGGAAGCAAAATGCTTCCAGAACCCATGAAATCAGAGATGTTTGCAGTGTGTTAACCAGGGTGAGACATGGTGTTGCCAGAGCAACAGGATTGGATCAGTCCAGTTAAATTACCAGTACCTGAAAGAGGCTGGCAGCTTCCAAGACTTTCTGTACATTTTGCTTTGTGATGAGCATCTTGCTGGTGTAGGTATAGTCCAAGAGTATATTCATGGTTTCTGCATCAACTCCTTTAAGTATGATCTTCTCTTCATATTTCTCTCTTAAATCATTGCAGAACATGGCCCTGAAAAGAAAAACATTTACCTTTTACTGCATCCCAGCCTGGATGAGGCATTCTGAAAACATTTGCTATATAGATTTCAACACAGAATACTCAGATTGCTTCATATTTTATGCAATTAGTAACAAAGAAAATTATGCAAAAAGTAACAAGGAAAATCCTTTTCTTTCTTTCATCCCACTTTACTCATGAGCTGGATAAGGCATGCACACATGATGGGTACCCCACAACTGGACTCTTCTGGAGCTCCATGGCAGCAAAGGGCAGCTGGGACCTTCTCTGGGTCTGGACTGATGCTGCAGAGCAGTGGTGATGTCTCACCTGTTGGACTCTTACAGACTCTGACTCTTTCTGTTTCATTATGCCCAAACCTTCAGGCCCCTGGCATTCTCCATACTTTGTTAGCAGTGGTATTTTACAGTGCTTGGGAAGGTGAAGAGCCCTCTGCTTCCAAGCTGCTCAGGCTGAACCCTGAGGGCCAGAGCAAATCCACATGGCTGAGAGCCTCACCTCGTAGCTTCCCAACATGTTTTTGAACCCTCATTAATACCAGGGATGTGCCAGGAGAGAATGGCCTAGGGATTTTCTTCTAATAATTAAGAGGCTGAATTTTCTTCTGCTCAATGCTGGGAGCCTGTGGTAGAACTGTAGAGTTGATACCTGTTGGCTAGGTAAGAACTTGAATAATCATGAACTGGAACTACTGTCAACTGGCAAGTGAAGGGGTTTCATGCATGTTGATACCACCTCTTCTTTGGTGGGTAGTACTGAATTTGAAAGGTGACCACCACACACACCTTTGGCACTAGGCTGGTATTTCATTTGGGATATCAGAGATTTCTCTAAGAACTATTAAAATCCATTATGCATTGTGACAGCTGTAAGGCAAACCCACACAACTTCACCTGCATTTTCAATTCATAGTTTTAAGCATTTCTTCCAATGCTTTTGATTTATTGAGAAGTTTGCTTAGTCCTGTGTATTTCACTGAATTCTCTGCTGAGACAAGGAACTTCAGGTACTTAAGCAGGGAGCATCTGGTGTTTTCCATCCATTTGCCATGTGCCGTGCCACTGCTCTCCAGTAAAAGCTGTTTACATCTCTGTTCCAGCCAGAGGTGTCAATCAGACAACTTTATTCCAGCACCACTTTTACGAGGGAAACATGGCCTAAGACTTTGGATCCCTGGCTTCTTCCTGGGCTGCACTGTCTTCCTGTCAACACTTTACATGACTAATAAAGAAGAGTTTGGTATGCAGGGTAAAGAGCACTCCTAATTACACTTCAGGTCTGCATGGGTTTTTCACCAATGCAGTTGCACGTGGACTCACATACTTCTGATCTGTTGAGCCAGATTCCAGATTATGTGAAATCTTGCTCTCGAGTGAGCTGGTATTAGTTATCTCAGTGTATAAAACTGCCTTTTGGATAAAGAGAACTCACTTTTGACCCTGAGCAGAAAAGTTACTTGTCTGAAAAGATATTCTGCCAAAATTCTCGTTTTCCCTTCACTCATCTCAGCTCATTAGAGGTTTTCAGTTCACTGCTCTGCTCCATGGTCCAGTTTCTGCTGCCACTGAAATCAAAGTATTTGAAGGACATGAAGACAAAATGCTCCTCAACATCAGTGAGCCCAAGATTCTCCTTAGCTGCTCTCCCTTTTGGCAGAAGTGTAAGTCTGGGGCATGCAGGCAGGTGGCCATGTGAAAGCAGCAGCCCCCAGTCCCCACTTCTCCCTGGGGATGGGGTTTCAGCACTGCCAGGGAGGTTTGTGTGAAACAGCCAATTCAGCCAATTCAACCACATGGGATTGGTGGCTGCCAAATGCTTCATCTGCAGGAGAAACAGGCAGCATGCAGGTGTTGTCTGCTCTTGTTCCTTTTCTTTCTTAAACTGTCTCACATTTAACTGTCCCTGTCAGGGAGGTGAGAGCTGTCCCTTCCCTCCCACAGAGCTGGAGTGTTTGGTGGATATTAGTTGGATTAGTTAGAAATATTAGTTAGAAATACCCAGCATTACACCACTGCTCAGAACCAGCCTTGGGCTTCTGCTGGAGGCTTTGCACAGGGATCTGGTCACAGTGCTTCCACCCGTCTGTCTCCTCAGCTGGGAAACTGCCCTGGAGCTGCCATCCACTGCTGATCTTGTAGGGTGACATTCTGCAGCCAGCAGAAATCACACATCTCAAGCTCTCTGCCTTCCACAGGTGCTCCCCTCCAGAAGGTGGGAGGGCTGTATCCATGCAGCAGTATCCATGAGAGCTGCCTCCTGTAGCAGCCTTCCTGCTCCTCTGATGGAGTGGAGCTCATCCCAACCCCTTGTACTGCCTGGGGGAATATCCTGACACCAGTCAGGATGGATCAGGCAGAACTTCTCTCCTGGGGATTCAATTGCTGCTTTCTGTACTTACCCAGAGAGGTGTGTGATTATTTTCTCTGGGGCTCTAAATCCTTTGGATGTGGCTACTAATTTCTTTGTCTGTTTCCCTGGTTCCTCTTCCTCTTTAACTGTCAACTAAGCCTTTGAACCAACATTTACTTTTAGAAGTGCAAATCTGAAGTCAGGGGCCAGGACCAAATTTCAGTACCTAAAAATGGGTAAATGAATAAAAAATAGGGAGAAACTTCAATGAAATTAATGAGGGGTTGCCATTTGTGAAGCACTTTTATAGCACCCACTGACACTGCGTGTGCTTGGAATTAACCTGACTTCAAACAACTGTGCTAGAGTTTGCAGATGCTGTGAAAAACATTGCTTCAGCCTCTCCCAGCTCTATTCTCCCACTACCTGGGGCAGTGCAGAGGTGAGGAACTACTGTGCCACCTTGGTAAACTTGTGTTTTTCTGCTCTGTTACTTTCATCTAGGTAGATGGGGACTTAATGCTTTTATGTCTGGACATGCAGGACATGCCAGAAGCAGCAGTCTGTCTAATCTCAAGTCCTGGTGAAGGAGGAACAAGACATAGTTAACTTGGTTTGACTGTGTTTAAATTATTTGCATTATGGCACTCAGTGTTGAGTAAGGGGTTGGTTGTATCACACACTGTTGCAAGGGAATGAAGCCTGTGACTCACCGTGTCCCTTTGCTTTGCTCCTGTGGAAATACTCACAGAAACAGGTGGGATTTAAGAATTTCTTCTTTCTTTGGGCCCATGCATCTTCTGGTGAATTACAGCAAGATGAAGCAAGCCACCTTGTGAGTAGCAGAACTAGTGAAGCTCAGCTCCCTGCAGAATCACTTCCCTCTTCACAGATACCTCCTTCCCTTCCCTTCCCTTCCCAAAGCCTCCATTGTCTCTCATGATTTCTGTCACACACATTTCACTGTCCATCTCAGGACACTCAGCACTCTGTGCTTTCTCTGGTTCTGGGCACCACCTGTGTTTCCCTGGCCGGACTGTGGTGCTCAGAACCAAGCTGACTCCCACCACCTCTCCTCTGTCTCCACACTGATTCCCAACAAACTTGTGGGAACTTCAGGTTTTCCTCATCTGCCAGACATGACTAAACAGTTCAGTTGAGGTCTCTTCAGACAGAAGCACCTTTCTGCATAGCAGGAGAGGAACTGTGGTTTTTCAAAGTATCACTATGGTAATTCTGAGTTTAATTTGGGCATCTGCTTTCCTTCCTGCACACAATGCTGGCAAGAAGTAATTGGGCGTCTCTGCTTTGAGCTGTACATATTCACACAGGCAATCCCTACAGTCTGTCTGTAGAAATAATACCTATCTCCAGATATTCACCAGCATCATCTCCATGGTGAGATGATAAAAGCAGAACTGTTCTTCCAGGCACTACTGGCAAAGCTTACTGGGCTCCATTAAAATTAGCTTTCTGCTCATGTCACAAGTGGTCACAGGTTCTTTTTTCTTATGTTTCCTCTGTAGCTATGCAGTCATCTGACTACTTTGGCATTAAAAAAAGAAGAAAAAAATCCCAGCCATGCAAATTTGATTGTCTAAATGATAATGGAAAATCTGTGTTAAAACTGATACCAAGTTCCTCTGTGTGTTTAAAATTGGTACTTGCTGGCCAGTAGTCTGTCTATTCTAGTACTGAAAGAATGAACAATTCAGGAGCAGAAGGTGTGGTTGGAATGGAAAATTGCTTTCAAGGAAATATTCCCCATTGCAAGTGATTTTCAGTAACCCCAAGGAAGATGGAATATCTGCTCTTACCCCTCTTCAGCTGTTTTATGCAAGTATGTGTTTTTACCACAGAATGGTAATGGGAAGAATTACCAAGTTCCACAAACCCACTCCTATCTCAATAAAAATGCCCTGTGATCTGGATGAATATTGCTCTTTTCCTGAATCCCAAAGGGAAGCTACAAGGGACTACAGGTACTGAGTTAAAAGACCATTTTCTCATGCACTTGTCTGCCAACCATTCTCTGTTTCTTCGCATGCCTCCAGCAGACTTGCTGAGTTCTGGTACCAAAAACTCCAGCAAACCCACAACTTGAAACTGCCTTATTTAAGTCTGCAGCTTAAAAAAGAAACTGAAAGGTACCGGGAATTACAGACTCTGTACAAATTTGCAGAGTTTCACCCCCAGTTTACACTCCTTGAGTTCAAGCGTAAGCAGCAGAGTAAGTTGATTGGCTTTGTTTCTCCCCTGACTTACCTGAAATAATTGCTTGCTGCAGCAAGGACCACTCGGTGACAGGAGAACTCCCTGCTCTCCACACAGAGGATGACATCTGTCAGGGAATTCTCAAGTCTCAGGTTCTCCAGCCCATTCTGGAGCAGGAGGGAGAGACCCGTATCGTCAAACTTCACCTTGTCACCGCTGGACACTTCCACCAGCTCCCCCATTTTCGTGGAACACTCATGGTCCACAGAGCTCTCGGGCTCCTCTGAGCTCTTCTCCAGCATGTCCCCCATGTTCTGGCCAGCACTGTTTCATTCTCTGGGTGCTTCAATCTAAAAAGGGCTCCTCAGCTTGGGGCGAATCAGACTGCAGAGCTTGGGCGGATTTCCTGTCCAGAGGTCTGTGCTTATCTGGAGCTGTCACACACACAACAGGAAGCCTTGCACTTTCTCATCCTGTTAACACAAACCAAGGCTGGGCTTTTTGCTGTGAATTTCAGGCAGTATCAACGTGTTTAGAAAGGACTTAAGATGCCTCTGGATGTGAGAAGATTGCAAGTGACAGGGAAGGGCTGCTTCCCACCCTCAGGCCAGTCCCTCACTGGGATCTGGATCTGCTGGCTGGGGTGATAGCTGGACCCGATTGCTATGGAGTCAGCAGACAGGGCTGATAGGGGGGGAAAAGGGTAATATTTGAAATTTCATTTCCCAGGTATGTGATTATTAATCACTGAGCTGGTTTGGGGGTTTTTCCTAATAATATGCTGACATATTCAGAAAGCCCTCCAAGTAGCTGTTTCTGTCCCTAATGACAAACATTGAATAGTTTTTGTTAAAGGCTAAACCAGCAGCATTACTGTCTCCTGGGCATGGAGCTACATCAAAGATCTCCTAGCTGGTGGTCTTCAGGCCACACTGGGAAGCTCAGTGATGGTAACTGATGGTACTGCTGAAGGCAGCTTGAGTCACACCTACATATAACTTACTGTCCCCAAGATAACAGAGATGGTGGTGGGGCTTGTGGCAGTGGGAATGCTGCAGGGGAGCTCTGACCCTCTGGCATGTTCAGGAGCACACCCAGCACAGGACTCGAGCTTTCACTTGCTCCTAAGAGTCAATTGGATCTACTTGGACCTTGCTGACCCAAGCTGACTGATAAAAAAAGCCCACACAGCCTGCAGAAAGCAACAGGGTAAATCCTCTGGCTTGCCCAGGAAACTTGAATGCTGTGGAGTTAGAAAATCACAGCCCCCATCTCTCCCCTTGGCCTGGAAGGGAACGCAGGGCTCACCTCTGACTTGGAAGCTTGAATCCTAACCCATCTTGCCTTTGGGATACTTCTAGGAATCCTCATTTGGCCAAGCCTCATGTTTTTATTGTGTGTTTGGTTTCCTCTTTTGTCTCCAGCTTGCACGGCTGACCTCCCAGTGGTAAGGGAAGCTTGGGTTAGAAGAGGGAGTTGAAAGTGGCATTCAGAGAGAGCCAGGTTTAGAGAGCTCTTGGCTAGGATGATCAAGAGGAAGGAAAGCAAAACATCTCCCTCCTGCTTTCCTCTCTCTCCTTGCAATGCATTTTTCTTCGTTTTTGTGTAGCAGCACTTTGGCTTTTTCCTTTCTCAGCTGCTGTAAATGTGTTCCTGCTGCCTTTTGTGCTAACTTTCAGTAATGAATGCTTCTTTTATTAAAGCCAGTCCCATCCTTCCACTAAGTACTCCTCCAGAAATACAATCAGAAAATGAAAGACATCCCCCCAGAAATAACAGGTGTGCTCTGGAAATCACAATATTTTAAACCTATCTTGCATGTGATTCTCTTTCTTTGTCACTATGACTTTTTTCCTTAGAGAATTCATCTTTTCAGTGAGTGTTTTCTCTTATGGTGGGAAACTACTTATTTTCTTTATCCTTTTCAGTGAAAGCTGAGATTCAGCAGTGACTCCTTGATTCGAGTTGCTGAAGCTTTAAACAAAGTATTAATCATGAAAGTTGGAGTCACATTGTATTGGCTGTGAGTGCTGGGCAGGGTTGAGAGCTCTGGCACTGTCAGTGTGCTGCCCATTAAGTGCTCTCTAGAAGAGACCTTAGGAGCTCAGGCAAGCGTTGACTCGTAGTAGCAGTCATCACTATCTGTAGTCTGTCTCCTTCTGTGCCATTGCCAACCCATATGATGTATTTTTTAACCCTTAAAATTATCTTTTTTTTTTTTTTTTTCCTCTGCCAAGCACCTTCTTCTGTTGGTCTGTTTCTGTAGGGCTGCCTAGTGTTTACACAACCCCTTGCTCTGGGATTAATTCACAAATGTAGAGCTACTTATATTATTTGGACAAGCACCAGGGCAGTGCTGGGGTGGATGCTGTGGCTCTGCAAGTCTAAGGGAGCAAACCCAGCATCCAGGAGCTGCTTGCCTGAGCTGCTCCATTGCCCAAGGCAGCAGCAGCAAC
The DNA here is from genome assembly GCF_036169615.1 of Heliangelus exortis. Taxonomy (NCBI): domain Eukaryota; kingdom Metazoa; phylum Chordata; class Aves; order Apodiformes; family Trochilidae; genus Heliangelus; species Heliangelus exortis. The sequence goes on along the minus strand of NC_092430.1, from coordinate 1,049,849 downwards.
AAGACATTGTTTAATCCTGGGACAGATCCAGGTTGTTACTTTATGGTAGCAGCCTCCAAATGCATTTTTCTCTTTGGCCTTTAGAAACTTGTTCTGGCTGCACTCCAGCTGTATTCTTAAAAGAACTACCTGCTAGCTAAAGGAACTGCTTCATCTGCTCTGAGCTGAGGGCTTGTCTGGTCATGATGTGTTTGTTGTCTTCAGCTTACACAGGCTGCATTCACCTGTGCTGGTTCTCTACCAGCTTGAAGTAAACTAAATAATTACTGGCTAAATAATGTGTACCCACCACTTGTGCCACACAGCAAGTTACCAAGCTCAGTAACATCACAGACCACTGCAGGGACCTCTGTGTCTCTGGTTTGTACTTGTTTGGTGAGCTGAGTTCAGAGGCTGCTTTGCATCCTGCCCCAGCCCCCTTACCTCTGCATCCTCGTGCTTCCTGCTTACAGGCTGATCTGTAGCCAACACCAGAGAATTTTTGCCTCTCTGTTTCTGAATCCAGCATCTCATCACTGTGGCATTTCAGTTCTGGGAAGCCTGACCATGCCAGGTGAATCTGCTCAGACTGGCCAAGGGTTCTGGTTCCCATCTTGGAAAGATTCAGGCAGTCCCTGGGAAAAGTCATGGACATGGGGCCATAATTAAGTGGAGGCCCAGGAGAAATCATACCTGCAACACCCATGAGCAATCACAAACAAGGAGCTAAAGTATTCTAAGCTAAAACAAAGGCAGAAAAACAGAAACCTGTTTCTGACAGTGCTTTTGACTGGTTTTGAGTCCCACAGTCCTTTTACTTCAGCTGACAGAGCTGTTACAAACCTAGTGAGTCTGAGAGGGCCACAAATACACATGGGAGCATGTGGCTGCCTTAAAAAAGAGACAAGATGAAGGCTGTCAGGTTTTCCAGACTGAGGAAGAAGATGCTGAGCCAGCCTGGTATTGCACTGGGATCTAGAAACTTCCTACTTCAGCAGAGGTCCCACAAAGTGCATTTTGGCTGTTGGTCTTCTTCCTCTTACTCCAGACCGTGTGCCTTTTGTGACCTCTGGTTTTGCTCCAGGTATGTGTAATACAGGAGGATCAAGTGGCTGCTGTTGGCCATTGCACCTTATGTTTCCTCCAGTGGTGCAAAAATCCTCACCAGAGCTGCCTAGGAGCAAGCAGGTAACTTGCAAAGCACAAACCATCCAGCTGCCTTTGGACAGCTACAGCTTCAGACCTCAACACACCTCTTGATGGGATGGACCTCAGCCATGGGAGGAGCATTCTTTTACCTGAAGCAGCCTGCTTAAAGGTAGCAGCCTCCCCCAGGAGATGGATCCTACAGCAGAAGAGGAGTCTTGGGAGGTTTTTGGGTTCTGCCTGAAGTCCCAACACTGCGATCGCTTCCTCTGCACAACTTGATAAATACTTCAGGAAAAGCCTCACAATGCAGTGGAGTCTGCTGGGAGGGGGGACACATCTCTCTGCATGCAGAATTGATTCCTTTGTGTGGAAGCAGAGAGGAGAACTTCAGCTGGACACAAATATCAGGGCTCATCTAACCACGAGCTGTTTCCCAGCACAGTCAGATAGCTGAGGCCCAGGACTGTCTTGCAAACACTGGAAGGGTGTTGGATTTCTTGTCTGTGTTTTCATTACATTGGCATCATGTCTGCTAGCTTAAAATAGCATGTTCTTATTTTGGCTATGGGGAAACAAATGTGATTTTGGTTTTTGAAAACACATCTGTAATTTGCGGGTCAGGTTTTCTATAAACTGCAAGGTAGCATCTTTTTTTCATCACAGTTGTACTTCCTCTCCGGAATCAGCACCACCTTCCACTTCAAACCCTTCTCCTTGGGCCTTCTCATATCCCTCCCTCTGGACAGATGCAGTTATTTGAACTTAGCAAGCAACCACAATTTGGTGAGGTTTGCCTGTCCTGTCCACTCAGTCTTGAAAAGCACTTTCTATCTGGAATATCTCAGTGTTACTCTGCTAGTATTGCATGTATCATCTTCCCATCTTTTGCTCTCAGACTTGTTTTGCTTGTATTTTAAGTCAGTGGGATGTTTCTAGTATCTAGTTTCTGCTGCTTCTATGTATTGTTTTCTCAGGAGCAGAGGGATAGTCAGGCATTGTGCTAACAATCCAGATGAGTGACTCTAAACTGTGCCTTGTATGAAAGAGAGGTCCCAGGTGACCAAACTGTAAATGCCAGATTATTTGAGTTTAGTATTCAAAGTCTGGTTGTTAACTTAATCATATTACTGCCATGTGTGTTACTGGCTAGAGATGTCAGAAAGTCTGAACTCTGATGTGTGGATGGGCCAGTCCAGCTTGAGAAATCTTTGATCCCTTCCTAGTATGCTTTTGAGGGAGTGGTGGAGGAAGACTGCTATTTACATAAGTGCTTGTTTTATTTGAAGCAGCTGAATTGCAGTCTGGGGGTTGAGCGTGGTCACTCCCAAAGCTGAGACATCACTTGCTGTGTTCTAAGGCCTTATAGCCCAAGATGAGATGCACCCGAATTAAACTGGAAAAACTGAAACCTAGGGCTGAAGGTTAAGGTTCATAAGAAATGCAGTAGGTGCAGGGCATGGTAGTTGATGAGTGCTGTAACCAGCCTTCCCCCCTCAGAACAGTCATTTCCTTCCCCCTGGAAAAAGGATGTTCTTTCCTCAACACCTTACACTACTACAGATTTTTCATGGAAACAGGCAAGTACTTCCCCTTTCCCTCCCCCTCAAGATGGTTGTTTTTTGAAAGAAAATAGTAGCAGTTATTTCCATTCTGTTGTACACAAACAGGGAAAGAAACATGATTCTTAGTTTCTAGTAGAAGGGAAGTGCCTCATTTTCTTTTAACATGGTCCTGAATTGCTCCCTCACAGATTTTGCCAGTGTTACTCACAAAGAGGTTTTGTCACCAGCATCAGACTTCCTCCTGTTTCAGTTTATTAAAGTAACAAGATGCTTGGGTCACTTGCCTCGTCCTGGCTGCTGTGCCACCCATTTGAATTTAAAAGCATCTTCTCTGCATTATTAGTTAATGGCTGTTTATGCACAAATAATTCTTCCTCTACGTAAATTATACCTTTGATCTCCTCAAGCAGACATAGGGAACTGGGCCCATGCTAGAGGATTGTCACTGTTGTCCTCTGTGCTATTTTCATCTTTTATTCTTTGTGCCCCTCCACCTTCTGCTGCAGTGAGGCTGAGATAAGAAACACAGCCTTGGTAAGAGGTGTTAGAGTTCAGACACTTGTTCCACAGCTTGGTAAGAGCTACTAAGATGATTAAGGGAGTGGAACATCTCCCTTATGAGGAAAGGCTGAGGGAGCTGGGTCTCTTTAGTTTGGAGAAAAGGAGACTGAGGGGTGACCTCATCAATGTTTTCAAATATGTAAGGGGTGAGTGTCAGGGAGATGGAGTTAGGCTTTTCTCAGTGGTGACCAGTGATAGGACAAGGGGTAATGGGTGTAAATTGGAGCATAGGAGGTTCAAGTTGAATATCAGAAAAAATTTTTTTACTGTAAGGGTGACGGAGCCCTGGAACAGGCTGCCCAGGGGGGTTGTGGAGTCTCCTTCACTGGAGACATTCAAAACCCACCTGGACACGTTCCTAGGGGATGTACTCTAGGGGGCCCTGCTCTGGCAGGGGGGGTTGGACTAGATGATCTTTGAGGTCCCTTCCAACCCCTAGGATTCTAGGATTCTATGATTCTATGATTGGTAAAATACGACCACCAAAGTAGCTCTGGAAATGAAGGAGAGCTCTTCTGCTTGGGAAGAGGTGGGAAATGGAGACCACAGCCATGTATAGGGAATTACTGAGAGGTCTGTGTTTTAGTGGGTGCTTGATGTTAATGACTGGTAGAGACATGGGTTAGAATGAAACTTCAGTTCTTGAGTCTGTTCATACAATATGCTAAACAGCCTGTGAAATACTGACAGTGTGACCCCAAACCATGGGAAATAAACCTAGGCTCAGATCTTACTGAAAACTAAAGCAATGCTGACTTCCATTTTTTCATTAAGGCTTGTTGATCTGAGCCAGGTCTGGGCACACATACCTGACCCATGAGTTCACATTCCCAGTGAAGCTCCAGAGCTGTGACTGAATTGTCGTTTGGTTTCTGGGCTGCCTGAAGCTTAGAAATGCTGGCCCCAGAATCAGGGTGGTCCTTATGTTCCTTGATATGGGCTTTCACTGCTTTGCAACACAGATTTCCTTCTCAGGTTGTAAAGACTCTTTATTTCTCAGGATGACCAGAAGAGGCAAAGCCAAGGTGATGACCTGGGTGCTCTGGATCCACACCACTTGCTGGCTTGCCTCAGGCTCCTTTGCTTCCTTCTAAGTTTGTCAGACCAGAAACCACATGGACCCAAAGAAAATGAAAATGTTCACATGAAGCCCTATCTAAAAAGATTGAAGTTAAATGAGGTGTTTTGTTTTTTTTTTCCACAGATGGTAACAGGGGAGCAGGATGCTTCACAAGATGCAGTTCACATTTTGTGTGGTGTACAAAGCAGCTCACAGAATCAGTTGGTTTTTTTGACTACCATATGAGATAGTTCCTGCTGCTGGCTGACATGGGGTCATTCATTGTCTTGTCTAATGATCTGAAAAATAAGGATGCCATTAGCAAATATTTCTAATCTTGGAACATGAGTTTTTCACCGGAAAACCAAAATTTACGTAATTAATTTTTGTGACTCCTTTTGTAACGTAATGGAGGGCAGAATAAGTTGGCTTTCTGGCAGACAGCTGCTGAAAGCTCAGCCTTGTTCAGTCTGGGGGAACGAAGCAAACCAAAATGAAGGAGAAATTTACATGTTTTCAATAAGTAAATACCTAACTTTTGGTTAAAGTGCAACTTGACTTAACCCACCTGCACACACGTGCTCTCCTATACAGAGCCAATACCTAAGTCTGCCTAATTTCCAGTTTGTTTTTTCCCTCCACAGCTATTTCGTTTAGCTCACAGCTAGCCTTTAAACTTTCAGTTTGATGGGAAGATTGGTGAATGTCTCATGGACCTGAATGTTAGTTTAAAAAAATTTGTTGTAGTGCTCAGCTAGCTCCGTGTTATCAGCACAATAGCTGAAGTTTCAGCAAGTTTTGATATATTGTTAAAAAATGGAGCTTTTGCAATTTTTCAGCAGTGTCTTAACTGTCTCTTTTGCAAGAAATGTAAACTTGTGTAAAACTGCTCTGCGGGCAGCATCTTCAGACAGCTGTCAGGACAGTGTTGGTGAGCTGTTAATATCCTTATGCAAATAGAGGTATTGCATGAAGTGCAATGATTGAAAATATGAAAAAGAGGAAGTGCTGAAAAAACTGTACTATTTCCTGATTAGGAAGTTACCTGAGTATGACTTAACTGTCTGGGTACTGAATACTGAAGATCTTACGCTGTTATGCCTGTGCCTTTTCTAACTCTGTTTTATAATTTGATGAGAGTAACATGAGCTTAGTTCAGCTGTAAATTTCTGTCTAGGAATACAGCAGACTCCTAGCAGCTGTGCTCAGAAAAGCACATGACAATTTTCCTGACCAAGCCCCACTCCCTCCTTCTCCTTTGAGATGTGGGCCCAGCACTTGCAGGCTGCATGCAGAGGAGGAAAAAATCACAGACCTCTCAGTCAACCAACTCCTCCTGGATTCACTTCACTGTGTGAAACTTTATTGATGATCAAAATGAAGGGGTAGCCAGAAGTACAAGATGACAAAAGTCATGAGGAGATTTTCCCAGGTGTCCCAGACTCTCCTCTCCTGGGCTCTGGGGCTCTGTGGCCTCCAGGACCCTGCAGCCCCCGGCACCGCTCAGCTCCCCCCAACCTCCTGAGGGTGGGGCCCAGAGCTCCTCAGATGGGATGCACTGAGACTAAATGGATGCTTCAGCATCACCTCCAGCCCAGAGAGCCTGGAGGGCCAGCACTGGCCCTGCCAGCCTGCCCTGGGTTGCCCAGGACAGACAGGAATGTGCTGGGAAGGCTCTGGCAGCACGGGGTGAGATGTGAGCACATGAGCTGAGTGGCTCTGTGACATCCCCTGAGTGACATCCCCTGAGTGACATCCCTGAGTGACATCCCCTGAGTTATACCCCCTGAGTGACATCCCCTGAGTGACATCCCCTGAGTGATATCCCCTGAGTGACATCCCTGGGTGACATCCCTGAGTGATACCCCCTGAGTTATAACCCCTGAGTGACATCCCCTGAGTGACATCCCCTGAGTGATATCCCCTGAGTGACATCCCTGGGTGACATCCCCTGAGTGACATCCCTGAGTGACATCCCCTGAGTGACATCCCCTGAGTGACATCCCCTGAGTGATATCCCCTGAGTGACATCTCCTGAGTGATATCCCCTGAGTGACATCCCTGGGTGACATCCCCTGAGTGACATCCCCTGAGTGACATCCCTGAGTGATATCCCTGAGTGACATCCCTGAGTGACATCCCCTGAGTGACATCCCATGAGTGATATCCCCTGAGTGACATCCCTGAGTGACATCCCTGAGTGACATCCCCTGAGTGATACCCCCTGAGTTATACCCCCTGAGTGATACCCCCTGAGTTATAACCCCTGAGTGACATCCCCTGAGTGATACCCCCTGAGTTATAACCCCTGAGTGACATCCCCTGAGTGACATCCCTGAGTGATACCCCCTGAGTTATAACCCCTGAGTGATATCCCCTGAGTGACATCCCCTGAGTGATACCCCCTGAGTTATACCCCCTGAGTGATACCCCCTGAGTTATACCCCCTGAGTGACATCCCCTGAGTGATACCCCCTGAGTTATAACCCCTGAGTGACATCCCCTGAGTGACATCCCTGAGTGATATCCCCTGAGTGACATCCCCTGAGTGATATCCCCTGAGTGATATCCCCTGAGTGACATCCCTGGGTGACATCCCTGAGTGACATCCCCTGAGTGATATCCCCTGAGTGATATCCTGAGTAACATCCCCTGAGTGACATCCCTGAGTGATACCCCCTGAGTGACATCCCTGGGTGACATCCCCTGAGTGATATCCCCTGAGTGACATCCCTGGGTGATATCCCCTGAGTGACATCCCCCGAGTGACATCCCCCGAGTGACATCCCTGAGTGATACCCCCTGAGTGACATCCCCTGAGTGACATCCCTGAGTGACATCCCTGAGTGACATCCCCTGAGTGATATCCCCTGAGTGACATCCCTGGGTGACATCCCCTGAGTGATATCCCCTGAGTGACATCCCCCGAGTGACATCCCTGAGTGATACCCCCTGAGTGATACCCCCTGAGTGACATCCCCTGAGTGACATCCCCTGAGTGACATCCCTGAGTGACATCCCTGAGTGTCCCCTGCCTGACTGCTGCCCACCTGGGCTGCTGGCCCAGGGGAGCAGCCAAGGAGGTGCTGGGAAAGCTCCTGAGCAGCCGTCAGCTGCGGGGTGTGCAATCCATCAGGGAAGCTGTCTGGAATGTAGGGCATTGGGACAGCTGCAGCAGAGCAGGAGCTCAGGAAGGCTTTGAATTTGGAAGTGGTGACAGATCCCTGTGCTGGCTGCTATCAGGGCCAGGAGGAGGAGCCCAGCCCTGCCTGCTGCCTCCTTCCTGAGCCCCGGGAGGGAGTCGAGGTGCAGCTGGCAACAGGGGAAATTCTGGAGATGGGACATTGGAGAAAGAGGGGACCAAAGTCATCTTAGACTCGAGAAAGCAGGTAACTTAAAACTTTGTCACTACTAATGTTAGAGTTTTAATTTTAGAACTGTTACTTTAATTCTTCTGCCATGGAGTATTGATTTTTAAAAATGCAAGAGAATGGAGACTTTTAATATTCCCGTGCGATTTACATTCCCGTATCTGCTGCAGGAAAAGAAAGCCAGAAGAGCTTTGGAATTTCATACTCTTATTAATGTGTTCCTGTGTTATTACAAACAGGGACATTATTCAGTTGAGTAATATTACAGGGAAAAATAAACACCATAAATATAGCAAACATCTAAAGTAGTGAGACATGTATTCACTTTTTTATTGCTTCTTGTCTCCAGGAATGACCAGATCCTCATTTCATTTTTCCTCCCCTTTTAAAATTACAAAATATTGTCTGCTATACATAAAACTGGTAATCAAAAAGGCCTATCATATTTATGTATACTGTTTTACATCTTCCATTTTTTCTTATGTTCAGTACCAAATTGAAATATGCCAGAACAGTCTGGTAGCCAGCTGTGACAAGGCAGTACAGTCTGTTTATGATCAGAGGCTCACCAGCTAACCAGTATTCGTTTTACAGTCATTTTTGTCTAATGATACTGCTTAGGAATAGATGGGTAGGGAAGGCTTAGGATGAAAGAGCAAACCACAGATTTCATAATGTTTTCTTGGCAAAACCATGTGCTGATTTAGCTACTGCACTGGAATCTGCAAACCTTCATGAAGAGTGTTTTTTTCTGGGAGTACTTTGACAACTGTTTTCTTTCTTGACTTTCTATGAGAACTCCTTGTCCAGAACTGTTGATCTGAGGTTCCTTTAGTCTGCTTTAACATTTTAACAGAGCTGAAAGGTTTTCTTAGAGAAGCAGGCAACTAATTTCCATAGGAGTATTTCAGGGCCAGGAACAGTCCCATTTTAGATCTTAGAGCAGGTGCTCAAAAGCTTGTTTACAAAGGAGGGGGTGACCAGGGTGTTGATCTGGGCTGGGATTTTGAGTGCTGCTGGAAAGCAGCTGTATTTGTACAGCTCCTTGCCCACCCATGCCCAAGGCAGCCACCACTTTTGGACAAGGCAGCAGCATCCAGGCTGGTGATTTCTGGATAGTCAGGGGCTTTTTCCTGTGCTCTTCTGCTGGGTGCAGGAAGCCTGAGAGTTGAGGACAGACTTGCCAATCATCCTGCTGGTACCCCCTGGTTCTTTCATCCGCTGAGAACCAAGTCCTGCTGGTCAGCTTGGAGGGAAATTGCTTTGCTGATAACAGGAGCAGTCATCTGTGTCTTAGGAAGCAGGAGCTGTGCCATTCAGCATAGCTGCAGGCAGAGGAGGAAGGAAGACATCATGGAGCTCCTGGGGAGCTAACTCTTCCTGGCTTCACTTCAGCTAATGGGGCTTTGTTGATGACCAAAGTGAAAGGGTAGCCAAAATTACAAGATGGCAAAAGTCACCTAGGGATTTGCCCAAGCATCCCTGCTGATGCACAGCAGCAGCAGCACAGCCCTGGGAAGACCTCCCTGCAACTGGAAGCTCTCCCAGAGTCCCTCATAGGGCTAGCCAGAGCATTTGTGCAAGCTAACCAGTTTGTAAACTTAGCATCCATTCCTCAGCCTATTGCCAGGGGGGGGTGTATTGCACCAGAAATAACTGGTGGCATGGATCTGCAAGCTTAGAGGTCACTGGTAGCCTGTGATTCCCAAATCTGGGAGAGTGGCATGCACATGGCAGGTCCAAATAATGTATGAAACCTGCCTTGTTTCCTGCTTCATTGGAGACAAAGCTTTTCATGGTCACTGGGGTCAGGGAAAGGGTTTATTGAAGCTTTGAAACACCTGAAGGGCTCGGAGATGAAGAGGTGCAATGTTCCCACCTCTTTAAGCGCCCTGGCATTGGCAAAGGGTTGGATGAGCAGTCTCTGGAGGGGCTGAAGGAGGGAGCTGGAGGTCTGCAGCTGTGTGCTCAGCAGTGGTGGTGCACAACGGGAAGGGCTGTGGTGTGGGGATGTGTGAAAAAGTACTGCTGTGAGAAAATATTAATGTGAACAGTTGTGGGGCTGCGGTTGGGTTTGAGGTTATGGGGCTGGGTGGGAACATATCAATAACATCACATCAGCTCAAGGAACTGTTTTTGCAGGCACCTACTTCACTCTTTTGCTAGGTTACTGGTTGCACAGGCCATTCTGCAGGAACAACTCCCTTCAAGTCTAAGCTTGTGTGGCCAACAAGGGCTCAAACAAATAATATTTCTTTGCTTCTTATTTCTCCCTGAAGAGAAGGACCAGACAAACATGAGTCTCTGTCTCCCTTGGCTAAGGACTGGTTTCATGGTGTCTCGATACTGTAAGGGCTGTTAAAAAAGAAATTGTTGAGTGTTTATGGCAGCAGTGATGCAATGTTCATTCCTCTCAGCTCTGCAATTACACTCCCATAGACATCTCCCAGGCTTGGGAGATGGGAGATACCAGTTGGAAAAGGAGACACATACTTTCTGGACAGGAGCACTCTTGGCACAGGCCTTGTTTTGAGGCTGTGAGTGGCTCCTAGGATGGAGAGGAGGAGTGGGGACTTGCATGGGGTAGGAAGATGGGCTGGCCAAGGAAGCAGTGGGGTGTGTGGAGGGACAGGCAAGACAAATCACAGGCTTGGTTTTTGTGGGTGGGTTTTGTGCATAACTCAAGTACAGGTTCTGCAGTGCTGGTGTCTGTCCAGGTGAGCAGGAGTCAGCACTGAGCACAGGGGTGAAGGGACAGCACCCAGTACCCAGCACTGCACCTACAGGGATGAATGAGGATGCCTCATTTTATTCCCTGTGACAGGGCCTGTGCTCATTCTGCTGCATCACTGCTGCAGATGGATACTCAGGGAAGCACTGCTGGGCTGAGCAAGGGGATAGGATGTGCAGCATGTGGGGCCAGAGGAAAAGGAGAGCTCCAAAGTCAGGCAGGAGGCAGTGGAACTGGAAAAGAGGAATAAGAGGTGTTTGGGGAGAGGGAGTGCTGGCTGGCCAGGGCCCTTTGCTGTTCAGGTGCCAACGCAGGAATCCATGTTGCAGATGACATTTCCTGGGGTGGCTGTCATTTCAAACAGGTGGTGGGAAGAGGAGAGGCTGAAAGGGACTGGTCCACCCAAAAAGCTCCTACCTGCTCATTATCCCAGCAGACCAGCTCAAGTCACTGTGCCCCACAGGACTTTTGGCAGGATAGATGTGCAAAGTCAAGGGAAGGATTCTAGGAAGTTTTGGTGCTTTCTCTGTATGCCTTTGAGTGGTCTTTGATCATGTAAAGAATCTATGTTGTACCTTCATCCTCATCAAAATCCAGTCTCTTCTTTTTAATGGTATTTGCATACAGCTCTTCCTTGTCACTGTACCTTACAGTGTTTTCCTGGTGCATTCAAAAAGCAAATTCCTCAGTAGTTACTGACCTCACTCTTCTGCTCTTCCTCACAGATTTCTTTAACATCACCTTTCCTTTTGCTCAGTACTGAATATTGTCTGCAATCCTGCTGAGTGGCTTCTGCCATGACATTTTGTGCCTACTTGAGTCAGGATCTGCCATGATGTTGTCACTCACCAACACCTCTTCCTTTCTGAACCTTTCTGTCCACTAGAACTTTTTCTAGCAATGTCAGAATCTGTTCCCACTTCTTGTGCTGAGAAGGATTTGTTTTGTCTCTACTCCATCCATTGCACAGCTCTTCATAACATTCCCTGGTGCTACTTATTTGCTGTCAGCTTTTAGCCTGCATTCATCCTCATCTTAACTAAATTTAATCTTTTATCCAGTGATACAGTCCCCGTGTTACATTCAATATTCAGTGTTTAATGTTGCTCTGTCCTCTCTGATCAGTGTAAGGGACTTGGTGCTGATACTCCCCTCTCTCTTTGTGTTCTTCTTTAGCTCCTGCTCTGGGTTACTTCTGCTCACCTTTACCTTTCTTCTCTCCCTTCCCTGACTGGTTAGGACAGGTGTCCATTAGCAGTAAATAGGTACTAAAAGAAATCATGGACTTTCTGACCCATTTAGGTGGCACACAGCACTGTTGAAATGTATCTGAAAAGTGCCCGACCCTGGTGATATTCAAACTCAACACCATCAGAAAAACACTTCAGTGTGGGTGGATGCATGCCAAAATTTCTGTGCAGGCTTCTAATTTTAGGTTTCAACCTTTCTAGTGCCCTGCAGATGCTTTCAGAATCTCCAGAATCACTCACCTCTTCTGAAAATATTGCCCTAAATGCTTCACAAGTACTTTACATTGTTAAAAAAGTATTAATGAAGTTTTATAGAAATGAGTAATCTTTAATAATTGGCTTTAGCTTCTCAGGCAGTGTGCAACTGCTTATTTTCAGAGAAATGCTTGGCACAGCTTGAGAAAGAACAGCCAATCCCTCTGCCAGCAGAGGAATGAAGAGCAATAGGATGTACCAGCAGCTCGAGTATCCCTAATTTCAGACATCCTTGGTGACGCTGGTTTTCAGAACTGGAAGTGCCTGGATGTGACTGCGTGCATACATGTGCACCTTATGAAACAATTGATTGCTCAATGGGTATTTTTAATAAGGATTTTCCTTTTAAAAGCTCCATTTGCCCTCTTCACACAAAGTATTTTTGCCACATGCCACTCTCTTCAGATATTTCCTTCAAACCAATTCAGAGATATCTTGACCCTCTTTTTTTTCCATTCCCATGATTTACTCCTTTAACCCAATTACGTTTTCTGAGATGAACTCAGTGTAGTCATATTGACCCCAAGAGTTACAGACTTAAAGGACTGGGGCAGAGGAAAGGATATATCAGATAAGAGGTTTATTTTAAGCAAAACATTTTTCTTAGGTCTTACACTTTTTAGATTTAATGCCTTTGTAGCAAACAGGGCTTCAGATTATGAATATTTTTTATATTCGGTGGAGGAAATAAGTTACTGTAACACAGCTGCACTACAGAAGGTGACCTCTCTCCTGATTTTCTCTTTGCTGTTTATATTGGTTGAGGTCCTTCTTGCTTTTCCAGCTGGAGGATGAAAACTTGACCGAGTGGTCTCACTTTGAATGAGATCCATCAAGCAGTTCTGAGTTTTAGCTCAGCAGGAAAATGGCTGAAATGTTTAAAGTTCTTTGTGAAAACAATTTACATGCTAAAATCAGTTGACATTTTCAGTTTGTTTTCAGAAACTCAGCTTTTTAATTAGTAATTCTGTTTTGCAAAGCTGCAATTTACCTGACCCCAGGGAAAAGCAGAACTCATCCAGCCTATGAAAATACGAGACTGGTTTGCTCCACAGAGGATCAGTCCTGGAGTCCTGAGCACATGCTGCTCTTCCAGTAGCTCCAGGGAAGGAGCACTGGCAGCTGCTGCTTCCCTGGGGATGGGCTAAGGAAGCAACAGGAGGGATATCCTGAGGTCAAAGGACTGTAGGTTCAGTGAAAGGTAAAGATATATTTTGCCTGGGACTGGTATCTGACATGTAGGAGAGTGAAGTTGGTGGCAGCTAATAGAAAAATAATCTAATATCTAATAAGCTAATAGAAAAATGATCTTCCTTTCCCTCAGCAGTAAGGGATGAGGGGGAGCTCATCCTTCTAGGAAGGCAAATGCAGGTACCTCAGCTCTGCAGCCCTGATGAGGCCTCATTTCCTACCTGGTAATGAACTTCATTTCAACCTGCACGTCCCTGCCCTTCTCTCTCTGCTGTGCACTATGGACTTGCAAGTTTGCTTGTGCTAAAGGGCAGAGCAGAAATAAATTTCCATACTCCCAGGCATGTTCCATCAGCCTGTGTTGGAGCATGGGCCGGTGTCCAAATAGTTTGGATATGAAGTGAATTTGGACTCGAGGACAGGCTCAGACCTGCTCTTGACATTGCACAGCGATGACACCAGGGTCCTGCTTTTCTCTTCGCAGTTGAGTGCCACCGCCGCGACCTCCGGCTGCCACAGCCCCGCTCCTGCCATCCCAGCCTCACGGCACCGGCTCTGCCTCTGCGGTCAGCAGGGACCGGGAACTGGCGGAAAGGTTTGTTGGGTGGGAATTCGGTGTTAATCGGGCGGAGCTGTAGCTCAGGCAGACACAAGATCCTCTTTTGATTGATTTCCTTTCTGTCGAGCAGTTTGTAACTGGGTCTCCCTGCCTGAGAAGCTGCACGGAGAGCCGGGGTTTGCTTCAGCCTGGGGGATGGCTCTTGCTGGGGGGCTGCGGTCGGGCTCCCCAGAGCCGGCACTCGGGAACTTGGCTGCTTCCCCACCCCCCTCCCCGGGAAGCTCTGCGGGCTCGGGCTGCGGGGCCGCTCGGGAAGCCGGGGTCTCCGGTTTCCCGCCTCGGTCCCGGCAAGTGAAGGCAACCGGGGGGAGATGACAGCGATGACCGCGGGCTGCTGGTGCTCTCGGGTCCTCTCCGCCTCCTCTCGCCGTTTGTCCCCGCGTCTCCCGGGACGCTGCCGCAGAGGGGATCTGTGGCAGCCGCGCCGGGACTGCGGGACCGGAGGCAGCGGGCGGGGCGGCGGGACTACAGCTCCCAGGGCCGCACGGAGCAGCCGTGACATCATGTGCGGTGGCTCCGAGGTCACATGCCCCGCCGGCCCCTTTGTTTTGAGCGGCGCTGGCAGCGGGACCGTCTGGGAGGCCCGAGCGCACCGCTCCGCACCGGACCGCGTCTCTCCGCTCCGCTCCCCACCCGAACCGACCCCCTGGGCGGCAGCTCCCGCGGGGAGCAGCGCGACGGGGCCCGTTCCCGGCTGTGAGTGGGGGCAGCAGGGAGGCGCGGAACCGCACCACGGGCTGCGGGGGCCGGGAGGCGGCGGCGGCGGGGCCCCCGCGGCGGGCCGGGAGCCTCCGGGGAAGGCGCGGGGCCCCGCCGAGGCGCCACGGTTGCGGGGCCGGCCGGGACCGTTATCCACCGCGGGGGGGGGCGGCGCCTCCCCGAGCCCGATCGGCAACGCGGGGCGACCGCCGCGGCCGTGCGGTGTCGGAGGGGTAGGGTGGGCTGCTCGGCAGCGCCGGTGCCCCGGGACCTGTCGGCCGGGTCGTGTCTCCCCCCTGCGAGCAGCAGGAGCTCGGCGGACCATGCGGTGCGGCCGACACAGCCCCTGCGGCGAGGAGGGTCTGGGGGTACCCCGAGCCCCCCGATGCCGTTTCGTAACTCGGGTCTCCCCGGTGCCCCCGGGAGACGGAGGCGGGTTGGGGGGAAGGGGGGGGGAAACGGGGACATTCGCGGCCGCGGATTGGATGGGCGGGCAGGGGGGGGCGGGGCCTCGGCGCAGGGTCGGGCGCGGATTGGTTGGCGGGCGGGGGGGCGGGGCCGGGCTGGGTGTTGTTGGGGGGGCGGTGGTGCTGTCGCTAGGGCGGCGCGCGGTGAAGGTGAGATGGAGGGCGCGCGCGCGCGGGGTGCGGGGGCGGCAGCGCGCGTGCGCAGAGCCCGCGGGGGGGGGGGGGGGGGGGGGGAAATGCGGGGGTGTCTGGTACCGTGCGGGGACTGTGACCGCCCCCCCGGGGGCTGAGTCTCCGCCAGCCGATATCCCGCCTTCTTCCGGAGGCTGTGGAGCCGCGGGGACCCCCGGCTTCACCGGTACGGCGGTGCGGGGCTGGTGGGCGCTCGCCCGCCGTTGTTTTCCGTGCGTTTCGCCGTGCGTGGCGTACGCGGTGCCCCGCGCTGGGAATCGCTTCCGCCCCCGCCGGGCGCTGCCATTTTGTGCCGGTGCAGCCGTCGCCACTCTGGCAGTGAAGGAGCGGCTGCCTGCGCGGGTTTGCGGGGGGCCGGGGCTGTCCCGTAGCCTCTCCCTGCAGCGCCCTGGCAACGCACGCAGTTCCCGACGTTCGTGTCTCTGTATCAGTACAGTTTTCACATCGTTATTTACTCAAACTCCCTCCTGGTTTGGGTGCAGGTCCCTGGCGGGGCTGCGCAGTCGCTGCGGGTCTGTGCGTGTCAGAGGCCGCGGGCTTGCGGGACCCTGGGAAGTCTTGGGGCCGCAGAGTCCCGGGGGGTGCGGTGTCTGCCGGTTCTGTTCCGTTGTTCTGCTGCTGTCTTTGTTTTGTAAACAACCCCCGGTGGGGCGTGAAAGCGATAGTGAAACGGGGCCGGAGGACGGTGGCTCCTTCCCCTCCCTCCCCTCCAGACCAACGTTACCCAGAGTTTGGTTTGGTTTTATTTTTCCCCCCTCTCCCCTCTGCAGTGAGCGTGTGGCTTTTCGTTTAGAAAAAAGGTTACTTAAAGATTTATGCGCATTTTAAAAGTGTTCGTTTTTTTGCTTGTTTTTGTTTTGTTTTACTCAATCACAAGTCCTGGCCCGATCAGTTCCTGGTTTTGCTGGGTGTTTTGTGAGGGCACTGTAAAATCTTTGACGCATCTCTTTACCTTGTGTGTCACTGTGTCTTGGTATCTAGAGTATAGTTTTTTACCAAAAAAACCCTATATATATATATATATATTTATTTATATTACAATAAAATAAAATGCTTCTACAATCAGCTTACTAACTCTTGATTTTGGGTTACCAGTTATTAATCACTTTAAAAACTTTGTTTCTCTTAAAAAAAAACCTTTACATTCTCAATTTCTGTTGTAAACCAAGAATAATTTTAAAAGTCTTTTAAAGCCACTAAGTCTTTGTTCTTTTTTGTATCACAAAGAAGAAGGGAGCATAAATGCTGCGTTTGTTTTTGGTGGAGGGAAAGGTTGTGCTTGCACTTTTTTTCCCTCTTCCTTTAAAAGCAGCAAGCAAGCAGGAGCACGTGTTGTGAGTTCCCAGTTGTGTGTTGCAGTAGATACAGCTGGGAGTTTGCTTTCTTTTGCTGTAACCAGACCTCTGAGATGAAGCACATCTACAGATCGTGTTCTCTGAGATCACAGAGCAAATAACTAGAATTGGCCAAACCTGAGTTAAGAGTTCACTCGATTCAGAATAAAAATTTATGAAGTTTGGTTGCTTTACCCTGAGGTGCTGTTAATAATACTGCAATACCTGGAAGCTCGGGATGCTGTGGGCTGTGCTGGGGCTCCTGCCCTTCCCTGGGGCAGCTGGCTGGGCCCAGCACTTCCTTTTCTGTTTTACAGGCAAACACTGCTCTGGCCAGGGGGAGAGGAGAAGAGAGGAGAAGAGGTGAGGCTGGAAGCCACCTCCAGTGGGAGCCACCTCCAGTGGGAGCAGCAGGAACCCATCTCAGCTTCAGGTACTCTGGAAAATGCACCCTGAGGGTGAATTCTGAAGGCAGAGCTCAAGTGCACCTTGTGGCCAGGTGTGACCAGAGGGCCTCACCCCAGTGTCACCCTGTGTTTCCTCTGCTGCTTCTGTCACTGCAGCTGGGGGACCAGAGGAGCTCCTATGGTGCAGGAGTGACATTAAACAGCTCTGCCAGCAAGGAGTGAGTTTGGGGTTGCCAGAGCTGGGGATGAAGAGAGGGAGGTAACATCTGTGAGGATGTTGCCCTGGATGAAGGAGGAGTTTGGTGCAACCCAAGTCATTTGTATCAGAGGATTTACTGACAGGCGGTGCCAGGGTGAACGTTTTATTGACCTCATTTACCAGCCTCCAAATTCAGCTCTTAGATGGCACGTAGGAAAACCTACAGACAACATAGATTAAGGAAATGCAGGAGCCTGTTCTTATGGTGAATGAACCTAGCTTAGTTTAGAAATGTGCCTGTGCAGAAAAACATCCATGTTGGAGCTGTGTCTGTAGTTGTGAAGTATTTTAAAAACGTTTTGATAGAAAGTGTCATTTGATTTTCCTTTTCCTTTCCAGTTTTTTTGAATGGGTAGACTCTGATTTACTTAAAGTCTGTGCTGCTTGACCCTTGCTCAGACAAGCAATCCAGTGCATTTTGTATTTATTTATTTATTTTTTTTTTTATACAAGAATTTCCAGCAGTTGCCTTTGGGAAAAATTTTGGGTTTTTTTGCTTCGTTGAAGCTTACTGAAGAGATCTCTGTGTTCAATTACCTAAATTATTGGTGCTTTATAGTGCAGTGCCTGTAAGCATGTGGGAATACCTGTATATACACAGAAGGTATAGACAGGTAAATCCTCCTGGGTTTTGCTCATTTGTGCTCAGCTTCAGGCACTGATTCCCTTCTGCTTTTCCACTTCTGGGGCAGAAGCATGGGGTGTGCAGCTCTAAAGATCCCAGCAGGTCAGGAAACTAAATTGCTGTGAGGAGCTGGTGTTTATGTACGTGGGGAATGAGGGAGGCTGAACATAACCTCTTGGAAGGATGAAAAGAAGTGCCATACTTTTGAAGGTTCAGCATAATTCAACACAATTCAGCACACGTCCTTGTAGACATAGGAATAAATGTTACATGCATTTGGAGTGATCCCTGTGTCAAGCATTAGAGGTCATTTTGCCCAGCCTCTTCCTGCCTCAGACAGAAAATTTCCCTGTCCTCAGTCAGGTGCCCTGAGTTCTTATTTTCAGTAGTTTTACACATGAAACTTAATTCTGTTCACTAGAAGTTTTAAATTAATTTTAGACTCTTAGACTACCAGTGAATAATTTTTTGATGCTAGGAATGAACAGGTTAACAATCATGGTCAAGCTTATTTCTTGAGATGATGATGTTACAAAACATGGGTATTGTAAGAGTTATGATGTTTTACCAGGATAGACATCATAATGAAATGGAGTGATTTCTCAACTGCATTTGTATTCTGAAGATTTTGCTGTTCCAATAGTACTTGGAAGCTCCAGCTGGGAACAAGGATTACACTGAAAAATGAGTACAGCTCAAGCTCTAGATCTTTATCTAGGAAAGCTTTGGCTTCTGTCTGCTGGAGCTGAGAGCTTGGGTTGTTTTCAGCTTGAACACCAATGCAATGCCAGTGATGCTGGGACACTGAGAACTTGCCATCTGTGACACCTGTCCAGTGGTTGTGTTTTTTTTATTTAACGTGTTGCAGATAACGCTGCATTGCCCTGCACGAGGTGATTTACCCTCTAATATAATATAATGTGTCTCCTCTAGTAAAGGCCAAAAATTTTACCAATTCTTAGAGTGACCAAACAAGTTATTTTGTCTGATTCTCCTGATGAAATGAAGAATGTACCAGAAGTGTTCTGAATACAGAAGTGTCTTAATTTTTCAGGTTGTAGCTGCAAAGGAGACGTGCTGCAAGCTTTTCTCAATGACTCTCTAGCCAACTGATGTAACAATGGTACTAATATTGGGACGCAGACTGAATAGAGAGGATAGCGGGATACGAGATTCCCCTGCAACCAAGAGGAAAGTTTTTGAAATGGACCCAAAGTCATTGACAGGCCCCGAGTTCTTCGACTTCTCCTCAGGATCATCCCATGCTGAAAGCATTCTGCAGATCTTCAATGAATTCCGAGACAGCAGGTTGTTCACTGATGTCATCATCTGTGTGGAAGGGAGGGAGT
This sequence comes from Heliangelus exortis, assembly GCF_036169615.1. Lineage (NCBI taxonomy): Eukaryota > Metazoa > Chordata > Aves > Apodiformes > Trochilidae > Heliangelus > Heliangelus exortis. Next base: position 1,030,789 of record NC_092430.1, on the reverse strand, counting down.
TCCCCTGCCATCGAGCGGTGCTCTCGGCCTGCAGCAGCTACTTCAGAGCCATGTTTTGTAACGACCACAGGGAGAGCAGAGAGATGTTGGTGGAGATCAATGGCATTTTTGCCGAAGCCATGGATTGCTTTCTACAGTACGTATATACTGGCAAGGTGAAAATCACCACAGAGAACGTGCAGTACCTGTTTGAAACATCGAGCCTCTTCCAGATCAGCGTCCTACGCGACGCCTGCGCCAAGTTCCTGGAGGAGCAGCTGGATCCTTGCAATTGCCTGGGAATCCAGCGCTTCGCCGACACGCACTCGCTGAAGACGCTCTTCACCAAGTGCAGGAATTTTGCCTTGCAGACGTTTGAGGATGTGTCCCAGCACGAAGAATTCCTTGAGCTGGGGAAGGACGAGCTCATTGATTACATCTGCAGTGATGAGCTGGTGATCAGCAAGGAGGAGATGGTGTTTGAAGCCGTCATGCGCTGGGTGTACCGCGCGGTGGATCTGCGGAGGCCGGTGCTGCACGAGCTCCTGACGCACGTCAGGCTCCCCTTGCTGCACCCAAACTACTTTGTTCAGACTGTGGAAGTGGACCAGCTGATCCAGAACTCCCCAGAGTGCTATCAGCTGCTGCATGAAGCCAGGAGATACCATATCCTTGGGAATGAGATGATGTCTCCCAGAACTAGGCCACGCAGGTGAGGAAATGTGGTGTTTTTTTTTTTTTTTCCTTATTTCTGCAGGAGAAGGACATAGTTCAGTGTCCATATGTTTGGTATACATGTGCCCAGAGAAAAAGCACTTGCAGATTTTTTTATTTTGCATTCTGGGCACACTACAGCTACAGTTCTGTACTTAGTCACAACACCTATCTTGAAAATGTACATAATTAAGTTTTTTGCACAGATGACTTTTATTGCTATGAAATAAATAATTTGGTAAGTGAAGTTACATTACCTTGCAAGTCAAGTATTTTCTGGAAGTTAATGTTTGCTGGGTGAGATCTTAAGTTATTTCCTACAACAACAGTGTCTTGAAGGAACTTTGCTGTAACAGGTAAACTAATTTCCCAACCTTCTTTTTATAACAAAATCCTGTAAGTGTACAGCACAGGACAAAGGATGTGGATGCGGCTATATACTCAAATATTCACTTGCTACATCACAAATACTTTACATATGAAGTAGTACATGGGTTTGTAATAGCCAAGAGACAGCAGAACAACAGGTTCTTAACTGTAAAGAAATTAAATCTTGCATTTTTAGAGAATTACGAAATAGTTCCTGAAGTATTTCCTGCTTATTCAGTGACATTTTAGTAATTCAGAATTGCTACTGCTTAATAGTATGTTACACAAATAGATGACTGAAGGTACAAGAAGAAATGAGGAAGAGTCCATCTGTGGCATTTATGAGCAACAGTGGTTTGGAGGTTTTTTATTGAAAAATATTTCCCTAGTAAAAGCTTTACCCCAGCATGATGCTTGACAGGCCAGTTTATTGTTAACTCCAGCTGACTGGAGCTGTTGTAAAATCACGTGTAACGTTAAGGTGACCTGCTCTGCACCAACACATTGTGTTAGGAGTTACTCCTCAGTCTTTACTCTTAGTCATGTGTGCTTGCTGTGCAGTCACTCTGCAGGGAACCTGGTTTTTTTTTTTTTTTTTTGTCATGTGTTCAAGGTTTGCTTATGGGGAGAAAAATATTGGCAAGCATTTGCCCCATTAATGGCTTTCCAGTCTTCAGTCCAGAGAAGAAATTCTTACATTTATTGTTTATTATTTTGAGAAAGAAAGGAAATCTGCCCAGCCCTCATAGTTCTGTAGAAGTGTGTGGTGTGTATCTGCCATGCCTGACAGAGGGGACTTGTAAAGCTGGGGCTGGGAGGAGCCTTAGCTTGGGATTTTGTGGGTTTTGTTGGTTTTACTGCTGAGCTTATTAAACTGCACTGTGGATTCCAGTAGGCAGGAACAAGAGAACTAATTTACAAAGAGAAAAACTGGCTGGCTTCCCGGCAGGAATTTTTTCCCCTTTTCCATACTACATTCATGGAATAGTTCTTTGTCATTTATTTCTGTTGCCTGTTTGTTTCTGTTGCCTGTAGCAAAAATAGATCTTGTTTTAAAACTGTTACCAGGTCTCCCTTCCACCACTCTCTTTTCACCACACCTTCTCGGGGCATTGCTGGGGCATTTGGAGAGGAGAGCACACTGGAGAGCACTTTTGCTTCTTTCTTGCCTTCCTCCAGTTTCTTTTTTTATACAAGCTGTTTCTAAAAGGAGACAGGCTGCAGGATCAGAAATTCCCACGCAAGTGTTTTTACCTAAACTTCTGGAAACCGTGGTTCCTTATATGGGTATGTATGCACATATTGGTGAAGTGGTTTCTACCCCCCCTTTTTTTTTTTTTTTTTTTTTTTTTAAAAAGAACCTGAGGATTGCAATTCACATTTGATTTTTTTTTTTTTTTTTCCTTTCTGAAGCCACTAAAGAGTTACCTGAAGTAAATAGAAGTCTAAAGAATGCCATAACAGTTGCCTAGCTGCTCTCTGTGCTGTGTGCCAGGAGGCATCCTTGGTGTATGCTGCAGGCCTTTTGAAAGAGCTTGCAGTGACACAGTGACATCTTGAGGTTGCCTCTCCTGGCCCTGGCTGGGCACACAGCAAATCTCCAAGCAGTGAGCAAGAGTACATTTCCATATACAAAACAAACCAGGATTTTCCTACTGTATGCTTTGAAAGATTTCCAGATTTTCATATATCTGTGAATTCTCCAATCACAGAGTTCAGCTTAGGTGTCTGATAACAATATATGAGCATCCTCTTTAATCAGTTAGATGCTATAACATTTATATATTTTAATACACACTTCTTGGTTGCCTTTAGAAAGCTTTAATGCAGTCGCTTATTTTTCCCCAAGGAGATGTTTGTGGTTTTTTTAATTTCATGTTAGATTGGTTTGCTATGCTATTTGCTACCCAAGGGTAAATTAACAGTGTTAAGAAAAAAGTGGTGTTTTACCAAAATCCTTTAAATTTTTCTAAACTCCATTGAAGTGTTTCCTTAGCTCTTTTCTGGAATTAGCCTTTGCCTGTATGTCTTTTGTGTATGCCCACATTTTAAAGTTTTTAAACTGATGTGCTCTCTATCAATTGCAAGAAAATGTTTTGGAACTAAATGTAAAATCTGTACAGTTCAAGACTCCTTTAAAAAGATAAAATGGAGAAAGTGTTTTATAACTGGAAAAGTATATGGTTCTGTTGGAACTAAGACACTGGGGAAATTTTTGGTTTTCTGTGGATTTGAAACACTGTGCTCAATATTTAAAGAGCAAAACACCCATCATAGCAATTCATGAAGAGCTCTCTCTAGTTTTTGGTTGCTTTAGTTTTAAAATAAGGACTGATTTTCTGGTACAGTGAGCTTTTGAGTAAGTGAAGCCTTGATTCTAATCTAGGCAGTAATAGACAAACTTCTTTCATACGTACGATTAGCTGGTGGATTTGGGATTGCTTCTCAGGCAAATTATGAGATGAGTATCTTGCTTTTAAGGAAATTCTCTTCCTGGGTAATGCTTTGCTGGCAACAGGAACTTCCCCTCTCTTATCCTTTGAAAGATTCTTTTCAGCATTGTTCCTCAAAAAAGTAAAAAACAGTAAATACACAGAAACCAGGAGCAAGCATGATGTCAAAGCTGAAGAGTATTTCTTCTGAGTAGTTCAGGTGTGTAAGTGTATTTCCTCAGATACATTTTATCATTGTACCATCTTGCATTATCCTTGAGCATTGCCTTTGCCTATTTACTGTGTTCTGAGTGGAAAAATACGTGGGATATTTAAATTCTGGTGTGTGGTAACAAGGCGACGGAAGGGCTGACAGAGTTTTATTCCTGGTTTCAAAACAGGGAAAATGTCACCAGGGTTTATAAGGTTTATGTGCTTAAACTCATGTTAGGAAATTTTGGGGGCAGATCATGCAACTTTTATCGTGGATGCAGTCAGCATGGGTATGAGGGAGATGCCCACTTGTAGTGGGTTCATAGTTATAACACAGCATTGCAAGGAGGCTTACAAAAAACAAAACAACTTTGCATTCAGTTTTATTTAATAGACAGCAGTGCTTGAAATAACTATAGCAGGACAAAGTCCCTTCATCTAAAAATGCCCTGAGAAGAATGGATTTTGACAATTGCTCTCAAGAAATGACAAATTTGAGAGAAGGTAAAAATCTTGGTCATGGATTGTTCTGGGTGTCTGAGATGGTTGGTTGATCCTGTAAAGAGCTTTGTTATTGCTGTAAACACACAGCATGTGTCATGCAGAAGCATCAGGTTAAGTAGAAGGAGCATGAGAGTGTGGGGCAGTATTTAGAAGCTTATTTGTCTACACCAGACTGTCTAATACATTACACTGAGTTATAGCTTTTGTGTCAGGCTTGACTTTTTATTTTGGTGTTCCTTAACCTTCCCCTCTGTCAATGTGATTTTTTCACTTTTTTTGATTGTGCATTGGCCCCAAGATCTTTCTTCTTCCTTATTTTGGTGACTCTCTTCAGCTCTTCTTTTTTTTTTTTTTTTTTTCTCTTCTCCCCAGAAATAACATAAAACATTTTGAACTTTTTAATATTATTCGAGGAATGTAAAGTACTGTGAATGTTTTAACATTCAGGGGGGCATGATTGGCTTCAGTGTGAAACAGATTGATCATCTCATTGTCTCAGGCCTTGCTTGAACTCTGTTTCTGATGCTTCTGTGTACACAATCAAAGGAAAATAACATAATATTATTTCTGTATTTTTTAATTATTTGATATTTACATTGGAAGTTGTTTAGTGCAACTCCACTACGTACACAGAACACAGTGTGGTAACACAGTATCTCATTACTGTGTAATGAGACAGCTGGCAACATTGAAACGTCTTCCTTTTTTGTTTGCTTTAGTGCTAAATAGTAAATTTTCTTATTTTTTTCATACAGTTTTAAAAACAATGTTGTTTGGTCTCCGTGTACTAATAAATACCTTGTCCATCTTGGTTTTTTTGTGTTCACTTTCTTAGATCAACTGGTTATTCTGAGGTGATAGTTGTTGTTGGAGGCTGTGAACGAGTTGGAGGGTTTAATTTGCCATATACTGAGTGCTATGATCCTGTCACAGGAGAGTGGAAATCCCTGGCTAAGCTTCCTGAGTTCACCAAGTCTGAGTATGCAGTGTGTGCCCTGCGGAATGATATTCTTGTTTCAGGTGAATAATCCTAAACAATTCAAGACTCTCTTTTTATTGGGTTTGGTTTGAAATAGTATGATAGATTTATGTACTGTGAATTTCCAGAAGACCTCAACTCAAAGTCACTTTCTGGGTGTAAATTGTGATCATCAGCCCCAAACCAATCTTATTGCAGACAAAAGTGTTTTCTTGGATTTTTTGCTTGGTATTAATTTTTTGCAGCTGATTCCAGGATATCAGTTGTATTTAAGGAGAATAGCTCACGTTTGTTAAGTGTGCTGCTTAACAATATGGTAGTGGCCTGATTGCAGCTGCAATTGGAAAAATGACACACAACAAACCCCAAGCAGTCTTTTCTCCAGCAGCATTTTCACTGTTACAAAATGTGCTGTGTGCTGGTTAAAAACCCCAGTTTGCTTAGGAGCACTGCTGGTGACTCTCTCCTATCAAGTGGCTTCCCAGACTGCAAAAGAATAACAGTTAAAGCTTTGTGTGGTGGGAATGTAAAATGGGAACCAATTCCTTTTAACACCTTTATACCAGCCACCTAACAGTGAAATGAGCAATAGGTATTTAAACAGCTGTAATTCAGCCTTTAGCAAGGGTAAATTACAGGGTGGAGCTCATGGTTGAGACACTGAGCCCCATGTATTAGTTAAATCAAAAAAAACCTGTCTCCTTAGATGTTTAGTGCCTGTGCCACTTGAACAAAATGTAAAGCAAAGGGGATGCTTGCAGGAACCAAAGAGGGAGCAGCTGGTGTTAAGGTTTCTTATGAGTGTCTCATAGTGGGTAGTGACACTAAAGGAAATGGGAACAGCATGAGCAAAAAGCCATTAAAATGCATTCCAATCTCAAGAAATAATCTAATGTGGTCTCTAAATAAAACAGCTTGGTGTATGTTTCCATGTCTGAAATCCCCAGCAACAGACTTCCTAGTCTGATGAATACAGATAGATCTTTATTTCACCTGAAGAGGATATAGATTTTTAGTTGCTCACTGTAGCCACCCATGTTAATAAGTAATGTTTCTCATTCAGTTATGAATTTATTCACATGGACATATTTTTTGTTTTTCCAGGTGGAAGAATCAATAGCCGGGATGTTTGGATTTATAACTCTCAGCTGAATATCTGGATCAGAGTTGCCTCCTTAAATAAAGGCAGATGGCGCCATAAAATGGCTGTTCTTCTTGGTAAAGTAAGAGAAGTATATGGATTTTTTTTTTTATATAGTGGGGATGTTTGCTATATATAGGAAGAGTGGAGAAAACGTGTACATATTTAGTATTAATTTTGCTCCTGTTAAGTATTTTTTAAATAAATATTTTCAACAAAAAAAGTATTTTAAACAATGAGGCTCTTTCTCAGTCAGACAGTATCTGTGGACATGAAGATCATGTTAAGTCCTCATTTATTATTCCTGGGATTTTTTTTGTCATTGAAGTGTCTTGTCCCCAAGAAACAATTTTTTGGGGGAGGCAAAGAAGCATCTGGATTTGTCAGTGCTTCAGAAGTGCTGTCAAAAGTTTTAACAGTTTATGCAGTAATTAACAGAAACTGGTACTGGTCTTGATGTCAGCTCTGTGCTCTTCTATTTAATGTTTTATATTAAAATTAGCTAAAGATATGCTGTGGGAAAACAGGAGGCTTTATTTTGAAGACACATAGGTCTTAGCATAACAACAGGAGTTGGGATCAGCTGCCTGTGAGAATTCCATTACTCAAAGTTAGAAAAGATGTGCACGTGGTGTCTCTTAGAGTGAGTAACTTCTGGAGGTGGGATTTGCAGAAGAAGTTAGACACAAATAATAACGAACTCTCCTTAAATATGAAAGAAACAACAGCAAAGTCAGGTTTACAAACCTAGAGGAAGAAATGTTTTTGTAAGCAAGAAGGAAAAAAGTAGAACACAGACAAGCAAAAGGAAATTCAGATGGACTTTTTCTGTGGCTGAATGTAATCTGTAAATAGAGAAATGCAGACAAGTGATGTTTTAAGCAAATGGCTTTCAAATGGGAAGGTTTGTCCAGATTAGCACTATGCTTTTGATGTGTTTCCAGTGCCATTTCACATGTGACTGAACTGAATTCTCTAGGTAGTCTTTACCTGTTATTTGTAAACTGTATTCTTTTTCTCCTATGTATAAACTAAAAATTTGAGGGAAGTATCACTTCACAAACATAGTAAATTAGGATTCTTGCAGCTTTCTATTAATTAATATTTAAATGTAATCAGTACTCTGAAAATGATGTGTTAGCTTTGCCCCTTTGCCTAGGTGTATGTTGTTGGAGGGTACGATGGGCAGAACCGCCTCAGCAGTGTCGAGTGCTACGATTCGTTTTCCAACCGATGGACAGAGGTGGCTCCCCTCAAAGAAGCTGTGAGTTCTCCAGCAGTCACCAGCTGTGTTGGCAAATTGTTTGTCATTGGTGGTGGCCCTGATGACAACACGTGTTCTGACAAGGTCAGTTAACTGGTTTTGATGGCAACTTCTATCCACGGGGAGGTGTTGCTGTACACAGATCTGTTACAACTGGTTTGCTGAATGGAGTATGGGGTTATTACAGTACAAAAAATACAGAGCAGAAGAGGTTAACTCAGTGCCATGCTGCTACTGGGGACTTTCTCATGGGTTTTGTCATTGGCTTCAAGTTACATGACTTCTTAAATGAGAGTGTTGGGAAAGCGATGCTGAATATAGTGCTTGTTAAGAGAGTGATAAATGGACCTGCATTTGTATTGATAGCTTTTACTTGGTGAAATACTGACCTCTAGGTGTTGCACTTCTGGCTCTTTGTATGACCTGTGTGTATGTGCCAGGTTATTATTTCAGTTAGGGTTTTAATCTGAAATGCATGGCCTTGTTTTCAGGTTCAGTCTTACGATCCCGATACCAACTCCTGGTTGCTCCGTGCAACCATCCCTATTGCAAAGAGATGTATCACAGCTGTGTCTCTGAACAACCTCATCTATGTTGCCGGGGGGCTCACAAAAGCAATATACTGCTATGATCCAGCTGAGGACTACTGGATGCATGTACAGAACACATTTAGCAGACAGGTAGTTATTTTTTTTGTATTAATGTCTCGTCATGGATAGTATGCACTTGTTTAACCCTGTTAAAATTACATCTCTGATCCATTCTTGCTTAACTTCTTCAGCTGTATAATTCAAAACCCCACGGAAGTTTCTAAACCAGCAGCTTTTCAGCTGGTTGGCAGTATTACCCAGTCCAGCCTTTTTGTTTGAGCACTCACTGTTTCGTTGGAGAATGGTATAACAGTATATATACAATATATAAAACATATAACATATATAACGTATATATAACAATATAAAACATAATGGATTATGTTTTAATTGTCTAGAAATTATCTCTGTCAAATTTTGATACGTTTTTAAAATTTAGACTCAAGGCAGCAATTTCTTTAAAATTGATAAAACCCTTTCAAGGTAATAAAAATACCAAAGGCTGTTTTTACAGTGTGAAAAAAACCCACAGTATAGCACAGTGTCTGATTCAGCAGCAAGAGCTGTGTCACCTCGCCGTCTGGAACACCAAACAGAATTTTAAAACGTGTCCCCTCAGTAGTAAAGTGCCTGTATATTAAGTTTCTTTTCCCTAAGTTTTTAAAACATCAGTTACTCTATGTATCTACCTTAAAATAAATGTTACTCTTTTTTCCTGGCCTTCCCTTTATTCCTGACTTTTTGATCTGTGTTATCTATTTGATGGAATATTTTTTCCATGCCTGCTTTTAAGGAAGAAATAAAATCCTCTCTTTTTAAGTAAGACATAGTGCTCTTATGCTCTCTTTTCTTATGTTGTTTGTTTTTTTTTCTCCCCTGTTTACATCCCTCTGTGTTGTTACTCCTCTAAGATCCCTCTCTTTGTTCCCATTTTTTTTAATTACATGTACCTACCATGGTCTGTTTTTCTGAAAACCTTTGTTCTCCTTTCCTTTATCTCAGAGTTTTAAAGGCAAGTAGAGCCTGTGAGTAGTGAAGAAACAGTATTTTCTGTAGGTTTGTGCTGCTGCTTTCCTCAATTATTGTGCTTTCTGCATTGGCCCTTTCAGGAGGGAAGGGTATGGGCCAGGCTGTTTACAAGTGGTAGTTACAAAGCAGTGGGGTAAGCATGCAGGAATTGAGGTCTTTTTCTTTGTGATAATCATCTGTTCCTTTGTGTGTTATGAAACAGGAAAATTGTGGCATGTCTGTGTGTAATGGCAAGATCTATATCCTTGGTGGAAGAAGAGAAAATGGTGAAGCCACAGACACTATCCTCTGCTACGACCCTGCCACGGGCATTATCACAGGAGTAGCAGCCATGCCCAGGCCAGTATCCTATCATGGCTGTGTGACCATTCATAGATATAATGAAAAAGGCTTTAAACTGTAGTCTTTTTCTTGAAAAAAAAGAAGATGGCATGACTGAATCCAGTGGTCTGCTGCAAGACAGGCTTTTTAAAGATTCCTGAAGTGGGAAAATGCTTTTTCCTTACCAAAGTGTCATATGAAAATTTTATCCTGTGCCTTTAGAGAAAGGGTTAATTTAACTTACAAAACAAGTCTACAAATCTATCCAGTAACCAGAGTTCAGTTATATCTGCTGTGGGCTCTGGTGTGAGAGCAGTAATTGTACATTGTACTGGTGTTCAGAAAGTTTGCCCTGTGTGTGGTTGGCAATGAAAATCTTGGAAGCTTTTTGGGGAAAGTGCCTTCACAAGCATATGTGCCTGCCCCCTAAGAAGTGATATCTGCAAGATGCTTCAGGTTCTGCTAATTGGAAGAATATATAATTAAGTAAATTCCAAAGAGTCATCTTTGATAATTGCCTACAAATTAAAAAAGCTTATATATTTCATATGCACAGCATTCTTATAAGCAGATTAGTGGCTTAACCAAGTAGATCCTGTACCATTTGGAATTACAACAAACAAAAACCAAGCAAACAGCACAAGCTACATAGAACAAGTACTGAAATCTTTGAGGAGTACTTTTTCTGATGGAGAAACTGTTTAATGAGCTACTGCAACACCCTGCAGTAACAATTCTGTGCCTTAGCACTATGGACCTTAAAATGTGTTGCTAAATGTTCATCAGATGTACAAGGCCACGTGATATGGAAAAGTAGTGACCACAGGGGTGTGGGCACACATCTGTGAAGCAAATTCTGAATCCCAGTTCTTAACTTCTTGAATAGCATAGCTGAAGTCTGAAACTCACTGGGTTTTCTCCTTGCTCACTGCAAAATATCTTTAAACTACTCAAGGAATAAAGGATGATGAACTTGGGATTCTTCCAATTTTCTGTATCACGCTATATATAAATTACCTGATAACAGAGGCAGGGACTCAGGTTGCACCCTACAGCATACAAATTGATCTTTTGGATTTCTCATCTGCAGACATGGTAGAGTACCTGCCAAGTATTTCTTGGCCTGTCTTCAGACAATCACTTGCTGTAGCACAGTTAAACTGCTGTATAAGCTGCTTGGCCACAGATAAAGAAGTTCTGGAAAGGTCCCTCCTGTCACCAGAAACATATCTGTGGACCTGTCCACATAGCCATATGAGGTAACTCCCACGTAACATGTTCTGGATAATTTTGAAGCCTAGGAAGTGCTTCTATTTTGACCTTTGTTATTATTATGATTATTATTATTTTAGTAAAGGTATTTTTTCAAGTCCTCCCTAGATTTCTGTACTAGGTCTCTATCCTCTACAGTACCACAGTTATATAGTTGAGGGACAAGTTCATAAAAACTGACATAGCACTTGAGAGTTAGAAAATGAATAGGATTTTCTGTGTGCCAATTTCCTGTTAATCACCAAAAACCTTAGGAACTGCCTTTCAAAGGAATTCTGAGGACAGCAGCCAGTAGGGAAGTTGGTTAGGGCCAGGGCAGAGAAAAACTTGAGGCTTCTGCACAGACAACTTTGGCCTTGGGGTTCCGACCTCCCTGCTTGCTCAGGAGGGTGAGAACAAGCACCATCTCTGGGATGTCATTGGTTCCACTGGACTTTCTTCATCTCTTTTTTTCCCAGAATATTTATTGATGAGATGGAAATTCTGACCCTCAGTGAAGCTATGCCAAGCTGGGAGTCATCATTTTCATTAACACCTGCTCATGGCTTTTGAAGAGCACCAGGAGCTGCACCTCGTGGTGCATTCACTTGTAACCTCAGGAAGGGACACAAATTTCAGTTTCTGGCTGAATACCAAACACTGCTTCGTGTATCTTAAAAATACTGATAAAATAACAGATCTCTGCATATCAGTGGTGTAGTTAGGAACTAAGTCCCTGAGCTTGTACCTTCACATTGCCCTAAAAAGAAAGTCCCTTGGTAATGCAAGACAAATGAATCAGATAAATCAATCCTTTTCTAAGTTTCTTGTGTTTCTGCTCACCAAAAAGGTAATTTCAGTACCTGTGAATTAGGTCAATGGTTTTTGCCCAGTAACTGATACTGTATACTAAGTGTTTATAGCTTATACCATTATTGTAAAAGAAAATGTACAAAATTGTAGCAACACTTCATTAGAGATGCAATTTGAAAAAATCTTCTTTCCTTTGATTTCCATCTTGTTTGTATTAAGACCTGTAATGTTGACTGTCATGCCAAACTGTTCCTAAACATTTTTTATTCTGTAGGTGTAGGACAATGTCATTTATGTATAGGTATCTTTAAATCCATGTTTATAATACTGTTCTACTCTGTAAATAACAAGATACTGCTTTCTATGGTTTTGACGATTTTATTTTACACTTGTCTTTTATTACCAATTTATGTACTATTAATGTTACCTATTATTTTGAAAATGACAGTGTTTAATGAACCAGCAAATGCTGAAATGTAGATGCAGAAGAAAGCTTCTGCTTACAGTTCTTGAGAACCTGTATTCAGTGCTGAACAGTTACACAGGTGGAGCATTTTTAAAATGGCAGTTATTAATGCAATTGTTTCCTTACACCAATCAGTGATTACTTTTAAAAATATTTTTGTGGGCTTGTTAACTCTAAATAATTTGCACTTGTGGCCTGCTTTGGTAGAACTAGAAAAATAACAATTCAACTTTGGTTAAATGAAAAACTTAGCATTTTTCCATAAGGTTGCATTAATTTGGAAGTTTATTCCTGAGCCACCTGTTCCCCAATGCATTTCACTTAGGTATAGATGAATCCAGAGATTTAAATTCATTGCTCTGCTTATCTGGCTGCTTGAAGTTCATGGGCTTGAGCAGAGTGTTGGACTTTTTTGTCTCAGCTAGGAGAGAAAATAGAAAATATTTCCATCATAAATGGTACTAGGGGTGGTAGCTCTGCACAACAATGCCCCTTCACTCTAACCATACATGGGAAGAAGGCTCAAGTATCTCCAAAGTCACACCTAAAAAATACTTTCTAAGAGTTTTCTAGTTTTTCACTCCATTAAACAGATAATTGCATTTTAAGCTTTTCACTCCTAAAAGAAAGGAGACTGAATGTTTTCCTTCTCCATTTGGGTTTTTACTTCATGAGCTACATCCTTCTCTTCTTAGCAGTGTGACCTTAATTTGAAAGAAATTTGATGCTTCCTTGGAGCCTGGCTTCCAGAAGGTTCTGAATAGAACTTGTAGTGCAGCCTGTAGCCTTCCCTTCTAGATGCACAATGCATTCCCTCATTTTACCACCATCAAGCAGGTAACATGGCCTGGTAATCACTCAGCCTTACCTGAGGCTGCATTCTTGGTGATGCTGAAATAGGCAAAGTTTCTGGCATCTCTCTCATTTGTATCATCAGATGATTAATTTCAAGCCACGTGCCTGGTATGCATTTTGAGGTTCAGGCACTGTGCTTTCCACCAAGGATCCAGAGTTGTACTGCTATTTTTTTTATAATTACTATTAATTGGCACTGATGCAGTTCTCATCAAAGGCTGCTTTTGTTTCAGCTCTCTGGAGCACAGGTATCTTTATGCAGATTATGTTGATATATAGACCCTTTATCATAGATCATTCGAGGTTTCTAAATAGTATTTTTGAGACTGTAAATTTTTGAGAGAAGCTGACTGTAGGAGGAGGAGGTGGTGCCCACCTTGACAGAGGTTTGGAAGAAGCTTTGAGCACGTGCTTTCTGGTTGCCTGTGCTTGAGAGCAAGGCCACTGCTTGACTGCTCCTGCTTCTTCAAAATAGTTGAGTTCACCACATTACCTTGGATAATTACTCAATTTGTCCTGCTTTTGTCTTATTTGAACAGCAAAGACAAAACAAGCAGCACTCCCACTCCCTGTAACTTCAAGTTTCCCTTCTGCCCCAGGCTTGGTGGTGTAGTGGAACAGTCACCTTCAGCAGGCAGGCAGAGCTATCAACTTAGTCCAGCTCCAGAAACAAGAGAAACTCCTGGAGAGGGTGAGGGACAGCAGAAGGAAAGACAGAATGTTTAGTGTTGGTGAATTTGGTTGGGCTTGCTGAAACCCAAGACAGTCTGGATGCTCCTAAGTTTGCAATTCCAGCTGCTGACACTCAGGTGGTAAATATACTTCACATTTGTCAACTCACTGCACTTGGAGGGATAAAGATGAATATATTGTCATAGTCTTACAGTGGCAGTGCTCAGGAAAGCCAAAGGTTCATTTTTCCTTATTGCCTACCTAGGCAAGTGTGGATGTTTTTATTTCCTACCACTGAAGATGGCAAAAGCCAATTCAAGAGCGTTAAGATACTCCCAAGACTTGATCACTGTGAGGCAGAATGAATGTTTTCATCTGAATGCAGTCTTATGCACACAAGAAAGTACAGGTTAACTGGTTTGTTGTGCCCTGTTAAAAAAATCTGAGCAACGTATACTCAGAAAATCACATCTGTCTACAGATCAGTCTACAAGATACATGAGATTTTTAAGCAGAAATTTGCTGTCTGGTTGGGGGCCAAGCAGTGATTTATTATGTCCATCACAAAAGTTTCCTCAGTGTTGAATGACTTCAGGTGGCATTAATAAAAATGGAGGTCACTGCCAATTTATCATGACTGTGTCAGTGCTGTGAAAATTGCCAAAAAACAGCAAGCAGCCTCCTGCTAACCCCAAACCAGGTATGTGAATCAGCTGTTCTCTGCATGCTGGCCCTGTGTCAGCTGTCTTCCATAACTGATGTTACTTGTAATTTAATGTTACTCAAATATATGGCCCTGAAAACATTACAGCCCCAGAGCACTATTTACAGGAACATTTCTTTTTCCTGTGGTAGTTCTCCAGTCTGTGCCCATGTCCATGAGTGTGAGTGATTTTGTGATCATTTTCTGATTGTGCTGTTGCAAGTAATGCACATAAAAGCCCCTGGGTACAGCATGTTGATGATGTAATTATGGCTTTGTATTACTAGATCCAAAGAAAATAATGTGCTTAAATTTTGAAAATACTTGTGCCTTGAATTCACCTATATTTGTATCTGTTGTGAAAAAGAGCTTGGATTACTTCTGCAAGCTTGTTATCTCTGTTAAGATTGATCTTACTGTCCAGACTGTGGATGTCCTTGTAAGAGAACTAAGTCTTGTCACTCATTAACTAGAATAATTAAACCTCTTGTTTAGAATATGCCTAGAATGCTTCCAGTGTTACAATTCTATGGCAGATTTAATCTAGGGAAATCAGTATTTGTTTTTTTCCTATTTTCTGTTTCCATCTCTCTGCAGTGACAAAAGGCTTTGAGTTTTAGTCTTTGACTTCCTGTCCTAAACATTCACAGTTTCTTCTTTCAGCCTCTGTGATACTTCTGAATGCTTTGACTTGTCATTTATGAACCTCTTCTTCAATATATTGAGTATGAAGCAGTAATACAGCGCAGCGTTGCAATAAGCAAATCAAGAGACTTGAATGTAATGTATTTTTACTAATTTCATGTGTAAATGCTGGACCTATGAGTTATTCTCCTTTTGGTGCACCTGTAGCAATTTGGAGTCAGATTAATAGAAGCTACTTTGCCATGGAAAAGGAGTTTACCTCCTGGACTGTTTTTCATATGATATTTTATCTCCACCTGAAATAATGTTACGATTTTCCTTTTTTTTTTTGTTGAGGAAAACAGCAGTTCATAGCATATTCCTTGCCAGTTTATTTACTGAAACATAAAGGGTGTAGTTCCATGAGGAGCTGATCTTTCCATCAAGAACAACCTGGTGCAGCACAAGTGATGTTTGAACAGAAGTGCAGACCACTTACTGTGTGCCAGAGTCGGTGTGACATTATCTCACATATAACATTAAGGTCTTCAGATCGTGCTGACAGTAGAAAAATGATTTTGTAATGTAGCACAATTGCAATAACACCTGTTATATTTAAATATATTTCTCGCATAATTCTTTGAAAGTTTTTTAAAGTTCAGTGTACCTAATAAACATTTGCCTTTTGAATAGTTCACTGTGTTTTATTTAGTTTATGAGAAAGTCCAGGGTGGGGCTTGGTGGTGGAAATTCCTTCCTGTTTTTTCTGGGCCATTTAAGTTGCTGGATTGGCAGTCTCTATATCCATCCTTTGATCCATTCTTCTGTCTCCCGGTCTGGTTGTTTTCCCTGCTCATCTTTATGCCCTCACCTGGAACTTAGTATTGATGTTAATAAAGGCAAGCAGGGAACTCTGCAGAAGAATAAATTTAAAAAAGAAAAAAAATGGAAAGCAGGGAGTGGGATGTAAGATACTGGTTAGTCCTGGTATTGCAATAGGAAAAGGATGCAAATGGACTGGGAAGACAAAATCAGTTTGGGAAATGAGGAAAAGGTAACCTAATGCTAGGAAGGTGTATGGCAACAATACGAGTTGGAAAGAATCCTGTAGAAAATTTATTCTCTTAAAATTAGCTGCTTGGTCATCTTGAGCTCCCACTTGCAGATGGCAGAGCATAAGGGTTCAGGTGGATGGAGTGTTACTACTGCAGTTGAACAGTTATGAAAAAAGTACTTAGTGATTATCCCATTTTTTACATATTACATCTATTTTTTCCTGTGTTTTCTAGTGAAATCATAGCGGTTTTCCTAGTCTCCTCTTTTCCTGGATTTCAGACTCAGAATTTAACCGTTTGTGTAAGGTCATAATGATACTGCTGCATCTTCCATGGGGTTGTTTTTTTTTTTCTTGCAGCTTTGAGATGCAGAACACTGAAGTAGCTGCATAGTTTTGAACCTACCCCCGCTGAGATGAGTCTGTATTTTTGTACTACTGAGACACACAGTCATTTTCAAACACCTTCAAACATGAAATAAAATTTGGCAAGCCAACGGCATCTGCTGCAGGTTTAAAGTTTGGCCAGGTTTACAGCAACTGAGTGGGTTTTCCTGTGGTGCCAAGAACAAGTTATGACCAAGTTTGATGCTTGCAGAAGTTTGACTTTCCTGAAAGACATAACGTTGCTTGGAAGGGAATCTACAGGCTGCAAAGCAGTGGAAATATTTTTGAGGGCTGAAGCCCACCGTAAGGTATTCTAAGTCTTAAACACAGTCAATCAGTGGCAATATTTTAACAACGGCCTCTTCCTCTTTCCATTTAGCAGGAAAAAGGAAGAAATTGAAAAGAAAATTAAGGTATATACATATTTTTCCTGACGAGCATGGTACAAATTTGAGTGTAAGTAACATCAATTTGCCATAGCTCATTTGTTGCTTCCTAACAAGTCAGGAAGCTGTTGTCGTGATGGTCCTGAAATGAGGAGAAAAAAATAAAGTTAATTTAAAAATTACCTTAAAGGCTGACTAATTGGTGTCCTCAAATAATTTTATAAATACACTGCATGAACTACCACAGAGCAAAGCACTGCTTGCCACGAGCTGCACCTGAGAGGTGACTGCATTCTGCCCAAACCCAACACAAACGGAGGTATTACCTCTAGAAATTTGAACCATTTTAGCCTTGATTCGAGAGATTACAAAGTAAGATGAGTGGTAAATCTGGTCTAAGATCGTTTTTGCAGCCTATCCTTGTGAGATCAATGTCAAACCTCCCTCTGGTGGAGCTCGGGGGCACAAGGACGGCCTGGGGCCGCCTGAGGGACGCGGTGTTCCTCTTGCACCTCAGTCAACCCACGGCTTTTTTTTCTTGGGGCTTGGGGTTTTTTTGTTGGTTTGGGGGCTTTTTTTGTTTTTGTTTGTTTTTGTTTTGTTTCGGTTTTTTTTTTTTGCTAATCATCATTCTTGCAGAGTATCCTGTGTGCTAAATATCTCTCTCAGTACTAATTGCAATAAGGTCGTTTCAACCCAGAGGAGCAGCGGCGCTGATCTTCCCGCTCTCTCCTCTCCTCCTTCACTCGGGGGCTGTCCTGTCCCGTCCCGTCCCGCCCTCAGCCTCCCACCGAGGGGTCACCTGCCCTCGGCAGCAGGTGCCGGGCCCCCGGGGCGGTCTCCGTCTCCGTCCCGCCCCTTCCCCGCTGTCCGCCTGCGCGGGACACGCCCCGGCCGTGACGGGCAGGCCGCCGCACACACGGCTCTGCGCTGATGGCGGCGGCGCTGCGGGTGTCGGCGGGTCGGGCCGCCGGGGGACAGCGCTGAGCTATCCGGGACAGCGGGCGGGCGGGCGGGGGCAGGCGGTACAGGAGGCGGGGCCGGACCGGACCGGACCGGGTCGGGTCGCGTGGCGGCGGCGCGCGGGTGAGCGGCGGGGCGGGTGCGGGAGGGGGGGGGGGGGAGGAGCGCGAGGCGGCTTTGTGTGTGCGGGCGGGGGAGGGGAGCGGAGGGGCGCCCGCTGCGCACGTGGGCCCGGCCGCGCGCTGCCGCCCCTGGCGCGGCCTCGAGGTCACCGCAACCTCAGCCTCACCTCAGCGGCACCGCCGCTACCGGGACCACCGGGACCGCCCGGAGCGGTTCCTCTCCGCGGGACGGGCCGTGGTTGAGGTTTTCGGCTCTTGAGGGGAAGCGGCGGTGGATCCCGGTGAGGGCGCGGGTCAGTGCCGAGGCTCCTGAGGAGCCCCTTCGGCCCTGGCAGGACGGGCCGTGGGACCTCCCGCACGTATTTGGGCTGCGGGTCGCTGGAGCTCCCGGCTCGTTCCTCCCTCATCCCCCCCCTCCCCCCCCATCCCCCCCGGTTGGCGGTGCCCGTGCGGGGGAGCTCCCCGAGAGTCCCCCTGCAGCTGGCAGCGGGGTGTCTGCTCAGTGCCGGGCCCGGGGGGCTGCGGACAGGAGTTGTCACCGCAGCACGAGCCGGGGGACAGGCAGGAAAAGCTCCCGGGCTGCACAGATCAACACCAGCTCCGAGTTTTGCAGCTGTGGGCTGATCTACAGCAAGTGGGGAAGGAGGCGTCCCAGCTCCTTTGGGGAGGTGCACCGCAGGCCTTCCGATGGGGAGAGGTTGGTACCTGTCCAGAAGGTTGGTTGGGTGACTTTAGTGCTTTTATTTTGCCTCTAAGCAGACTAGCAGAGAGAACATGTCTGGGATCAAGAGAGTGATTGTCGAGAAGGACCCCGACTATGAGGAGATCACCATTGCACATCCCAACAAGCGACACAAAGCAGCTGAGCAGTCAGGTAAGCAACAGGGATCTCAGGGGAGGAGCTAGAAATGCTGAGGGTGTGCATGCTGTCTGCAAACAGGTCAGAAAAGGGCTGGGGAATTTGAGAATTGGGAAATTGAGCAAGGGAGCTAGTGATATCTCTGTGTAACCACATAAAGATGTGATTGTTGAGCATGGAGCTGTTCAGCTGTGAGCTGAATAGTAAACCCAGTGTGAGGATGAAAACCTCAGTACCTGATAGCAGGTGGAGCATCTCTCCAGGGCTCCAGCCACGTAGTTTGGCTCCTGTTGCTTGCTGAAGCATCCTCCAGTGCATGTTCCCAGCAGTTGCCCATGTCAAGATGTGCTCCAACATGTGCATCTGTTTTGCTGCTGCCACAAAGACTGGCAGCTCGTTTACATTTTGGGGGATACAAGTCACAGTTCAGCACGGGGTGTGGGGGGAGAAATCAGTGACCCTGCTATAGGTAGACTGACTTGTGCAATGAGAGGTATTTGCACGAGCAGCAGATAAAGTGAAGTGGAGCAGTGTGGAAGGGATAGGTCAGGGCTTGAAATATGTAAGAGTGGAGGAGAAGCAGCTACTCGACTGAAGGGAAGATGGATGAAGGAGTGGAGAGAGTAACTGGATAAGTAGATTTGCATTTGGCATTCTTGGATATGGTTGTTTTGGGAACCAGGGAACCTCTTGGCAGGGTCCCTGGGACAGGTTGCAGTCATCTCTGGGCAAATGAGAGTTGAGCTTCATGCCCCTGGGACAGGGAGTAGGCTTGTGATTTTTGGCATTGCACCAGTGAGAGGATCGTGATGGGACAAGCTGATAAACAGAGAGGTGAGAAAAACAAAGGCTGTGGGATCTGCAGAAGATCCAGGAACAGAGCAGGATTCTGGGAGCTACCAGTTAGAGGGAGGCAGATGACAGCTTAGTAGGTGACATTTTGGAGGGCAGTGTTCAGCTTCACAAGGCTGAGCAGCCTGAGCTCTGGGTTGAATGTGTTGCTGGGCAGGTCTTGTCTGCCACGTTTGTTCTGGGCTGACAGTAGGGCTGTGCTGGAGCTGGCACTGGCAGAAGAGTGTTACCCCTCCTGGCTGCCTGAACTGCTTGGAAGTAACCACCCTCTGTGGTGGAGTGTCCCAGGGACTGCAGATGAGTTTTTAGTCTGCTTTTGAAAAATCTAATTTAGCAGACAAAATCTCTGTGTCTTGGAAAACTGTCCTTGCCAAAGTGAAGTTTCTGTTCAGGTGATTCCTCCAAGTTTGCTTTTTCTTCTTCCTGTGGAAGACCTCCAGCTTTGATACAAGAATTCCTTCAATACACAAATTTCACTCCCATGATCTAATTAGGGACTGTGGTTGACACTAAGCTGGGAAAAATATGAAAATAAAGTGTTCCTAAAAGCCTCTGTAATATAACCACAAATCCTGAAGTGCTTTCATGGTCATAATACTGGTGCTGATGGCATCATCAGTCTTGAGAAGAGATGCAGGTGTCCTTGTCTGAACTGTACATCTCTTACCTTATTTTATTTCGTTTTTGTTTTTATTTTTTTAAGTGTAATCTTATGTGTGCAATTCCTAGGCATAGTGTTCATGGTTTGAGGAAAATTATATCCCTCTGCTTTTTAATTTTGTATTACTTGTACAGATTCAACCATAAATCTGTTTCAGTGTAGGTTTGAACTATTTCTGATCTTAGAATATAGAAAGCTATTTAGATATAAGTAGAAATATTTAGGATAATATTTTTGTTGCACATCCTTGTTGCAAATAGAAACATGAGTTGCCTTGCTTTTGTTGTAGGTACCTGATCAGACAGTACATAAACTAATTGGAACATACCAGCAAAGTTTTGACTCACCTTTGTTTTCCTTACTCTTTCTATTGGGATATTAGAAACCTCATTAGAAAGATGTCTGCCCTTTAGGACAACAAATACTTCCTCTGGAGCTCCAAACAAAGTCTTGGTGCTGTTGCCTCCTATTCCACATAGAAACAGTATGAGATTTTTTTTTAGAGGAACCCAGACTGATCTGCTTTGCAGTGGGGTTACTGAACTGACACAGAGTGGAGGACTTTTTCCAGGCTTGCTTCTAGAAGCTCAGTTGTCAATTTTCCAAGTTCTTGCTTATAACTTGTTAAAAACAGATGTTGCTTGAACCCCAGAGGCACAATTGAGGTGACTTAAAAGAAGGGCAATATTAAAGTCTAGGTGTAGACCAAAAAGAATTGATCTTCCTGTCTTCATACATGTTCTAGAAGAGCAAAGCAAGATGCCAAGTTAGTTCTTACTAAGTTGCCATAAGACATTAGCAGAGTTTGAAATAGTACACTGTGTGCTTTCTGCCAAGGTCATTAAACTGATGAGAGGATGAAATTTTTTAAATACCAGGCTGGAAGAAGGTTTTGTGAGAGGTATACCAGCTTTTGATAACATAGTGTCCTTTGTGGGTAATAAAAGGCTTGTAGGCACTCCAGGACAGGCTGCACTTGATGCCAGTGCTGAACACAGGAAGTATTACTTTCCCCTGTTACTGCTGCATGGTGTGGTATAAATTTCCTGGATATGAATTGGGCCAAAGAGCAGTAAAATTGGGCCAAAGAGCAGAAAAATGCTCGTAGTGTTCCAGCAAACTCCTGTGCAGTCCCACTGGTAGCAGCACTTGGCCACAGCACGTTTGGTTTTCCTCTTGCTGTTTACAGCTTTACCAAGACAGAAGCAAACAAACTGGTCCTGTCCTTCCCATCTTCTGTTCTTTGCCATCTCAGACCTTAAAAGGAAAAACAACCCTACACATAAGTTGCCTTTTAAAGATACATGTGTTTTTTGTTAAAAAAAGATTACTTTCTCTTGCAGAAGTGATCCTTCCCTTTTCCTGCGCTTGTGCTGCACTTACTGTCCCTTCAGTTCTCACTCAGTAACAATTTCTGATCTTTGTGCTTTGAAACAGAGCCTCTAAAATGGGAATATAAATACTTCCTTCTTTTTTATTTTCCATGTGTGGCCTGGCACAGCTCGAGAAGTTGCTGTGCAGAAGATCGAGGCAATTATAAAAGAACAATTTGCCGTTGAAATGAAGAGTAAAGAGCATGAAATCGAAGTTATAGATCAGGTATAAAGGTTTTGTCCTTAAAAATACATGAGATCCTGGTGTATTTGGGCCCGGGGGGGAGGTTTGGTGCAGTGGGTATCTGTTACTGTGTGTTACCTCTTCGTTTTGTAGCGCCTGATTGAAGCAAGGAGGATGATGGACAAGCTGCGTGCCTGCATTGTGGCTAACTATTATGCATCTGCTAGTCTCCTTAAAGCTGGAGAGGTAAGAATTCCTTTGGGAATAAGAAGGCTTTAGGGAACATTTGCAAAGGAAGATGTGGAGTTCACTGGCTATTCATCTGGTGTTGCTTTTGACATGTGATTTGCTGGTGGAATGGTGGAACACAGACTGCAGATGGGGTGGCAGTGGTAGAGGAGACCTGTGCATCAGCAGCTGGGCCTCAGGCACTTTGCAAAATGAGTCTTCAAGTGGTTGAGTAGGTGTTTAGCAGTCCTGGATTCTGGTTTCTGAAATAGTCTGCTTTTTTTCTTCATTATTTGCATGAGAACATCTCCCTTCTCACAGACTGCACACCTCCTTGTAAAGCTTTGAAAAGTGGTGAACATGTTTTCCTGTCTTACAGGAGGAGTGTGGCAGCAGATGGAACTTTGGAGGAAAAAATAAATCAGCAATTCTTGAGGTTCAGGCATTGCCATGAAACCATCCACCCTTTACCTTGTCAGGCAGTCTTTTGATGGTTTGGTGAGCAGTAAAGCAGGAGACAAATCAAAGGGTTGTCACAGAGAGATTAAAAAATCACAAGATTAAAAAAACAAAACAAAAAGTTAAACCCCAGTTAACCCCAGTTAAACCCCAGTTCTGAGCACTCTGTCCATAGTGGGCGGGTATTTGCAGGGTGTTCATGATTCTGGAAGACTTGAAATTGACATGTAGTTCACTCCTTTGTAGGTATTTATTTTCTATCTTGTCAGTTCAGGGAGTTGATCTAATTTCCAGTAAAGATCTGAGCTGATTTTTGAAAGGTGTGGGTGGGTGTTGCAAACCTTGCTTTTACTCTAGTAAAATGGGAATTTGTCTTCCAAGCAACAGCACACACTGCTTCTCCTGGTTTTCCTTCTTTAATTTTATGAAGAATTGGGCTGAGGCAAAAGCAAAAATGTCCTTGATTTTTCCTCACTGAACTCAAGTTCAGCAAATGGGGTTTAAAAAGGTTGTGGTAAGGCTTTGAGTCCCACTTTGCCCCAGGATTTTTATGTAGGTGGCTGAAGAATGTGAGCCAGGTTCTGATCAGGGGAAGTACAGTGTTACCATTTATCAGCAAGAGATGTCTTGCCCCATGCTCTTGTTCTTCCACCATGCATGGTATTTATTTGTTTTTTACTTGCTGATTTTCACACTTGCCAGAAATAGCAACATTTTTAATTGTTTCAAAGTATTCACAAAACTTCCTGGTGCATCCTTGCTGTGTTTAGTTTTCCTGTAGTTTTTATGAGCTTATGGCTGGTGTAACTGGATCTCCAATTGCATTTGTAATTTTTTCTCTCTAAGTCCTGATTTGCATGCAGGCTAGATCAGTTCTCTCTGTATTTTGAAATTACTACTGGTTTCAGTTTCTTCTGTTACCTATTTTTAATGTGTGGTTAATGTGTGTTTGGCTCAGCAGTGAATGACTGCCTTGTTTCTGCTGCTGGTAGAATGGGAGTCTTTGTAGTTCGATTCAGAAGGTCTAGGAAGATGATTTGCAAATTCCTGACCTGTTCTCATACATATAAACAGTTTTTTGAATCCTGTACTACTGGGTTTTGAGGCTTATGATTCTGTATGATTACAGTTCATGATGTAATTTTGTTAGTGGTGTTGGGTATATGGATATAACTCCCTTAAGTTGGTAACTGAGAGTTAGTGATTGCTTCACTCATGTACCCAAATGGACAACTGGAAGGGAGGCTCTCAAATGAACCTTTGAAGTCCCAGGTGTGACCATGTTTAACCCTTCCCCTGCTACCACCTCTCAAGAACAGTTCTGCTGCTCCACAGTAGTCCTGTTTCAGTCTCCATGCCACCTCCACCATTACACTGGCAAAATAATTGTGCCAGCCTGGGTGATCCAGGTAGTTTGTTCAGGGAAGAAAGAAGCCTCTTTCAGTTCTTACTGTCTGCAAAAAAAAATCTGTCAGTGATGAGCTAGTGTGAGTCTGGCTGCAGGAGCTGGAGTGAGCCTGTCTGTCATTGCTCTGCTGACTTGGTTCATCATGAAATCAAGGTGACAGGGAGGTGGCTGGAAGGAGAAGTGGCCAAGGGACACTTGGTCTGAGTGGTGGGTGGTTTTCTCCTGTGCTTAAAAGCAAATACAGAAGGGAAAAAAGGCCTTTGTCAGAGTAATGAAAAAAACGAGAGATTTGAACACTCTCCTGCCCTGTCCTCTCCCTTGCAGGTTTAGAAGGATCTAAGATGAGCTCTTAAGAGGCACAGTTTCAGGAAAGTTTGCAAGCATGCACAAGCACCTTCCTCTTTCTCATCTCCTCAGCTTTGGGAGCAGACAGGGAGCTCATAGTTTGCCTCATGGGCAGTGAGCAGACTGCCAGTCAGTATCAAAAGTGATGCATTCATCTACCCTGCATGCCTGCAGCAGGTGGGCAGCCGTGGCCTTTCTGTGGATGGCAGAAGATCACAGGTGCCTGTGCAGGAGGGGAACACATGATTTTCAAGGGGACATTACAGGCATTTGACTAGGCTGCAGTCCTTTACAAAACCCAGGTGGGTTTCTGTGATCAAAAGGTCTAAAGGAACAGGTTCAGTTTAGGGTTGCTTCTGTAGAATTGTTTTAAGCTCTTACCTTCTGTGGCATGTGTTTTTCTTGCAGGACAGCTGATTAAATATTTGCTCTTTCTTCATGAGTTGACTTTTTCTCCTCTGGCACAGCTTCATTTTTGTCTGGGCTGCAGGGAAACACTGACCCCATCACCTCTTTGTTGCAGGGGGCCAGGTCATGTGATGTGACCATTCTTAATCACCCTTCAATCAAGAAATTCTTGGAATCACCCTCCAGATCATCATCTCCAGCTAACCAGGGCTCAGACACTCCATCTGCCAACCACTCCGAGAGCGACTCGCTCTCCCAGCACAATGACTTTCTCCTGGACAAAGACAATGGCAACTTGGATGCAGAGGAGCAGCTGGCAAACAGCCTGGACCAGAGACAGAGCAGAAGTACTGGCAGGGTAAAGTAGAACTCCAGTGACCAAGCTGTTGGAGGTGTGTGCTTTGGCTGGATGCAATGCTGGCACCAGGATCTCTTCCCGCTTTCACTCACCTTGCTGAAGATCTGTTTCTTACTCCATCCAACCACTTACTCCCTCTCTCACAGCCTGGCTTTGCTGTAAGGCTGACTGAAGTGTATGTAACTTGGGTGACTACTCTTAACTCGGTCTTGCCCAGCAGAAAGGTCAGCCAGGCAGCAGTTCATGTTAGGACACCTCTTTCTGCCACTGCCTCTGTTGGTAGCCTCTGGTAAAGGTGGGTGTTTCACTGCTTGAGCAAAGGGTTTTGCTGTGCAGCTGAAAGTCAGGTGAGGAAGGGAAGAGCCTGGAGAGAGAGCAAGATGTGTTATTCCCAGCAGTGTTTCTCAGAAGTAATGCTGCTGCCTGGCCCTGGGTGCCCATGGGGACTGCATTGCTTAGAGTGATTGAGCTACTGGAGTTTGGTGTTTTGCCTCCTCAGCAGTCTGTGTTGGAAACAGTGACAGCAGTGGATGAGCTCAGCTTGGGAGTGTGAGCTGATAGAGCCTGGGTGCAGAGTTTCTGTTGTTTTCTTTTGGTAGTGCTGTTGTGCTAATATCACTGCTTGTCTGACCCAGGTTAAAAGGACCTTCTTTCATTATTTTCCCCATCCTTTTTTCTGGGTTAATTTTGACCTGGGTCTGTTCCCTTCGTGTCTCACTGTGCAGCTACAGAAATGCTTCACCTGTTGGCTACAGTTAGCTCAGCAGGGGAGAGACCTCACTGGCTGCAGGTGAAATGTGCCTCAGTGGGCAAGAGGAAGCTCTTCAGTTTCCTAGCAGTTTGTCAAACTGTCAGGCCTGCCAGAGGAGTACAGCCTCTTAACCCTAACCAGGATTAAGCATTCTGCAGCTGGTCAAGTGTAGTAATACACAGCAGAAAGAGCAATGATTCTGCCCCCACTGAGCAGCATGACACCCGTGATAACAGGGCTGCAGTTTGTTGTTTATTGCCCTGCCTGGGGTCCACAGCAGAAGGCAGATACACAATATCTGGTGTGGACCCCCCTTTATCATGAACCCCAGCCCCTGATTCCCATGCAAACAGCAGTGCAGCCTGCAGGTGGTCCTCTCATCCTTTGAGCAGTCTTGGCTGCTGCTCCATAGCTGAGGTGTTACCAAGTTGCTTAGGCTGGATTTATTACTGCCAAGTATTGCCATGGATTTGCAGCCTTCTCTAGGTGTGGATGGTGTGGAATGGCTGACTGCTGTCCCTGTTGAGCTGGAGCTGAATTCTTGTCACAGCTCCAGCCTCAATTCTTCACTGTGAAGCAACACTTGAGTCCTGCAAAGCAGCAGAGCCTGGGAATGAGAAAGATTCATATTTTCAGAAGCCACTTGTGAGAGATTTAGCTTTGTTTCTGATTAGTCACCAACATGGTGCCACTCTAGCAGTGCTTAATGTTTTTCAGACAGTGCAGTGGCAGTGCTTCTGAAACCCAAGCTGAAGTCATGGCTCAGCTCCATGGCATGTCACATAAAGCACACTCAGTGAAGCCCTGCAGTGTGGCTGGCTAGTATGGCATTGTTGTGTGCCTGAGTTGCCTGAATGTGCCTGGATAGCAATATAAGTATTTTTAGAGATGATTCGTTGTTGGTTTCTCATTTAACTGTGCAGCTTTACTTTTTTTTTAACACTACCTTACTGTTCTAGTACCGAACGAGATGATGGTTAAGGGTAATGTTTGGTTTCCTGTTTGCCTTTCTCTTCTTCCCCTTCCCTCAGGGAAGTTCGGGTGTTTCGAGCTCCCAAAAACCAGGACAACGAAATGCTGGGCTGCCCCAGGATGAAACCTCACGGCTTTATGTGAAGAAAACCATTGTGGTTGGCAACGTCTCCAAGTTAGTATTCAGCATCTGAGAGGTGGGCTGGTGTGTCAGGGTTAAACGGAGTTACAGGTTAAAATTTGGAGACAAAGTTGCTAGGCTGTCACCCTGTGAGGTATGAACACAACACAAGCATGAACAAGGTATGAACTGAACACAAGCTTGTGTGTTCACAGGCACTCCTTGAATGTGTGAGTTCCTTTCTGTGAGGAACAGGTGTTTTAGGAGTTTTTATATATATGTGTGTGTGTGTGTGTATGTGCATATATGTATACATGTACATAGAGAGAGTCTTTAAGATGTGTTTCTCTCAAGGGGAGTCTTAGCCTTTCCTGAGCAGATAGAACTCCCAAGTTTTTCCATGAAAATTTGGAAAAGCAGGTTGTTCTAATGACTAATTCCATGTGTCCACAGAGAAAATGTTGGGTTTTAACAAACAAACAAAAAAAACCCCAAACCTTATCAGAATGAGAAAAACTGTGAAAGTCCAGCATAGTCTGAAGACATCAATTTGTACAGTTTATATTTAAATTTTTTTCCTCAAGTTTTAAGACAGGTAAATGTAAATAGACATAACTTTTCAACTTCGAAAAAATTAGTTCATTTTAGGAAACTCTGGACAAGTCCACGTTTTAACTCTCCACCCTGGTACTACTTGTGTGAGACTTTTCCTCTTGCACAGAAAGTAGCAAACATTTGCTGATCCTAAGCCTGGAGTTGGAACCAAGTACTTACTGTGAAGTTTCTTGGAACCAAGTATTTACGATTAAGTTTCTTAAAAATTTATAAGAAGAATTGTTATTATTTGTAGTTTTGATAGCAGTGTTGCTATCAAATGTGTTCTGGGGGGGGTTTCCTTCCTGTTATTTCAGAATAAGGTGTAGAAAGGGATTTGACAGTGGTAGACTGTTAAAATTGTCATCCTAGTTAAGAGTCAGATGTTTAAATGGATGGATTTCATATGAGAGTTGTGCACTAAAATAGAGAAAATGTGTTGGAAATACTGTAATTATGGAAACTGCTTTCTGGATGATCTGTCAGAGTAAGGAATAATGAGCAGAACTCTACATGGACAAGGTTCACATAGGAATTTTACTATCCCAAATGTTTTCCCCTAATCTTTGCCAAAATGCTTTTTGTGATATTTGTTTGGGATTTTTATCTTGTTTTGTTTTTTAATTTTGTTGCCAGGTACATTCGCCCTGACAAGAGAGAAGAAAATGATCAGTCAACCCATAAATGGATGGTGTATGTCCGAGGCTCTAGGAGAGAACCCAGCATAAATCATTTTGTCAAGAAAGTTTGGTTCTTCCTCCATCCCAGTTACAAACCTAATGACCTGGTAGAAGTGAGGTAATAAGGAATTATTACAGTCTTTGTGCTTTCCAGGCTTTCAGGGGAAAGTTTTCTTTGAAAGTTAGCAACTTCTTTTTCTGGTTAAATATTCCATGTCTGTCTCTAACCTCTGGCTTGTCTTGATTTACTCCAAAATCATAGTAAGAATAAATCAGTTTTTATGTAACAAACATACTGAATAGGGTGTTTTTTTTCTGTTTGGTTGGTTGGCTGGTTTTTTTGTTGTTTGATTGGTTTGCTACTAACTAAACCATTCAGTTACTGCATTTCTTGTTGTTCATGCAGGTGTGTTATGCTTTCTGCTTGTGCAGGGCAGACTTGTGTTGCTGAAAGAGCTGTTTTCTACCTTCCATCCATTCCAGTGTGGAAAAGAAAGAGGAATCTCAGAAAGTTGTTTTGCCCAGATGTGGTTTTGGGCAAGAAATTGTTCTTATCCACTGTAGTGAGATCAGTGGCATTGGCTTCATGCTTCAAGGAATTTCCTGTCAGTGTAGTGGTGCTGGTGCTACAGAAACAGGGCAGCTCCTCTGTCCTCTCCTAGGTACATATTTAAAGCTGTAACTGAGGTCAGTTCTCTGTTGACTTCTGCAGGGAAATGCTCTGTCAGTCTTTCTTTCTTCCTTACTTGAACAAGGCAGCAAGAGTTTGCCTTCATAATACTTAATGTCTTCCCAAATTCTCCATGGAAGTTCAGCTGTCTCCTGGGTACAGAACAGCAACTTAATTCTAGGAAAATTAAAGGTAACCCCAGAAAGTGTGACCTGAGAAAAGTGTTGGCAAGGCTTATTAATGTTTTTGAGAAGGCAACCCTGAACAGGACAAAAGCAAACTCCTTTGCTGCATGAAATAGTAATCACACTTGGCTGCTGTCTTTTCATGCCTTTCTCAGTTTCCAGTATCTGTTGTCAGTGCTGTTTGCCTTCTGTTTCTTCTGTCTTCTTCCTCTGATTAATTGGTTTCTTGTCCCACAGCCCCAGTCATTGTAGTGAACATGAATATTCTGGGCTAAAAATAGCCTTTAGAGGGCTTGTGTGTTGTTACATTGCAAAACTACGGTTGGGATTTACAGTAACAGCCAGCTGAAATACTAAGTGACACTTATTATTGGAGATAAATATGCCCTTCTTTTTCAGCTTGGAGAGTGACAGTTGTCAGCTTAGATTTTCTTGTTGTCTCTTCTTGTTTTGTCTGTATGATGTTCTCATGTTGCATGAAGTGTCTGCTTTCTTGCTACTAGATAGGGAGGAGCAGAAAGCAATTGCAAAATGCTGCATTGAAAGTTCACAGCTGTGTCCTAGGAGCTGATTTGTGTTTTTTTGAAACAACATTTTTTACTTGACATTAGACAGCTTGTTTTTCTTCCGAAGACACTTGTTTCCTGTGTTCCCTCATCCAGCAGTGTGCAGTGTTTTACTATTTTCTTCCCTGTCCCTTGTGCAAAATAAAAGTATGTTTTCAGTTGTCTAAATCTGTAAAATTCTCATTTCTGTGGTTGCATTCTCTCTCTGTCTGTGGTGAATAGCAGGCCTGAAGAAAGCTTCAACTAGAAAAGCAATCCCTGGCTTTCTGAAAACGTGGTAGGTGAAAGCTGTACTGCTTCTGAATCCATAACATGAATCATTATTTGTTTCCAGAGAGCCTCCTTTTCACCTGACCAGGAGAGGCTGGGGAGAATTCCCTGTGAGAGTCCAGATACACTTCAAGGACAGCCAGAACAAGAGGATTGATATCATACACAATTTGAAGGTATTAGAAAAAAGTGCTTGAGAGAAAGGCAATGAAATGAGCTCTCCTTCACAATCTAGAATAGGCTCTGCTTGTGTTTGTGCTTCTGCCTCTCTGTTGTGTGTCCTGCTGGCCATTTGCGCGTGAAAAGTTGAGCTGGAAAATCAGAAAAGATCCAGGAAAGCCTCTTTACCTTGGATATAGCTGAGTGATGTGGCAGGGAAGGAACTCAGCCCTGCAAGAGTTGGAACTGATTCTGCTTAGAGCAGCAAGGCATTTACTTGGTGTTTCCCTGCAGCTGGAGATGTTTATCATGCTCTTGCTGTGTGCTGCAGAGCTGTCTTTTGTTAGTGAGGTGGTTGCTGTGTGTGTTCTGTTCCTTGGGCAGCTGCTTGAGATTATCCCTTGGCAGGGAGGGCCAAGATTCACTGTTCCTTCCTTGTTCTTTTTGCCTTATTTTTCAACTTATTCACCTGTCTTGTGACACTCAATAGGAATTATAATATGCAGCAGTCCTGGAAAATTAGGCTATTGCCCTTGTTTTCTTTCTAATTAGTAGTCCCTGGCATTAGTGGAATTAAGTCCTGAGCTGGTGTAGTTTTCTGTTTTCTTGAGCAGCTTGGTTGGTTTTATTTAAACTCTGCCTGCATTAACGAATTTCATGCTAAATAACTCATTGCAACCCCAAATATGACTGACTAAAAAATAATTCCCCTCCCCCCCATTCTGGTTTTTTTCTCATGTAGTTCAGTTTTTTGTTTTTTCTTCTTTCTACTTTTTAGCATGGTCTTTGGGTCGTGGTTGGCTTTTTGCAAAAGACAGGGTACTTTGTGACTCTGTGGCCTCAAAGAATTGCATGCTCTGCTGCTCAACTTACCCTGTTTCAACTTCTTCCAAGCAAACTGTATTGTAAATTCTAGCTAAAATACTGCTATGCCCTGGTTAATATAAATATATTGCATTGTTTTACCCAGCTGGACAGGACCTACACAGGCCTGCAGACACTTGGAGCAGAAA
Source organism: Heliangelus exortis (assembly GCF_036169615.1). Lineage (NCBI taxonomy): Eukaryota > Metazoa > Chordata > Aves > Apodiformes > Trochilidae > Heliangelus > Heliangelus exortis. Next base: position 999,842 of record NC_092430.1, on the reverse strand, counting down.
CGGTGAGTGGGATGGATGTTGTGATTTGATTGCCTTTGGGATGTTTAAAAAAAATATACACAGGTATAAGTATGGAGTCAGATCCAGAATGTTTCTTGAATGTAGGTTTTGCTCTCTTCTTAAATGAAATTATTGTGACACCCTGTCACTACTCATGACAACAGTAATTTTTTTCCCTGTTTGTAGATCAGGGGAGACAAGTTTCTAGCTCTTCTTCCATAAAGAACTTGCACTGGAGCTTTATTTTACTATTTTCTTTGTGGGGCTTCTTCTACCAGACTATTTACATTCTGATGTGCTGCAGATCTCATACATAAATAATTTGTTAGAGATCATCCAACTATCCTGTTGAAATACTGAGGTATAATAAGTACTTTTAAGTGTCTGTGTCTGTCAAAATGAATTGTCTTAAAGGAAAATGAGCTGCTAAAACTTAAAATAAAATCATTAATGACTCATAGTTTGCTATGTCTCCAAAGGTTTTTTTGCATTATTTTCCCCTTGCTGTTACTGTGTTGAAATTATGGTGAAATTGCATTATTTCAGTGGAGGAAATAGTAATGTGAAATGCCTGCTGTGATTAAAGAAAACTTTTGAAGAACAGATAATGTGATGTGTTTCTCAAGGCCTTATCAAGAGGCAAGCTGCAGTTTTGTGCTCATCCCTGAAGGGATTTGCAGTCCTTTCCTTAGTGGGGTGCTTCAGGTTGCTCTCGGTATTCCTTCCAGTGTTCAGTGTTTAGATTACCCCACAGGCTGAGAGATGTGCTGGTTTACTGTGGGGGTTAAATGTTAAATGTTTTTCAGATCCTTATTTTAGCTTAGGTGCTGCTGGACCTCTGGAAAGTCTCCCTGAAATGAAAGGAAATGGGGGGGAAAAGGGAGGAGGGGGGAAAGGGAGACATTTCTAGACAACAAATAGAAAGAAAAGAAATAGTTGTTTTCACTTTTTATCTTTACCTAGCTACCAAATATTCATGTCTTCCTTTTTCATATTAATGGAAGGTTGTGGATGTGGAGCTGCACAGGCATTCCCTCGGGGAGGAGTACCTCTTCTCTCAGCCTTCAGAGTCTGACATTTCTGATGTTCCTACATCTTTATCACTGCCACTGAGCATCCCAGCACCAGTCAAGGCTTCTTCACCCATTAAACAGCTACGGGACTCCAGCCCAGATGCTTCTGTGGACAAAGGTAAAGTGAATGGCTGTGGGTGAAATCTGAGTTCTTGGAACTTCCGCTCTTCTGGATGCCTCCTCCTAACTCCTGTCGTGCCTTAATGATTTTCAGTGCTACCTGCTCCTTGCTTACCCCAGGTGATCACCTCCTCAGTGTACTCTTCTGAAATGTAATTCAAAAATTGCTGTTCATCTGGGTTTTGGGTTTGTTTTTGTGACCTGGAGTGAGTGGAGTGGGTTCTGTTTTGGCAGAAACAGTGAATATGGAGCTTTATGCAACAGATGCAGTTGAAAATCAGGCTGTTGAATAGCACTTGTAGTTTTGGTTTTGGCAGTCTGCTTTCAGAGGATGTTTTAGGTTTCTGAATGTTTCAGTATCTACATTTAAGGAACTGGTCTAGTGGTGTGTGTCAGGTTGTGGTTGTGCCTAACATGAGCTGACTGAAGGAACAAAAATGACCACATAACTCTGGTGTTTAAAGCAGAGAGTGAAAAAGACCCTGTGTGTTTGGTATACCCTGAGAGATGGTATCTGTGCATGTCATGGTCTCATTCTCACCTTCCCCTGTAAGAGCAGGAAACACAGCACCCTTTGCAGTGGGGCAGCAGTGGATGCCTCAGGATAATGTGAATTGCCTGGCCCCCTGGGCACACTGTTTTTTATTTTGTGTCAAGTAGGAAAAACTGTGCCTCTGAGCACTTAGCTTTATTTTCTGAAATATATGGTGTTAGGGCTTACATAAGAGACCTTGGTTAACTGGGCTAGAGAAACAAAGGTGTCTTTTATGGTTTGCACATGTCAGTGTGAGAGACTTACTTTGAAAAGCAGATTTCTATTTCAAATCACAGTTTGATGCAGTGTGGTCTGATTTATCCTTATGTTTTGATTTATCCTTATGCTCCTGTGTCCAGGGAATGGCTTGAAGCTGGAGCATGGTGCACTTTGTGATGAATGCTGCCATGCTGCTGCTGCTGTTCTGGCTCAGCAAGAAGTCTGTCCACTGTTTGTATGCAGTGTTTTCTGGTGGCCAAAAAAGGAGAAATGTAAATTTTAAGGAGACATTTTAATTGCACAGGATTTTTATTCAAACAGAAGACATGCAGCACCTTGAGGTGAGCAGTGCTACAGCCAACAGGAAGGGAGTGAACCAGCTCACTCCTTACACTGACAGGCGGTGACTTCTCTTGTAAACTTCAAATTTATTGAGCTTCTAAGGTAGATTCTTTAACCCAGAAGGTAGTAAGTAGGTGGTCTCCTTGTGCTCTTACTCCAAAAAATGCACTGCAAGATTCTCTGTGGAGGAGATCCAGCCTTAGTACCGTGGGACCCTAACCAAGGACTCTTGAGACTACCAGCAGCTTTTGTTCAATGGAAGGGTCATTCCAAGGAAATGTGCAGGAGGTGGTTGCTCACCCACCACAGCTGATGCAGTCTGCATGGTAGCTTTTTATTCTTCTGTTCAGCAGCAAATCCCACGGGCTTGCCCAGGAGGAACCCTGTACCCCACCTGTTCCCGCTTCAGCCACCACTTGCTTTTCCTTCCTGCCTTCAAAATCGTGTTTGTCGTAGCTGAGTTTTGTTTGTGTAGAGAAGCACAGTAAGGAATTAGATGTCTCAGCCTAAGAACTATTTCTCTTCTTTTCCCTGTTTTAATCAGGATTCTCTGGGAATGCTGAAACCGAAAGACATGCCACGTTTTATTCCCTGCCATCTTCGATAGAACGGACTCCCACCAAGTTAGCCACACAGAAAGTTGCCTTTGGCTCTCATGGAAATTCAGCCTTTCAACCCATTGCAGCTAGCTGTAAAATAGTGCCTCAAGGTCAGAGCCCAAGCCCTGCAGAGTCGCCAGGAAAATCCTTCCAGCCTATCACCATGAGTTGCAAGATTGTATCAGGTGAATGTTAGTTTACTTACCCGAGTGCTTCACCCTGGAAAAGGAGAGTGAACCAGTTGGACTTGTTTTGTTTCTTCCCCGCGATTTCCTGCCAATGTTTAAACATCAGGCAGTAGGAGACTAGAATAAGGAGTTAAACACAGTGTTGAAGGAAAAAAACTCCAATGTGAAATGCATCACATCAGATCAAAAGCAGGATGAGCTGTTCTCTCCCTGTTCCTGAGTGATTTCAAGTCTGAAAAAGATAGTCTTTAACTGGACTGCTGCCCACATCTTCTGTGTGGGGTATTTATGTGGAAAGAAGTCATTCTTCTCCCTCCTGCTTTCAGACAGCTAGGATGGATTAAGAAGAAAACTTCCTGGTTATTGGGCAGATAATTCTCAATGAGAATGATCCCTCTTGTACTTACAATATCTCCTCAGATGGAACAGCTTAGGTCTTCCTCTTCCAAAAGTCCACCCTCTGTTGGATTAAATTGTCAGCTGACTGCAGTGAGCAATGTGATGGGTAGCTTCTGAACCAAACATGGTCAAGGTGCTGTTTACTCATTTCACTTATAGTCCCTTCCCTGCCTGGGCGTGATCCCTTCCACTGGATGATATTTTACATCAGAAAGTTTTAAGTAATATGCAGCTCACCATGTCAAGAGTTATAAACCTGAAAGTTGACGTGTTACATCCCTTCATTTTCTGGTGTTCAGGATAGAGAGAATGAAACACCAGTTATCAGAGTGTGTGATTTATGGTGATTACTCTCAGCTATTTTCCCTTAACTATGTCTGGTTTGTTGGTTTTTTAAATTATATTTCAATATTTTTCCTTGACATCTTAAAACTGTACTCAGGCTGATTTACATTTGAATCTCTGCCAAGTGCTTTCTTCTTTCTTAATAAGCTTGTCTCTTGATCTTCTTTTCCCAAGGCTTCCCAGAAAGCTAGAATTACAGGGGCCATCCTGTCTTTCTTAAAATCCTTGGACTGTTCTCGGTTTATCTCTGCCATTTAAATGTTTCCCTGCTAAATATTTTTCCAAGGTTTTGCTGTCTGCCAAGAAGTGTCAACTCTTTCAGATTTCAAAAGCAGTTTATGAGGCATGGACATTTTATCTGGGCAGCATGTATGTTCCATTTTAATTGTCAGTCACTGCCAAGAAAGCAGATTAACAGGCAGTTGAAGCTTACTGTGTTTGCTGCACTCTCTTTGCTCTGAGCACTTCCTTGCTTGTCCTTTTCTCTGCATTTCCTGTTAACCTTCTCATCCAGCTTTTCTATTTGGTCTTTCTTCTGCTCCTGTTGCTCAGAAATTGCACATTTTAGTTTCCTTTCAAGGCCTTCTGCTGCAGTGAGAGCAGTGGAGAGAGAAGAGCATCTCTCATGGGTGTCTGATGGCTGTTGTATCACACTCAGCTTGTTTCCCATGAACTGCTCAGTTCCTCTCTGTGCATGCCTGCTCTGTGGGCTCCACCAGGGAAGGAGACCACTTGTTAAGGAGCTCAGCTCTCTTTCTTCATCTCCTTGGGTGGAGGACTGGTCTTGGCAGTGAGAATGAACAGGAACAGCCCTCAGGATTCAGGGATGGACCAAGTGGCTTCTCAAGGTCCGTTTGTACCCTGCTTGTCCTGGTAGGCAGAGGATGCCCAGGGTATGTATGAGCCATAGTGTTTTACATGTCTCTCCCTTCCCTTCTCTCTCCTCTTTCCTTCTCTGAGTTCTGTGATCTCTCTCTGCCTGGGAAACGCATCCTCAAAAAAAAAAAGTTCCTTTTCTAAGCCATTTTAAAAAGTACTGCTTTTGCTGTATTTTTGTGTTGTTACAACATTTACAAGATGGAAGCATTGGACTTTTTTCCTTAAGGTTCTCCAATATCGACCCCTAGTCCATCTCCACTACCTCGTACCCCAACCTCCACTCCGGTGCACATGAAGCAAGGTTCTGCTAGCTCAGTCATTAATAACCCCTATATTCTTGTGGACAAGCCTGGACAGATGGTTGGAGCAGCAGCCACAAGCACAGGTGTGTAGTGTGATTGCAGAAGGCAGTGGCTTGGTCTTACCCATCCCAGTTTATTTTCCCTTGAAAATGATGAGTGTAACAGCAGGATTTCAGGTTGTGAAGATGCAGAAATACTCTGCAAAGGAAGAGGGAGGTACCGGTGGTTTGCACAGTTGAGCTGTGTCACAGGGCTAAGTGTCTCAGACTGTAACCTGACTCCTTTTAGGAAATGGCTCATAGTGCAAGGCCAACTGGAATTCAGAGAAACCTCCTCGAAGAGAGCCTGTTCTTTGCAGGCAAAAGGGGAAGAGTTAAAAATCATGTAGGCTGTGGTGCACAGAGGTTTAGACAGAAACTGTGCACAGGTGTTTGGGTGAGAACTGTTACCATGGGCAAAAAGCTCACCATGAGCTTGCAGTGACTGCAGAGCAGTTTGGGGGCCCAGTGCACAGTACTTTAGGTGTATTGAAATGTGTATAAACCAGGAAAGCAGACATCTTGGGTTTTGTTATTGCTCTTAACTTGCTGGTCTGATTTCAGCTGGTTTGGATTACTTTTTACTGCACTCCCTGGGTGCTTCAGTGGTGACATAAGCCCTGGGGTCAGGGGGGGGGCTGAACTGCAGGAGACAGGTGATTTGCTATGGCAGTCAATTGGTAATCTTTGCGTTGGGGTTGGGGGAGGGGTTACTCAAACCTCTTTATTTTTTTAATTTGTGATTTCTTTTTCTGTTGGGATTTGTGACCAAGAACACCATCTATTTAAAACACGCACTTGTTTGTTTGTTTATGTGTGTGCTTGCCAGCATCCTCAGAAGGATGCTTGGAGCCATGTGGTAAACTGCAGCATCCATGTAATGCACAAACGTTTTGTTGGCTGTGGTTGGAAAGTGCAAAACTTCTTCCTTTAGTAAAATTTCCTCCTTTTATCTGAGGTAACACAGCTGTCATACTCCATTTCATCACAGATGGAATTGGCAGGGGAAACACGGTCATAGCTGTGTTTTTAAAAAGTGTGGTTTGGACTTTTCTTGGTAACACTGATGCTGTTTCACCAATAGGATTTGCTGGGGTGGGGGGGTTTTGGTTGCTTGGGGGTTTTCTGCCTTTTCTCTTTTCCGTTTCTTCTTTACCTCCAGCCTGACTGTCCACTCTACATGTCATTTGCCATGGTTTGGATAACTTTTGTGTTCTTGCAGTAGAGATCTGTACACAGAGAGTAGGTTTTAGGTGCCCCAGATGTTTTGGACATACAGGTGGTAATGCCATTTCAGGTGCAGTTTTCCACTACATTAGTGTGAGGTAAGTACAGGCTGGCCTGGGAGAAACTGCCTGCTGCCTCTCCCTCCCTTGCACTCCTTACACTTCCCTGGCCAAGTCAGCTCAGGTCAGTGGCAGAGGAGAAAAGTAAATACTCTCCTCTCTCCAAATGGGGTTTTGTTGCAGATAGTCTCATCGCCAGACCCTGTGTGAGGGAGCAAGAGGGAATGTGGAACTGGCTTTTTGGCAGCTGCAGCCATGCTGGATTGTGTGTCATGGGATACTCCAGAGAAAGTCACGGGGATGTTTTTGAGAAAACTGTAGATCATCCTTTAAAAGAGTGGTGAGATGGAAAGCCAGCATTCCCAAACCCCAGTACTTCGAGTAATGGCAACTCATTTACTTTTAAAATTAAATGCAGATTGTAGAGCAGTTGTCCAAGAGACTGTATGCAGATCATGACTGTTTTCATGTATGTAATTGATGGCTTTGCCATCTCTGAAACAAATGAAGCTAACAAACCAAACCAACAGCAGGAACAGAACTGCTGCTGAGCAGCAGAGTGTTGTGTGCACACTGATAATTCTGGGTAAGTTTGGTCCTGGACCCCCATCCATCTCAGAGGGTCAGGAGAGTTCTGTGGCACAAGTTAATTTTGCAAAAGCAGTTTTCTGCAGACAGTGATCCCTATGTCTTCATTCCTTACTTTTGTTTCTTTACCCTACTTATTCTGTCTCTTCCTCTTGTTCCTCCTCACTTTGCCTTACTCCTTTTCTGGTCTTTTTGTTTCTTCCCACACCAACCTCTTCCAAGCCTCCCCCTGTGCCAGCTTCTGATGGTGGTGTAGGTTCAGAGGGCTTCTGGGCAGTGGAGTAAATTCCATCTGCAGCAGGAGGTTCTGACTGGCAGCTCAGCTACAGTCCTAATTTCCCTGTTGGCACCTGTAGCTGTTGCCCTCAGCCACTGGGGAAGATGCCTGACCATTTGCTTGCAGGAAACAGAGCTCTGGGTACCTGAGTACCCCTTCTGAGGTGTGGATTCTGCAGGTGGAAATTCAGTGGTGGGTTTGCTTTGTGCTCATGCCCACTCCCAGTGGTGCAAGTCATGCAGAATACAGGAGGTGAAATGGTGTGCTCATTGTTAGAACAGTGCTGAGAGGCACTGCTCCCTGTCCCTCACCAATATCTGCTTTATTTCCTGATACCAGGGAGCCCAACCAGCAAACTGAGCACTGTTTGTCAGGCCTCTCATGGAACTGGATCTCCTGTATCAAAGACCCATGGGAGCAGTTTTGTCACCTCAGCTGTCAAGGTAATGTTCTTAGTAGGTGAGGTACTTCCAGCTGCCTCTTGAATAGAGCTTTCTAGTATTACAAATTCTGAATTTCAAGCAAGTTCTTCTGGTTGTTGTTTCATGTGAAGGTTTGCTATGTCTAACAGATGGAGCCTTGAAAGAACATGGTGGTTTTACAAGATACTAGTGTCACTTCATGCAGCTCTAATTAGATTTGCTTACACCTCTGTTACAGGCTCTGCTCTTTTCTCCAAGGAAACCCATGGAGGGCACAGCTCTCAAAATGTTTTACCTTTCAGAAAAGCTGTTCTGTGGCTGACTTTCATCTCCTTCACTTTGTTGGTGACAGCATGTGATTAAACCAGGGGTGTCTACCTCAAAACCTTGACTCTGTTCACTATTTTTGTTCAGTACTTTTTCTTAGCAGGCTGAAAATACCTCATTTTGTGGTTTTGCAACTTTCCGCATGTAGAAAACTGTTTGTGTAAACAGTGGAGTAGCCAAATGTAGCAACAAACAGTGGTGAGCAGGGTTCATGCTTCAGATCTGCAAAGTTCAAGAGGTATGGAGATGAACTGTCTCACATCAGATCTCCTACATCTTGTGCTAGGAAGGATATTTCTGGCAGGGAAGTGGGGTCAGTGAGGCTTTCTGAAAGCAGCTTGTGGGTGTGCTGTTGGAAATGGGAGCTTTTCCCTGTCTCCAAGTCACAGGAATATTGATGCAGGATGTCTGTTAGGGAAAATGTGTTGGAGATTTGCCATCTGAAGCAATTAGTTTGGGGTAGCATTTTAAGTGTCACTTGTGCAGCTAGCTGTTCAGCTTTTAAGAGCTTGTCTATTCAGCTGGATTTCAGTTATCTATCTTGAAAACCATTCATTAGTCTGTTTTTCACTGATTTGGCTGAGGAAGTTCTTTCTGAAAGGTTTTTTTTGAGTCAAAGTAGGCACATATGATAAGTCACATTAGAATTCTGTATTTCCAGGGCAAAGTTAAAAACTGAACATATTTAAATACATATATATATATATATAATCATAGGTTTGTGCATTTTACTTTATGTTTTCAGGTTGGTGGAAAAGCTGTAATGTTGTAGTTACTGCTGTTGGAGATGTAACTTTCCAAATTATAAATTTGCTTTGTATGTTATATTAAGTATGTTATACTCCTTGTACTTAAGTGCTGACTGATTTTGGAAATGTGTTATTTGTCTGGCCTGCTCAAATGGTCCATGCTACCCTTTATAAACACTCCCTTGTTTTATTTCTTGTATTGGACATGTCACAGATTTTTGCTCCATGTCTTCCTTTTTGCAGCAGGAGGACTCTCTGTTTGCCACCATGCCACCCCTTTGTCCCATTGGGAGTCACCCCAAGGTGCAGAGCCCCAAATCAGTCACTGGAGGACTTGGAGCTTTTACAAAGGTATTCCTCTTGGCTTTTGTGCCCAGACAAGGAGCCCAAAAATGCCATTGCACGTGGACTGGTGCCATAAACTACGGAACATCCAGTGCATGTAAACCCCTTACTGGAACCAATGTGTCACAGTTGTCACAAGGGCTCAAAAATGTGTTTTGCTTTTTTTTTCAATCCTTGTGTACCTATGGTCTTTCTTTTTGTCTCCTCTTGCATTCTTTCTCATTTTTCTTTGAATCACTGTCGTATTGAGGCTGATGGTTTAAAAGCTATTTTTAGTGGGATACAGTAGAAGGGAACTGCAGTAAATCTGTCAGGAGCTTCTTGAAAAACATGACACTGATTTCTGAATGTCAGATGTTGCCACTACTGAGTATGTTTGCTTAAATGTTACCATCTGGAATGTGAAGTTGTTTCTGGCAGAATTAAGTGGTCCAAGTAAAAAATGGAAGAATTTTTCCTACCAGTTGTAGTGGCCTGCAACAAACACAAGAAATCCTCAGCCTTTCTTGAGTTGCTGCTCCTGGGGATTAGGATTAGTGGTTAGGATTAGTTTCTCTTCCCAGAGAAACATAAAACATAGACAAGAGAGTAATGTCAGCTACAATGATTCACAGTATCTATAGCTATAGTACCACTTGTAATTTTGCACAATAGAAAAGAGGTTTAGAAAGTATTCTGAGCAGGAGGGTGTTTAGAAATTTGAAACCTTGAAGTGTTGGGGCTCCATGCTGAGATGTAGGGCCTGAAAAAGTTAGGTCTGGTCAAGTCCATTGTTAGTATAACTAGTAGTTCTAATACTACTAGTAATTTCTGTAGTTTTGCAATTTCTGAGCATCTCTCAAATGTAGAATGCTTGGTAAATGCAGACTCCTCCAGCACTCTTGAGAAGCCCTTGTCTTGGAGCTGAGTTAAAGTCCAGATCTGAGTTGTAGTGCCTGATCCCTGCCCTTTCCTGCAGACAGCCTGCTCCAGAAATGCTGCCCAGGGATTTCAGATGGTTGCTTTTCTTATTTTTTCTTTCTTTCTTTCCATTTAAAAGGTGATAATAAAGCAGGAGCCAGGAGAGCTGCCCCAGCAGCCCCAGCTACCAGTGACAGGGACAAGCACTCAGCCCTCAGTGCAGCAGTATGTCACTGTGAAAGGCAGCCACATGGTGGCCTTGTCACCACAGAAGCCGCTTGGGAGCACAGGCGAGGGGACGGTGCAGCCCAAGGTATGAGGCACTGGGTTGGGCTCTCTTTTTTGTGGTTTTATTGCAACATTTGGTGCTTCTCTTTGGGATGCAGGGTTGCTTCTGTCTCAGTCCCAGGCAGTAGTACTGTGGTTAGCTTGGTGTCCCCATGTGCACAGGCTGGCTCATGTCATGCTCACCTGAAGCTCATGAGAAAGAATTTTTTTTTTTTTGCATGTTGGTGTGTACAGGGGACATCTCCCACCTCTGTCTGACCTGTGGCAACAGTGGGGCAGGAGTGGCTTTGAGCTGGAGCCTGTCAACCTAAGAAGTTGGCTTCCATCCTCACTCAGCTCTTGCCTGAAACTCATCCAAGTCTTTCCATAACAGAAGTCAAGTTCTTTCTTTGGACTGCAGTTCCGTGATGAAGAAAACTGAACAAATAGGGAGAGGGCTCATGGCTGAGCTGGAACTAGGATGAGGTGGAAGTATCCTGCTCAAGTGTTTTACTGTGGGAGTCTGTGCCACTGCAGTGCTGTGTGACAGGAGTGGCAGAGCTGAGGCATGGGAACTGTGTAGTGACAAGGTGATAGACATGTCTGAAATTTTCTTCCTCCTTGCCTGTTTCCATTGTGGAGAGAGTCAAATCACATGCAAAGCATGGAGCTTTCACTTTTGCACAATAATTACACGTTTGCATTTGCAACAGTTCATTGTCCTTTTTACTGGTTTACTGCCTGTTTGAGCGGGTGCTCAAGTTCATGTTTGCCTGCAGTAATTGTGAACACATAAAATTGAGGCACTTGTTGGATTCTGCTTTGAGGACATAGTTTTCCCAAGGAGCCTGTTCCCATGAATATTTTGAAGTTAAGTTTCTGGATCTCTGTGCTTTGCCAAGGCAAGCTTTATCCTTCAGCTGGAATTAAGCCATTGCTTATATACTGGGAAAAGATGGAGTGCCCTGTAATTTAAATCCACTTCATCTTTTGTAGGTGCTCAAAAATCCCAGTTGTGTTGAACAGTTTATCTTTTTTACTTGGGGTTGGCCTCTTGCCAGTTGGATTTTGTTTCAGAAGGAGTAGCCTTGCATGACAAGACAGGTAGAAAGTGTTCTGACATGTCCAGAGGTGGGGCAAGACTGTGGGTCAGACCTGACAGGGTTGCTCTTGCCAGCAGCACTCATCCCACCCGTGTCTCTTGCAGGTTGTTGGCATCCCGGTCGGTTCCGCTTTGCAGTCGACAGTGAAGCAAGCAGTGGCTATCAGTGGGGGCCAGATTCTTGTGGCAAAATCTGGCTCTTCAGTAGCAAAGGCTGTTGGTCCAAAGCAGGTTGTGACTCAAGGTGTAGCCAAAGCCATTGTGAGTGGAGGCGGAGGGACGATTGTTGCTCAGCCTGTGCAGACTATAACGAAGGCTCAAGTTTCTTCCACAGGTGCTCAGAAGAGTACATCTCAAGGCTCAGGTAAATTTGCACCTTGTTCATAGCTAATGATGGGTGGACTTTAAGGCTCTGTAATGATTTTTCTGACTGCAAAATAGGGTATTATCTGTAATGGGGAAGAAAGGAGCATAAAACATAAGTGGAGATATTCTGGGATAAGTGCTGGAGATTTTCATGGAGCCAGGTCTCATGTTTCTGCCCAGCATTGTGGTCCTGAGGTGCTCAAAGGGCTCTGCATAAATCCAGCCAACAAGAGCTCTTGATATTGCAGCTTCACATCTTCTCCAGTGCTCACAGCTACAGGAGTGTGGGCAGAAGCACCCTGCCTGTTTGTGCACACAGCTGGCTTGAGCTGAATGTGTTTGCTCAGGCTCTGGGCTGTTTGAAAGGTGTTGTGTGGCCTCTGGACTGCAGTAAGTCTGCAGACCCCATGGCTGTGCCGCCTTGGCCTGCTTGCAAATAGATTTTTTTTTTTTTTTCAAACCTACTAAGATTTAAAAAAGCCTGTGCTGTGATTAAATTCACTAGTGAATTTAATCTGTGTTTAGGCCAGCTAATGGATTACCAGAGGCCAGATGCATGTCACTCTCAGTACTTTCATTCTGTGCAGCTTTCAGTGCTTACTACTCTCTGAAAGCAGTCCTTTTACTTTGTATTCTTTCTTTCTAGTGATGGCTACACTGCAGTTACCAGCCACCAACCTGGCAAACTTGGCAAACTTACCACCAGGCACCAAACTGTACCTCACCACCAACAGCAAGAATCCTTCTGGGAAAGGAAAACTGCTTCTCATACCCCAAGGAGCCATCCTGCGAGCCACAAATAATGCTAGTTAGTCTTGCAGGGAAATCTAATGAGTTAATAATGTAATCACTGCATAATTAATATGGTTGGCTTTTTTGCTAGAAAGATCCTGTGGAAGTCAGCATGGGGATGGAGTTTCTTTGTTCACAGTAACATAGTATGTGGCTGAGATTTTAAGGTTGAGATCTACAAGTGTCTGTTTTAGAGGAGATTGCTTTTCATGCAGTGCTTTCAAACGTCTTTCTCTCTGTGTTTAAAGCACACAGTGGAATTTGCCTCAAAATTCAGCAGAGGATTGTCTTTAACTCTCCCTTGTGGTCTGTAGGAAGAGACAACTGCGTTTTTGTGATCTAGAACCGAGTCAGATTTGAATGTAGTTGTGAAATATATTAATAAATAATTGAATGGCACTGGAGAAACTAGAAACACAGGAAGCCAACTTTGAAAAAGAGAAAATACTATATCTGTTATGGGGGAAAGAAATTGGTTTGAATATTGATAGGAGGCTTGGCACCAAGCTGTTGAGATCAGCAGGAACACTTTTTTGGTATGGGACTTGTGAATGAAACTTGCTGGGATATACTTGGAGAAGAACATTACTATAATAGTCCCAGTGGTTACTACTTTGTTTAGAGTGTACTGTTGCTGTATGGAAAGAATACTGCAGGTTTTGGTCTATGTAGATGAAGAGTTTTGTCATGATCCTTCTCCAGAATACTTCTTTTCAAGCTGAGAGTTTGGATGGGAGATGGGTTGAGTATAAACTTCTTGCTCCCAGTTCTGATACTGGCAGTAAGGAAGAGGTATTACTTAATTTAACGTGTAAGGCTCTAAATACCAGCACTGTGATGGTAGAGTGCATGTCACTGAAGAAGCAGACATTCTTACTGAAGGTATTTTTGGGCTATAGAACTTGTGATGGGGTCCCCACTGCTAGAGATTTAGAGAAAAAGCTGGGGCAGTCCAGCTTTGACAAGGCAATAATCTTACACATTGAGGAAGAGCAAGTACTTGTGTTTTTTATGACAGAGCCATAAATATTTTTTTTACCCTTGTTTCTTAAGGAGAAACAGCAAGAGAGTCTGATTTATGCTGTTCTTTCTGGAGGCAGAGCAATCTCAAAGTGTTACTGCAAATTACCACAGCTTGGTATCCATCCTCTAATACTCAGTTAACAAAATCAGAACAGGCAGTGAAATTAAAATTAAGAAGCTGGTAGGATTCAGAGTGTTTTTAGGGCCTTTGGTGCAGATTCATAACCTACAAAAACCTGATGAAAAGACTTCATCAGTGACTGCATTTTGTTTTGACAGAAAATTCCAAATATGGAATTTTCTTTTTCATGACTGATTTTTCTTTTGTTCATGACTGTATGCTGAGCTAGGAGAGAGCACAGCAGCACATGTGAACTGTGCTGTACTGTGTAATAATGTTACTCAGCTGCAAAATCTGTGTCAGCAAATGTCTTGAAAAATGTTTTCAATGACTTGTATATCCAGAGATGCTTTAGCAGCTGATAGTGTGTGATTACCAAAGGGTCAAGACTTTTCTTCTGGTTACAGGCCTCCAGTCTGGTTCTTCTACAAATAGTGGAGGAGGAGGAGGAACCCAAAGCACAAGCAGTAACTTGTCACAGCACCTCACCTATACATCCTACATCCTGAAGCAGACACCCCAGGTCAGTGCCATGAGCATCTTGGTTGAAGTAGATGGACATGTCAGGCTGCAGTGGTGTTAGGTGGGTGTCCTGTGCTTCTGTTCTACATGAAATGTTCTTGGACTGTGGGATCTAGATGTTCTCTAACAACCCTTTCCTCTCTTCCCTCTGCCAGACACCTGCTTTACCACTTGCTGTTGCTATTGGCACATCTTTGTCCTTCATCTCCCCTTGTAGGCAGGCTGAAAAAGCAGCACTGAGTAAGGCCAGAGTAAGCAGTGGGTGGTGAAGAGACAGAGTAGGGTAAGAGAGCCTGGTGAAAGGGCTGCAAGGGTCACTGAAATGAGAGGTGATAGGACAGAGGTGGTGCTGGAAGAGCTTTATTACACAGTAGGATTTGTAACAGCTGTAGGAAAACACAAGAGATAGCAAAAAGGAATTGTTGAAGTGAAACAGCAAGGCTGGGAAAGGAAGAAAAATGATGAAGTAGGATTGTCTGAAGGGACCTGTGTGAATGAGGCCTCTGAAAGGTGGCAGCCAAACAGAGTGCACACTTCCAGTTATCACTGTGATTTCTGCATGCTGAGCTCAACTTACAGCCTCTCTGGAGGAACTAAATGCAACCTGAAGTGACAGAATGTCTTCTTTTGTTTTGCCCAGCCCAGCTGTAGCTTCTCTGATCTTACTTGCTAAGCAGCATTGGTCACAGGGAGTAAACTTGAAGAGCATGAAGTGTGTTAAAGAGTAGTGGATACCTCTGAAAGACAGGGAGACAAGGAACTATGACTTTTTCACCCTAGTATCACCTAGTATCAGTATTTTCATTCCCTAGTATCAGAAAGTATTTTTCTGCACTGAGGAAGGTCTGTCCAGCTCTTAGTACAGCAGCATCCTCTGGAGTTTGTAGTGCCATGTTTTAAAAGGTGAAATGTTGATATTGCAATATAGCTGCAGGCTTTTATCCTGCATTGACACTCCCAGACTTCTGTTGGCTCTTAACTGTGGTTCAGAGTGTTAACCTCCCTAACTTATTTTCAGGGTACCTTTCTGGTGGGTCAGCCTTCTCCTCAGAGTTCTGGGAAGCAGCTGACTCCAGCTTCAGTTGTTCAGGGCAATGTAGGAGTTGCAGCATCTTCCACACAAGGACAAGCACTGAAAGTGATAACTGGACAGAAAACAGCTCTCTTTACACAGGTAATGTGCAAATGATGTGTTTCTCTCTTGCCAGTTAGCATTGTGTCAGATAAAGCACAGGAACCATGGCCACACATGGAGAGCTTTTCCTGTTGTGGTTGCTTGGTTTTCCTTGGTTTTCTGTACAGTTGTGATGCTGTCTCTAATATGATGTGGGAACTACATGAAGGCCTGCTTCCCTGTGCAGGTGCTGGACCACAGTTTTCTAGCTTTATTTTGATTCTCAAAGTGGGTCATGTATAAGCTTGGGTGGCTAAGTTTGCAAATGTGCTCTGGGATCTCATAGTGAAATGGAATTAGAGAAGGGAATACAGTCAGGTGCTGCAAAATGGGCTTAAATATTTGAACCTTACAAATGGGTCACCTGCTAAAGCTCTTTATTTTGGGGTCTGGTGTACCCCACAAATGTCTTTCATTTAAAAATGACTATGTGTTTCCTATGAAGTTTAGACTTGCTGAAAGTACTTGCAATTGATTACCCCAAAATCAAGATTGATAGGAATGTTTTTGCAAAGTGAAGAGTTTGATAAAGCTGATTCTGAGGTGATAATTTTATTCGAGCTATTATTGCCACAATTTGCCACTTTCAAAAGTATTTTGAAAATATTCTTCTGTAATATAGAAAACATTTGTCATATTTGTTTTGTTGTTATTGTGTTGGATTTGTGTTTTTTAAAATAATCTTTTAAAAAATCTGAACAAATGCACCTTTTTCCATATGCCATGTTCATTTTCAAAGGCTGCACCTGGTGGACAGACATCCCTGGTGAAAATATCAGATGGGTCTATAAAATCAGTGCCTGCTTCATCCCAGCTCTCCAAACCTGGCACCACTGTGCTGAGAGTATCAGGGGGTGTCATCACCACAGCTGCTGCTCCTGCCATGGCCCTTCCCACAAACGGGGTGGCCCAGGTGAGAAAATAACTTTGCCAGTATTCTGTATTACAGTGTTTGCACTCAACCAGTATAATAACCAGGAAAGGACTCCTATTGGGTTTTTTTTCCCCCCAATGGTATTCTTAGTCAGTATTGTTGGTGGGTCTGTTCTTATTTGTGTACCAGCACAGTGCACACAACTTCTTTTTTGTTGGGTTGTTTGCTGCTTGGCATGAAGTGATATCTGTGAAGAAACAATGGGGGAAGAAAAACTGAGACTTGCATCTTCTTGCTTTTAATGTTGTTAAAATTCAGGTAGACAGGGAAGGCTTTGTCTGAAACAGCTTTTGCCATCATACAAATCAGATTTTTGGGGCTCTGCAGCTTTCAAACACCGAACCTGGTACTGGCACAGAAATGGGCAGAAGAATGTGAGATGCCTGAAGCTTTGTATCCAGCAGGCTGGTGAAAACCAGCAGTATCTAAGCTGTAGGTTGCTTTCTGACATGGCAGATTCCCCATGTTGCTCAGTGCTCAGTCTGCCATCAGCAGACTCCAGAGGCCAACAGTGCCCAAGGTTTGTGTTCCTCTGGTCCTGACTGTGTTCAGAGTCCCTGCAGCAGGACAGCCCTGGAACAAGGTGCCTCAGCACAGTGTTGGGTAAGGTGTGTGTGGGCTCTCTGCCTGAAGGAGAGCAGGAAGGAGGCAGGAAAAAGGATTCTAGTTCACTGGGAGGGTTCCTTCAGCCTTTCTGCTTTTGCCTGTGGAGAGGCAAAGATGAAAGAAGCAGGGAGTTGACACTGTGCTTCACTCAGAGGGCTAAATCCTGGCATATGTGGCATATACAGAGGAAGATGCTGAAATTTGGATTAAATGCTACTCACTGCTTTTACAGATATCACTGGAGATGCAGAGAAAAATTTTTCATCCAGCCTCATTGTTTCAATTTTTTTTTTCTGTTTCTGTGCCTCTGGACTGAGCAGCAGGGAAATATGAAACATTCCTGGGGTGAATTTCTAGTCTGATGGCTTCCCTGCTTGCTGAAGTTAAGGGACCTGGCTCCTGATACTATCAAAGCACTTGTGGTAGCAGCTCCTATGAGCATGGTTTCACTTTTCTGCTTGAAGCAACTTCCACTCTATATGTACCATCATTGTATTTGGGATTTTGGATATGTACTTAAAAAACTCTTGCTTCTTAATGATTAATAGATGTGTTGGTTCTGCTACTTCTAGATACTGCCTTGTTGTGCTTATTGTTGAACCATCTATAACATAAAAAGGAATTTGTCATCTCTCTCTGCCTCATTTTTGCAGCAAATAGATAGTGCAGGTTCCAGTTCATCATCTTCTGGAACTCCTCCAGCAAAGGCATCTGGACAGCAGCACCAAATCTGTATAAACCAGAGCCCATCAACTTCATCAGTAGTGAATAAGACTGCAACTTCCACAGTTGTAAGTGTTGCTTCTTTGATGACCACACCAATGCCTGTGACTGGAAAAGCTGCAGTATCAGGTATTAAACTCCCTTTATGCCTTTCCTGTAGAAAGTTGGAATCAAGGCAGGATTCCTTTAGATGTCTTCATTGCAAATGGAAGCACGTAGAGTCACCTGAATTTGTGAATATCTAAATAAGTTAACTCCTGCTTTCTAAAATGTATCTTATTAGCATAATTTTTGCCTTAGCCAAAGAGATGTCTAAATAATTTGGCATCTTATCACATCAGTGGGCCGGCTGTTTGTCACACATAACAGTGTGAGCTGCCCATTGGTCCTGGAGTAGGGATTTTAGTTTCCATTCCAAGTTCTTGCTAGAAGATTCATTCTGCCAGTTCAAGAGCACAGTGTGTCACTGAATGCTGGTTCTGCCAAGGTACCAGCAGTACTCCAGACTGGATTAGTTTGCAGAAGTGAAACTCCAGTGATTCAGAGAAGCTGCATGAGCAGAATTTGGCTCTGAGGCTTTGCACTGATTTTCTCTCTGGCTTGGGAAGGAGAGAGATGCTGATGAGGGGAAACAGAAGTTGAAATCCATTCAGTAAAGAGAAGTAGACTGGATGTGGAATGTTTCAGGGTAATAAAACTGGACTGCCCTTACACAGAGGGGAGTTTTCCTTGTTCAGTTTTGTTGTCTCACATTATCTTTTGAGTCATGGAGAGCAAACATAGCATGGCTAATGTGAGTATTATGAGTTAGTATTGGAAATTTTCAGTGTGATGGATCTACCTGCTGGCATGCTCTGTACACTTGAAGTGCTTACTCACGAAGTGGAAACAGAGTAAAAATACTGAAAAGAGTAAGGAAGTCACACTGAGCTCATCTGACAGTGAGCAGCTCTGACACTTTAAAGCAGCTCTTCTTGTTTCTAAGGTACAGTCTATCAAACTCCTCCTTTTTTTCATCACTGCCTTTCCCAGAGCTTGAAAGTAAACAGTGTAGACTGCTAAGACTGCCACAATTCTGCAGTAAGCAGCTGAGTATTTTCCTCTTTATGAAGAAAACAGCAAGTTTTGATTTTGTTTTGTTTTGTTTATAAAACATGCCATTCTAAATAGCTTTCAGATTAAAACTTCCACGTAGGTAAGAAAATGTTATCTAGATTTTGTTTTGGTTTGTCTTTTGTTTTTTGTAACCTGAGGCACGGATTTCATTATGAAAAATTATTTCTTCAAGCATCCCAAAAGAAGCAGTGGCTAAACCACATGTTATTTCAATGTAAAAACAAAACTGTGCTAGAATTTTTGAGATTTGTATTTTCAGAGGTAATTTTTCAAAAGGCATCTCAAATTTTCCCTTTGTTTTGCAATGAAAAATGTCTCCCACCCATCAGGCTAACAGGATTAGCTGAAAATATTGTCTTCTTACTCTTGTTCGTGTCCCCTGCTGTCCCATCCTGACACATCACATACTTGGGACATCCCCCAGGGGACTCTTTTAAATAAAGCAGTTTCTCAAACTGTGGTAAACTGTTCTGGAAAGAGATTTGCAAAGCCATGAGCACTGCCTCACTTGCTGGGGAGGCTGGTTCTGTGCCTGAGGAGACCTTCAGTTCACCATTTCACATCCCCAGGAGATCTGCTGAGGGTTAGAGTATCACAGGGTGCCAGTCACAACTGAGCTTGGCCATCTCCTAGGGCTTTGTCTTTAAGAAGTCTGGAGGAGGAAGGAAAGGTTTTGACCAAATGTGTAGCAGACAGATTTCTTAACTCTAAAAATGTGGGCTTTTATTTAAATTAGTTTTAAGTAGAATGCACTATGATGCTTAAAAGTTAAATGGCAATACTAGGTTAGCCTTCTTGCCTGGTGGTGAAAGCCTAACTGACTAGTGCTGTGCATCTTTCAAAACCAAGAGACATCTTCACCAGACCTTGCATATCTAGTGCTTGGGAGGCAGCTGTGTGTCTTAAGAAATAATAATAAATTAAGAGGAGAATGGAAACTATCTCAAAGCAAATTGTGAGTATAAAATAACCCTCATGAAAGCAGGAAGTCTGCTGGTCTCTCTGTTCTGAAACACAAGCCTATTAAATTTCCACAATCTGAGTAACAGCTACAGATTAAATACCATCAAATTGAAAATAGCCAGTTTACCAGTAGAAAGGATGGGCATAGTCCCAAATCACAGTGTTAGGAGCTGGCTGTGGTGGCTTGAGGTGTCCTCATTGCAGAGGAGGTAGGTGTTGGACAGGTGATGGGCACTACTCACCTGTGGCACTGTGACACAGCTTGGGCCTGTGCTGGTTTACACCACAAGTCATGGGTGCTATTAGTATTTGAATGTCCTGCTTGTTCTTTTAGCCTTGACTAAAATTGGGGATGGAATTCTGCCCCCACTTCAGTCCCCCCACTTGATAGTTGAATTAGCTGTCTCTGTGGGTGTGCTCAGTGCATGCTGCAGAACACTCAGGTTAGGTATGTCCTTCATCAGGCTTTGTCACACAGAACACAGCTGATTGTGCTCTGCTGGTTGCAGTGGATTCTGCTGAGCTGAGTTGCAGGGGTGTGTGTGGCACTTGGGAACCTCAGTGAGAGTGGCTGTGTAAGAACAGCAGAGCTGTCAGTCACTGGCTTACCAGGCCCTTGAGCACCAGGTCCTGTTCTGACAGGAGTGTTTTACTCTGCTTGAGCCTGTGAAAGCTTTGTGTTGCTTTTTGATTAAGATTACTCACATAATTAGGAAACCTGCCTCACAATTACCAGTGCTGTACAGCTTGTAATTCCATGCACACTGTGGTGCAGCACTCCAGTGATTTGTTTGTGTCAGTAAAAACTTGTCTGACAGTTCACTGAGCTGTGCTTTTTTAGGAGGGTGGCAGTGCTAGTTTAGGTGCCATCCTAATTCAGGCAGAAAGAGAGAGAAGTAGCTGGAGATAACAAAGTGGTGTGTTTTATTTAACATTTTGTCTTCCGTTCTTCTTGCAGGGTTGCTAAAAATCCACTCAAATCAGTCTAGTCCACAGCAGGCTGTTCTGACAGTTCCCAGCCAGCTTAAACAGCTCGGTGTAAACACAGCTTCTGGAGGTGTTCAGACAATACTCATGCCTATGAACAAAGGTAAAGGGCAGAGGAGGATGACAGATGGTGTTTGAAAATCCCCTTTGACACAGGGTAGCTCATGGTCACTGTTGGCATACATGGTCCAAAGTTAGAGGTAGAAGAAAATGTAGTGAGGAAATTCATCCCTAAACTTTGTGCTGCAAACACTGTGTTGCTTCTGAACATGGTTATTTGTCAAAATGTATGAAGTTTTATTAATTTTTTTTTCCTTTGTTGTTCTGTTTGGGTTGGTTTGTTTTTTTGGGGGGGTTTTTTTGCTGTTCCTCTCCAGTGATACAGTCACTTTCTGCCAGCAAAGTTTCAGCTGTTACACCTGTCACAGCATCAAGTACGGTTGTCCCTAGTCCCTCTGCAGCATCCATTACTAAAGGTAACAAGGAATTTCTCTGTAAGATAAGTTGTAGAAATAAGTTGATGCTGCTTTAGGCAGCGGCCTGACTATGGCAGCAGACTCTGTGGCTTTAGATTGCTTTATTTCCATTGTAAATAAGGTTTAAATCCAGTAAAAGTGGCATCTGGGGATGGGGAAATTACCTCATCAACAAATGTCAAAGCAGCAGCAAATGCAGAGAGAAACAAGGATGTTATAGAAAGCTACCATTAATACCTTAAACATGAATTGTTTCAGTCCATATTTGTAGAAATGCTTAGAGCAGCAGGTATGTAATGACAGTTACTGCTCATCTTTGAATGGTGACTATGGTGAGATGTCCTGGAGAATGCTTTCTGGCAGCACCAGATGCAAACAGCCCATGTGTGTGCACACAAACTCAGACACATACACACAATACTTCCCAGAATAATGCAGAGGCCAGAGCTGAGATATTCCAGGCTCAGTGCTGGCAGAACTGTCAGGCATCTCTCCCATCCCAGAGGAATAACCAGACTGCCTGGTCATTCTGGGTTGGGAAATGTCCCTCTCTGTCTCTCCTGCTCCTGTCTCACCAGAGGTCTGAATTGTCACTTCTTGCTGAAACTGTTAGTATTTTTCTGTTCAGGCCTTTGTTTACAGGAAGGACAATGTACATTTGCAGGCAGTTCAGTGAAGTTCAGGCAGTCACATGCAAAACATCAGCAACTGATGATGCACGTGCAGATTTTACAGGAAGGGTGAGATGTGAGCATGTTGAGATTTGGGTGGCATTGTGTTCTGGTGGCTTCCCCTCAGCAGAATTGAATGGCAGATTTCTTCATCATAAACAATTAGAATGCAAATGACAAATGTAGTGATGATGTGTGAGCCCCTTTGTCCTAACAAGAGTCTCACAGGACATTATTTATCAAGCTGGCTGGTACTTCTTGTCTCTTAAAATGTGTTCTGTTTCTTTGAAGTTAAGATGGAGCCTGATTCAACAGGACAAAGCTGCAGTTCTGTGGGTACCCAAGAAGGCCAAGCAGAAATAAAAACAGAAGAGAGCTCTGAACTTGGGAATTATGTTATCAAGTAATTGTTCATTTTTCTATAAGGTTTTCTAATCTTTGAAGTACCAGGAGGAAATTAACTTCTAGGGATACATGCAGTAGTGTTAAATTTGACAGAAATGGGTGAAAGAAATCTCTGGTTCTATACACTGCTTTTATACACTGGCATTTATTTCAGTGTTTTCTTTGTAAATAGATTTGTATGCTGGGCATACAAAGGGGGGAAAAATATTTTTAAGATTTGTGGTTGCTTGTGGTTTGCAAGGTAAAACCTCTTTTATCATCCACCACTTGTATAATTTCCATTGCCACTGTGTGTCCTTACTGAAGGCAAACTGCCCCCTGAAGTGCAGGTCAGAAAAGGGGCATCTGAAATAAGAACTATTTCTCTTCTTGCTTCTCCAGTCTTATTAAGCTTATATATTTCTGTAAATAATTAGTCTAAGGGCTCCCTTTGCTCAGAATTCGAATTAAATAATAAATATAATCAGATCATGTGTTCACTGGGTGGTGTAGAACCCAGTGCTGTGTTTGTGGTATTCTTGCAAATACTTTTTAGTGTGTTTTCAGCAGAACTCAGTTTGCAAAATTTTCATTGCATCTTTCTTGAAGTGTGTGGGAAGTTTCTTCTGCTTGACTCCTCTAGTGACTGGCTTTCCTGTCTCCACTTTTCAAGGAGTTTCATTACCCCAACATATCCTTACCCTGTATGTTTGGAGAAGGGAATAAATCTTAAGGCACCATACCCCAGAAATTATGTGTAATTAAGTAACTAATGGAAATTAGTTACTAATGGAAGTAACTAATGGAAAATACTTCCTGCCAGTTAAATACTGTATGGCTTTTCAATAAAATTTATCTAAATTCCTACACCTACAAAGTATTCCATGCAGTATCCCATGTTCCTGGTAGGACAGCCTGCATTAATAGCTGTGTCTTTTCCCTCGAAGTAGTTACCAGGTGTAACTAAGTTGCAGCTTACAAGATGATGCAGGATTTCTTCCATCCCTGCCCCAAAAAAAGCCCTCCTTAAGTGTTTTCAGCTTGATGAATGCAGCTTCAGAAGCAGAAGCAGCCACTTCAGCAAGAGGAAGGAGCATAACAATTTGTCCTCACACTGGTATTGCTACAATGCCTGGGGGCCAGGGATGGGAAACTAGGCAGTGATTTTGAAATCTTTTGCATCTGATTCATTGCTTCCAACAGCATTCTTCATTGTGATTCTTTTTATCCCTTGCAGCATTGAATATTTGGAAAACATCCAGCAGCTTTTAACAGCAATAGTGAAGAAGGTTCCATTAATTGCTGAAAAAAGTAAGCAGTAAATGAAAAGGCTTTGTTCTCTGTTTTCAGTTTATCAGCAGCCTGGCATACTCTGTAGACACAAGAATTATTAAAGGGCAGAACGAAATTAAGACATTCTCCTGAAGAGCTTTCTCCATGCATTATTCTGAAGAATAGATATAATAATAATAAAATTAGGTTCTGCCAATAACATCAAAACCACTGTCAGCACTATTAATTTGAATCTGTTTATTTGCTAGAAACAGGTTTTATTTCCCTGGTTTGTCACCTTCATGGATGTGCTGCTTTAAATTATTTTGTTTCATTTAATTAATTCCAGGGTTTCAGATATGCTTGAAAATATGACAGCATAGCTCAGCATTGAAATGTGTTTTGGGGGGTTTTGCCTTTGTGTTTTTAAAAGGTGGCAGTTTGCAGAGAAATGTTTTAATGTCTTACAGTACTTCATAATTGCATCCTTCCTACTCATCTACATAGCTGAAAATGTATCAGCTCTCTCTAGTAACCAATGCACTTTGAACAAGACAGGACCCTCTCAGACCAGCACCGTGGTCACACAGTGCAGTGTCACACAGTGTCACTCATGAATCCGTGGCTTAGGATTCATATCCACTCCAGGCTTTTTGCTAGGAAATATTTTCACTGTTGTTTCTTTTTTGTTATTTGTAATTCATATTTTTTTTTGCTAAAGAGGAGGTTTCCAAAGGAAGAGGCTTTGATTTCTAAGACAGACTTATAGGTCTACAGTTCTGAGGGGGAGAAAAGGCTTAAAACAGCCCATAGCTGTGTTGAGTGGCAGCACAGCATTTGTAAGGGCTAGAGAGTCCTTGATCCCTTAAGCAGGAAACATATTTCCCCCTTCCTTTCGACCAAATAACATGAAAACCATGATTGGTCTTATTTCACCTACCAAAAACTTACCTTTTTTGGCTTTCTGTTTCCCAGGTGAAGATGCAAGCTCTTTTTGTGCCAGTTCAGTGGAACAGTATTACAGCTGGAATATTGGGAAGAGAAGGGCAGCTGAGGTATTCCTCTCCTCTGTTTCATAAACAGTCATTAGGGACACGAGGAGGATTTCTGAATTATGGAACCTTCCTTGTTGCCTGATTCATTTTCTGAAGCAGTCTGTAGCATTTTAAATGGAAGCATTCCTTACTGCAAGAAGCACTGATCTGTATCTAGGTAGTGATCCAGTTTTTTTGTTCAAAGACTCTTAAGCAGAAAGGACTCTGAAAGTCATTTTTTTTGGTTGATTCAAAGTAAAATATTTCTTAAGAGTTTTAAAAATCAGAAATTTTGCTACTAAACTGTCCTTTTAGTATTTTATCCCCATCACTCCTCGGTGGAGTATTACAGTAATGGGGAATCATACTTTGTCTGCCTTTTCATGGGATTTTGTCTTTCTGTAGGAAGCAGAATAGTGCTAGTGCTGAATAAATTGGCAGGTGACCCAAGATAAATATTTCAGTTAATCTGGACCTCTTTGTAGTGTGGTTGTTATTTCCCCCCCTGTTTCTTCATAACTTTCTCTTTTTGCTATGGAGATTCACAGGAAAGATGTTAACACTGATTGGACTCTCAGCTGTTGCCAGATGAACTGAATAAAGGGTTAAACCAACATTCTGAGAAACAGACTTTGCTCCAGGGGATTTCTTGCACTGAGGTGTTCCTTGGGCAATTTCAAGTCAAGACAGATGTGTCTGGCCCCCTTTAAATGTGTGTCCCCTTGCCTTCTGGTTTTGTTTGGATGACAAAGCAGATTTTCAATCACCTGTCTAGTATCAGGCATAGTACAATCTTCTACATTTGTTTATTTTTTCAGCAGTCAGACTTTTGAGAAAGCCATACTCCTGGTATTTTCTTTGCAGCCTGGCTTATTGTTCTGGGCTTGAAAGCTTTTAGCCAATGTAATGAGGTTTTCCCTTTGGTTTGTCACAGTGGCAACGAGCAATGACAGTGAGAAAGATCCTCCAGGAAATCATAGAGAAGCACCCCAGGTTCCACAACATCACCCCCCTGAAAACAAAGCACGTGGTGCAGTGGTGTCGATGCCATGGCTACACTCCACCTGACCCTGAGACCTTGAGGAATGATGAGGACTCCATTGAAGATGTGCTGACACAGATAGACAATGAGCCAGGTGAGCATGGAGAAGCAGATAGCTCCTTTCTGACAAAGATGTTTATTAAATGCCCCAGCACTGTGTGTATGTGCACACTTGTGCTGCTTATTCAGACAGGGAGTCTTTTTTCTTTTTGTTTTTTCTTCTTTTTTCCTTTTTCTTTTTTTCCTCCTCCTGTATCCTGCTCCTTTTCCTTTTACTTTCTTTTTAACTGAATTTACTCTGGAATAACAAAAGTTCCAACTTGTATGGGCAAGCCTAAAAGTGAGGCTGTCCTCAGCCTCTGTCAGTTCTAATGTTTTCTGGAGCTTCTTTTGGGGCTTATTGTGCTTTGGCACCCTTGGAGGCCCAGTGCAGGTAAATCTTAGGAGAGATGGTTCTAGTCCCCAAACTAAGCATAGGGACTAATGGGATTTTTGTCCTTGGTAAGCTGAGCCTCTGTAAAAGCTTACCCCACAAAGAGTGCCAATCCGTTCAGATACAAAAATAAAAAAACAAACTTGGCAGCAGTGATGTGGAACTCAGTGGGAGGTAAATTTATCTCCAAAAGTGAGGTGAGTTGGCCAGTGTGAAGCTTCATGATGTGTTACTACAGCTGCCCTATTCTGGCATCTATTCTGGCATCTCCACAGTCCATTTTAGTATGTATTAAACATACATCTTTAATTTCACTTACTCACAGCTAAGCCTTCTTGTTTCACCTTCAGATATTCCCTTTCTCAAAGCTGAATGTTTTTCTGTTCTGGTCATACAGGGATTTAGGGTATTTCACAGAAGTGTAGGGATGACTGTTCCTTTGCTGAGTCTGGCTCTGCGTTGGAATTGCTGAAGGTGGAAAGGAAGCCTACATCCACCTTTTAATACTTTTACCTACTTTAAATAACTAGATTTGTGTTTGTCTTTGGTGAAAATAACCTGTCTATTGTGTAGCTTTCCACTAAAGATTTTACTGGCTCACGCAGAGAACGGGTCACCCTTCTGTAACTTCACTGCAAATCTGTCTTCTGATTCTTCTTAAAAAACAGGGTAGTACTTGTCACAATGTAAAATCTTAATTAGTGCCACACAGTAAAAACTCCATTTCTCCAACCAAGTTGAAGAGCACCAGACTGCTTTGCCATTTGTCAGAAAGCTTCTGTGAGAATGTTTAGGGGACTCATATTAGTCTGGTTTTGTTTGAACTGCAGCTTTCTTGACCAGTGTAGAGGCAGATGAGGGAGAGAACTTTTAGTGTAATGAAGATATAATTAGAAGGCTCTCAATTACTGCCTTTCTGTTCATCCTTGTGTTTGGTATGAACTGCAAAAATAACTTCCAAATACCTTAATTTCTTACGAATTTTGGACCATGCATCTGTTTATAAACAGCTTTCCATAACCTATCATGTGTTTAATCCATTCCTTCTTTTTCAGAGTGCCCTTCCTCTTACAGCAGTGGTGAGGAGCTGTGCAGAAAACTAGAGGAACTACAACAATTTCTGAAACAAGAACCAGAACATGAGGAGGAAGTAGATATTCTCAACTTTAGTGAGCCATTAAAAATAAACATCAAGAAAGAACAGGAGGAAAAACAAGAGGAGATGAAGTTCTACTTGTCTTCCTTGCCTGAGTCAGAGTTTGTGAGGGATGCTGCAGAGGAGGTAATAAATGAATCATAAAGTTCAGAAGAACTGCTATTAAGCTAGTAGTTGTCTTATAATAATTTAGTTGCCTTTCTTTTATTCATGTGGGCCTCTGGATGCTTTCTGAAAGTTTTTGTAGATGTTGTGGAAAAATTGGACCTTGTGACTCAGGACACTTAGGTGGGCAGTGTGGGCAGGATGTGAAGCATGGGAGGTCCTGTCAGAGAGGTTGTGTACTACCTCTGAGTACCAGAAAAGTTGGAAGAAAGGGGAAAGGAGGGAAGGGGAGCACTAGCACTAAATTCTTCCTGTCCTGTCACGAGTTGGGCTTCTTTCTTGAACCAGTGCTGTTAAACAGGAGCTCCTGAACAGGGGGTGCAGCAAAGCTTAGACCACAGCAAACTTCTTGGCTGTTGGGATTTTTCCCCCCCTGTTCAAATTAGTGTAAAAGAAAGGGAAAAGAGGGTCTTCTGTCACAGCAGCAGGGAAGAAAGAAAGGAGATGGATTGAACACATGTAGCTTTTGAATGGAGCTCCCATTCTCAGTCTGAAGGTACCCAATGCAGCCTGGGCTTTTTGTGGACTTTCTGAAACAGAAATTAAAACCTGCTTTTTGATATTCTGTGTTGCAGAGGCCTTTCTGCAGGCTGTTCAAATAATGGTCAAGCTTAATTTTCTCCACATTTTTTAAATGAAGCCTGAGACTATGGTGCTTGGAAGTTCTGCAGTGTCTGCTTGCTTGTTAGCTTGGTTTTTTTTTAACTACCCTTTGTAACAGATTTTTTTGTTTGTTTGTTTTAATGTTAATCTCATTCTCCTCTAATTTGTAGTACAACATGGCTTATTTGGTGTACTAACAATTTTTCTTTCTCATATTTTATAGATAGGTATTTCTTTTCAGCCTGCTGAGGTACAAAAGAATGTTTATGCTTCAGTAATAGAAGATATGATTTTAAAGGTAAGAAATTGCTTCACAACAAGAAATTTATTGTAACTGTATTAAAGGAAAAAAGATGGAATATCCTTACTAGTATGCATTTATCAAATCATGAGATGCAGTCTGATGTCTGTCTTTGTGCATGTACAGAAAGGTTGATAGCTGTGCCACAGAGAGTTATGTTTCCAGCTTTCTAACTAATTTGTTGGCTTGGACACAGGATGGTGATTTGTAGATTCCTGCCTCCAGTAAGATACTGCAACTCGTGCTGTAACTTTGGAAGGATTCCTTTTATTTTATCTTACTATTGAGAACTGAGGGGGGAAATCTGCCAGAGTGCTCTAAGATTTGATTATTTAATAAAAGATGATGTATTTTTTCCTAAATACTGTGCATTTCTGTTTTGCCTGGTTTGTCTCTGCTGGGAAATGGCTGGATTCCTTCAGAGTATAGCAATTCTGTCTTACAGGAGAACTCATTTCTTTATCATAATCACTTTTGGAAAAGCAGAGATGGTTTCTTCAGCTCTGTGCTGTTGAAAGCTCTGGTTGAGTTCTTGGGTTTGGACTGAAGGCTAGCACAGATTAATTTTAGCAGTGCTCTGCTGTATTTCAAGCCAAGGACAATTCTGGGGGTTGTTTATACAGACTGCTCCCTGTCAGATGATGAGTTTTGCAAAAGCTAATTGATCCCAGGTTACATGCACACTTCTGCTGTGCTGTTGTTTATCACAGTTGAAGTCAGATACAGCCATTTGCAGACACAGACTGTAACCACCAGATTGCTCCATTCCAACTCTAGAGTTATGCTAGCTTTCCTGGCTCCAGGAGCCTCAGCTCTGGTCTTGATACAGGTACAGAAAGCCAAGAGCCTTAATTAGCTTTTGCTTGAACCATGATTGAGCTGAGTGTGTAGGGCATCCAGCTGCTGTCTGCTTGCTCTCCAGGATGGGGTTGTTTTGGGCAAATATCTTGCCACAAACCTGGTGGGCACAGGGAGTGGTTGACCAGCATACACCAGCTCCCAGGAGAATTTCTGGGATCTGCCACCTGCAAAACAAGCTCTGATGTGTCAGATAGGGGCCTGAAGTGATGTTTGAAGCACAGGCTCTAGAACCTGGGATCTCCCCTGGTGAGCACAGAGTTCTCTGCAGGTCCAGTCTGAGCTCTGGAGGTCTCTTTCTTTCTCTGCACTGTAGTTGATTCTTATCACTGCTCCAGTAAAGCTTACTTGGGGATCTTGAACTGCCCCCTCCAGATGGAATACAGGATAGAAGGGAGCCAGAAAATCTGCTGCTTTACCCTGATACTCAAACAAATAGCATGTTCCATTCCTCTTTTCCTGATGCTCTCTCCTAACGTCCTTGGTCACAGGCCACTGAACAGCTGATGAGTGACATCCTGCGTCAGGCCCTGGCTGTGGCATACCAGACAGCTCCTCACAACAGGTACAGCACTTTCCTTCTTCTTACACCACTTACACCAGCACTAAGGGCTGAACTGCTTGAGGAATTTGGTCAAATTAGCTCAGACCCTCAGAGTGAAGGGATTTCTGAAGTGTATTCTGGGAAGAGCTAAGTCTTAGGAGAGAGTTTATCATCTCTTAGATCCACAGTGGCAAAGGAGTGGTAGCATAAAAAAGATGAAAAATGAGGCAGCTTTCTCTGGTGTTGCCACACTCAAAGGCAGATGAACTGTTTCTACAGAGCCATGTTGGAAGGACTTTCTCACTCTTGCCCATCTCAGGTTACCATGTAGACAACTTATCCATGGTCAGACAGAACTTAAACATCCTAAAAAATTTCTTATTTATTTTACTGCTCCACTCTTTTCTGGCTCACATGCTGAGTGATTTTTGTGATAACAATTAGGCCACATCTCATTTCTCTTCATCAGTGTGGGCTGGGATCTGCATGAAATTAAAAAAACCCCACAACACTGTGAGAAAATGCTTAGTTTAAATATTTACTTGTATGCAGTATATGCATATTTATATATGTTAAACATGTATATATGCTATACATAGAAATATGTACACATGTGCTATAGAAATTCAAGAATTAATACTTCAGCCCTTGACTTTCCTGTCCTGATGTTTCCTGTCCCAAGATGTTTCCCCATCGTTTGATAGTGGCTTTTTTGTGCTGTAACATTTTAACGCTTTTCCTGTTTTCCTGTTTCACCTGCTTTTATCCTTTTAAAAATTTTTTTCCCTCATGGGTGATTTATTGACTTGCTGCTTTATGGACATGTGTATTTTTATGTATTATAATAGCATCTCTGATCTATTCCCTGCAGGACTCCAAGAGAGATCACAGTGATGAATATTCACAAAGCCATCTGTAATATCCCCTTTCTTGACTTTCTCACAAACAAACATATGAAGATACTCAATGAGGAACAATGAAATAGAGTGGAGAAGATGCTACAGGAAAGGTGGATTTATCACTGAAATTGGGTTGACAAATCCAGTATTTCTGTAGGACACTATTGTATACATTTATAACATTGGGCTACTAGATTGTTACCTCCAGTTAAAAATGCACCTTAATGCAACAGAATGATGCTCTGTTCAAATCAAGTTGTTAAATGTCAGTGTTTACTTGGTAAGTGTCTGTTCAGTGGCTGAACAAACGTTGTCAGTTTGCATGGAGTTGCTAGCTGGGAGAGACTCCACAGGCCCAGGTCCTCTGAGACAGCTGTGTTGATGAGATTCAACATTTCTTTAAGAAAAGAAATTGTGCTTTTTGATGCAGCCTACAGACAAGTTGGTTTCCCCATGCAGTGAGCAGAAGAGATGCTTTGGCACCCTGGATGTCAGAAGTTGGAGGTGCATCATCTGAGTGGATGAGTGGGGTGGTTGGGTTTGGGTGTGGGAGAGCAGGAGGCTGATGGGCAACAAGTTCTGCCAGCCCTGCTCAAGCATGATGCATGTGGCTGAGGACACAGCTGGGGCAGGCTCACTATTAGCCCAACCTCACCAAATTCCTTGCCTCTCCATAGGAGGTGTCAGATGTCACCTTTCTGTCACCTCCAGAGGAGCTGACTCAATCAGGACCAACAAGCCATGGCCAGGCCTGGCAGGATCTGACTGAACATTTGTCCTGCATGGAAAGGGAGAGCAGCAAGGATAATACTCGGTGTTTTGGGGCTTGGACTGGCTGAAACACTTTGCTTGCCCCGTGAGCACCTTCCCAGGCTGCCAGAAGGTCTGGAATGTTGTGCTGGAGGGCAGGTGACCAGTGGTGCTGTGCAAGTCTTAATGTTTTGACAGCATTCAGTAATGATCACATGGACTGTGAACTGCCCTGGGAGCAGCACCACTTTTCCTTAAGTTCTGCTCGACATGGAATGGTCTGATAGGATAAAAAAAAAATCAGAGATTTGCTGCTTTTGGAGAGTTCCTGTGATGTCTTGGTTGCAGGAAGATATTCTGTTATTAACCACCTGCCTCGGGAGCATCACTGGTGTAGGAGACTTGCCTGCAGCCTGGCTATCAGCAGTTTTGAGGAAGGCTTCACTGACAGCATCCTGACCCACATCCACCATCCCTCTGTCCTGCACCACCAGTGCTTGCTAGGAGTGTGAATGAATGAAGCCATTGCCAAGTTGGTGGGACTCCTGTCATGCTTTTCAGGGTGCTTATTTTGTGAGGCAGTGCTGTCATGGGAGTGGAGCATGGGTCAAACAGCCAGAACTTCCCACATGCTGATCTCAGCTGGGTCTCTAATCTGCTGCATGGCCTTTGATTTAATCACTCTGTGCCTCAGTTTCCCCATCTCTGGGCATGGGGAGCAGGATACCTACCTCACAGGGGTGTGCTGAGGCCTGGCTCTCATTGGTGCCCTGCTTTGACTATACAAAGCCTTTTATAGACATTAAACTACAGTTACCTTTCCTGGCCAGAGTTAGGAACAGAAATCTTCAAAACATTACCTTTTGGTGCTTTTTTAGGCTACAAGACAGTAGTGGGCAGGAACTATGGAAGATGGTTGAGTTTAGAGGAGGCTTTCAGGCTTCCAAGGAGGGCAGTGCAGGGCCAGTGCAGTTCTTAAATAAACTGAAAAAGGTACTGTGGATCTTATATGAGGTGCTGTCTGTCTGCTCCAACTTGAAGAAAACCAGGGTCTGCTGATAACCCACTCCCAGTTCATCAGAGCTGCCAGGAAGTTAGAGTTTGCTGGAATAAAAGTGGCAGGAAATGGGACCTTGATTTCCTTGATCAAGGAACTGGGACCAATGGATAAATATACCCTTATAAAGGGTGTTGTGTGGATTCCAGAGAGAATCCTCGCTTGTTTGGATGAGCTGAGTGCAGTCCTGCCTGCAGAATGGGAGTGCACAGCTGAACCCTGGCATGAGTTTTTCAGCTGAGGTCAGTGTGAAGGAGTCCAGCAGTGGGAATTCTCCTTGAGTTCAGTGTTGAAAGTCAGGAGGAATCCAGGTAGCTGGGGAGCTGCAGACCTCACACTGTTTGTAGGCTGTAAGAAACATGAAGTCCATACCGCTTTCAGGTACCCCCATACACAGCTTTTACGAGAGAAAAGGGCATTTTCAAGATATCTGGGGCTATGACAGCCTGCAGGTTGTGTGGGAACAGCCTTCTGGGGACACCCAGCTGTGCTGTGGTTTTCTGCAGTGACACATCCATTTCCAGCCCCTGCCTCTTGTGAGCTTATTTTCTGGGGGTTTGTTACACCCAGAACAGATGCAGAGGATGCAGAAGCTCATCTTGGGGCATCTCTGTGAAAATTGTGGCTTCCTTGCCTGTGTTCTGCTTTTCTGTGAGGAATGGAGTTTCAGAGTGAGTCCTGGCCCTGAAGCAGGGAAATACCCCTGGTTCTTAATGGGATTCTTGCAGTGGAGATCTGTTGCTACATATCTGAGCAACCACAGGTTATTCTCCTAGAAGATGCTATTTTAATAATATATATAAAGTTTGCTGAAGAAAAATAAAATCTGTTAAAAGCTGATAGAAAATAACATATTTGTTTAGTCCTTCAGATGTAGGAAATGTTTGCCACAAGGTCTTGGAATTTTGAAAGGCATTTGGAGAAAAAACATTGAAGAGAGGTTCCTGTGGGAATTGCTTGGAGATGAGATGGAGGTCGTGGAGTTTCATGCACTGCTCAGGTGTGTGGAATGCTCCAGGTGACACAGTGTGTGGAAATGTTATGGTATATTTCTCTGACTTTCTGAAAAGTCTTGACCCAAGATACAGATACCTTTACAAAAGTTGCCCCTGTTTGTAATGCTGAGTGTTGAAATCCTTCATGTTATCTGTATTATACTGTATAATTGTGTAAGATACATCTGTTTACAATAAATTCTTTTATTAGTTGTGATAGGATTGTCTGGACTGTCACCTCTCACTCACAAGAAGTTTCTCCAGATACACCCATTACTGTGTACTCTGTTTGTTCAGGAAGTTTTAGTTCTTGATAAAAATTGGCAGTTGTGGAATCGAACTGAAGAAAAAGGTAATTTTTCCCTTTTCTAGTTATTTTAAAAAGCTCTTGGTTTGGCAGGCTAGGGGAAAGGAAGCCAGGAGCTCAGCAAGCTTAGCTTCTCCAGTTATTCATCCTCCAGAGCATTCTACTTAACCAGCAAGTGACTGGTTGGGGTGGAAGGTGGGATGTGGGCTGGCTACCAGAAGCCCACCCAGCTGCTCCCTCTTTCTCCCCACCCCCCCTTCAGCAGCAAGGGGAGAAAATAAGATGAAAAAAAGCTTGTGAGGCAAGATAAAAACAAGGATGTCACATACCCATTACTCTCCTAAGCAAAACAGACTCACCTTGCGGAAAATTATTTGAACTTACAGTTAGAGTTGTATGAGAACCAATGGCAAAACAAATAAAACACCTTTCTCCTCACCCCTTTTCCTAACACTTGAGTCCTTCATCCCAACCTCTCCTCACAGAGATCCCACGGCCCTGCTGTCACCACCAGGACGCAGGCATCTGAGGCATAAAGGAATGGAAAATAGTAAGAAGAGCTGATTTCTCCCTTTTCCCCAGGCTGTGGAGAGGAATCAGAAATATTTGTGAGAGGACTCTGATTTCTTTTACAAAATTCCTTGCTTGTACTCAATCCCATCAAAGTGCCTCCTCAATGAGCAAGGCCTTGATGCTGCCAGAGCCCAACAAATGACAAGGATGGAGCCAGGGAAGGAGGGCTGGGCCCTGGACCCCCCTGACCACCATTCCTCCCCTCCTCCTGCCCTCTCCCTCAACACATTCTGGAGAAGTGGGGGTCCCTGGGGGAAGTCCTGGTGACACCAAAGCCCTGTCCCACCAGGAACAAGGGATCATCCCTGAGCCAGCACTGCCCTGATGCACAGGACCCCATTCCCCCCAGTGCCCCCTCCTCACTCTGCTGAGCACCCCACACCCCCCAGGCTTCCCCTTCCCTGCCTGCTGGGCACCCCACACCCCTCCCTGTTGCGGCGAGCCTTCTCTCGGGGACACGGCTCTTCTCCGGAGCTCTCTTGCCGTGCCTCTCCTCAGGCATCTTCATCTCGCTCTCTTCTGCTTCTGGGAGCATGCCTTTTATTTTGCCCTTCAGCCCCGCCCATTTCCGGCTGGGGCAGGCCCTAATTATTGGGCACAGCTGGGCCTAAGCTCCCAGTTCATTATCAGCGACACCTGGGGACGTGTGGTTCTCACTACATTTCCCCACTTTTTGTTGTTTGTTGAAAAATAGACTTCATTTTTTCAATAATTTACAATTAATTCACAATAATTTAACATTACATTTAAACATTTCATTATTTTTCAACATTTTTTCACCTATTTTTTGAGGAGGGAAAATTCGGGCTCTTTAGCCTCTGTTAGCAGGAGATGAGGTCTTAAAACACCAGCTCAGCTTTCGCTGGTACTCGCCACCCCGGAATGCCTAGCCATGCAGAGGCTTCTCCGAGCATTCACCGCACCAGTCTTATCGCGTGTCCCTAGGGCCCCGTTTCAGGACCGCACTGTCGCGTGTCCCTGGGGGCCCCGTTTCAGGACCGCACTATCGCGTGTCCCTGGGGGCCCCGTTTCAGGACCGCACTATCGCGTGTCCCTGGGGGCCCCGTTTCAGGACCGCACTATCGCGTGTCCCTGGGAGACTCCGTTTCAGGACCGCACTGTCGCGTGTCCCTGGGAGACTCCGTTTCAGGACCGCACTGTCGCGTGTCCCTGGGAGGCTCCGTTTCAGGACCGCACTATCGCGTGTCCCTGGGAGACTCCGTTTCAGGGCCGCACTGTCGCGTGTCCCTGGGAGGCTCCGTTTCAGGACCGCATCGCGTGTCCCTGGGAGGCTCCGTTTCAGGACCGCACTGACTTGATGCGCAGTCAGAGCTCCGCTTCAGCTTCAGCATTCCTTGGGTTCGAGTTCCGCGCGCCAACTTGCTGCACCTTTCGAGCCTCACTCTTCTCTCCTGCCTGGCTCGCCATTCCGGGCTGTTGTATCTTGCCGTGCTGGGCTTCTACTTCTACACGCCGCCTACAGCATTTAAGCCTAGCCTTGTGGAGCTTTTCCCGTGGTTGCGTATTTGGAGCTCTTTCTAGAGCGTCCCGCACCAACGTAGTAGCTCCATCTGACGTGGTTGCGTATTTCGAAGCTCTTTATATCGCCTTTCACATTTAAGCCTGGCTTTGTAGAGCTTCCCGCAACCAACGTGGTCGTGTAGAGCTTTTTTATAATACCTCAGCGTTCACGGCTGCTGTTGTTGCCCGCATTCTCCACCAGTTGTTGCGGCGAGCCTTCTCTCGGGGACACGGCTCTTCTCCAGAGCTCTCTTGCCGCCCCTCTTCTCAGGCATCTTCATCACTTCACTCTCTTCTGCTTCTGGGAGATGCCTTTTATTTTGCCCTTCAGCCCCGCCCATTTCCGGCTGGGGCAGGCCCTAATTATTGGGCACAGCTGGGCCTAAGCTCCCAGTTCGTTATCGGCGACACCTGGGGACTTGTGGTTCTCACTACACCTCCCCACACACACACCCCACACCCTCCCCACACCCCTCCCCACCCCTCCCCACACACCCCTCCCCACACACCTCCCCACACACCCTTCCCCACAGATGCCCCACAGACGCCCCACACACCCCCAGGGCTTGGCAGGACAGCTCCACACCTGCAGCACCCTCTGCTCTTCAGCTGCTCCTCACAGCCTGCAGCACACACAACACCCCCACTGCTCAGAGCTGCACAACTCCCCACACCCACTCCCACTGCTCCAATAACACAGACACAGCCTGGCTGCATCCACACCCACTCATGGCATTGCTGCACTCATAAAATCTCTTCTAAAAGTCACACGGCAAGTGCTGCAGTTCACTGTCACCATCTCCATGTGCCACCTCTGTCATTAGAGCACTCTGTGCTCTGCTTTGCTTTTCCCTTTCCCTTCCCCTTTCCTTTCCCTTTCCGTTTCCTTTTCCCATTCCCTTTCCCTTTCCCTTTTCCTTTTCCTTTTCCTTTTCCTTTCCTTTTCCTTTTCCTTTTCCTTTTCCCCTTCCTTTTCCTTTTCCTTTTCCCTCTCCCTCTCCCTTTCCCTTTCCCTTTCCCTTTCCTCTTTCCTTTCCTTTTGGGGGTGGGGGATCAGCTGTGCCATGCAGACCCTCACTCTCTCTGTGAGCTCCCAGCCCCCAGGTACAGCTGCTGCACACACACACTGGGACTGGGGAAAGGGAAACCCTAAGGCAGTGAGAACAGAGAAGAGCTACAACACTGGTAGGAGGGGAAAAAAAATAAAACCCACCTTTTTTATTATTGCTAAAAAATATTGTCTCTAATAGCTATTATTGAAGCTATTTATGAATGAGAAGGAAGAGCTACATCACATTAACACAAAGAGCAACAACAGAGAGAGGGAGGCAGGAAAAAGAGAAAGCAGAAACATGGGAGCAAAAAGATAGAGCAGAGAGGGAAGAGAAAAAATCAGCAAAAAGAACAGAAAGTGAGAAAAAGGGTGAGGATCAAAAAAGGCAGAGAGAAAGGGGGAGAAAAAGGCAAAGGACGAGAGAAAAATTTTAGAGGGAGAGGCAGAGAAAAGTCACAGAGAGAGAGAAATTTCAGAGAGGAGAAAAATTTCAGAGAGAAAAGAGGAGAAACTTCAGAGAGAAAGGCAGAGAAAAGCCAGAGAGAAAGTAAAAAAAAAAAAAGCCAGAAAGAAACAAGAGAAAAGCTTTAGAGAGAAACGAGAGAAAAACTTCAGAGAGAAACTAGAGAAAAATTTCAGAGAGACAGGGAAAGAAAAGTCAGAGGGAAAGGCAGAGAAAAGCCGGAGAGAAAGGCAGAGAGATATCAGAAAGAGGAATTTCAGAGAGAAAAGGCAGAGGAATTTAAGAAAGAAAACGAGAGAAAAAATTTCAAAGAAACAGAAAAATGTCATAGGGAAAGGCAGAGAAAAGCCAGAGGAAAAGGCAGAGGAATTTCAGAAAGAAAAAGAGAGAAATTTCAGAGAGAAAGACAGAGAAAAGTCACAAAGAAAGGCAGAGAGATTTCAGAAAGGCAGAGAAATTTCAGCAGGAGAGAAATTTCTGAAGGAAAAGGAGAAAAATATCAGAGAAAAGGAGAGAAATTTGAGAGAGAAAGAAAAATTTCAGAGATAACAAGAGAAAAAATTTCAAAGAAACAGAAAAATTTCATAGGGAAAGGCAGAGAATTTTCAGAAGGAAATTGCGAGAATTTCAGAAGGAAAAGCAGAGAAATTTCAGAAGAAAAAGGAGAGAAAAGACAGCGAGAAAGGCAGAGAAAAGCCAGAGAAAAGAGAAGTTTCAAAGAGAAAAATTTCAGGGAGAAAGTGAGAAAAATCTGTGGTGGGAGAAAAACAGAAAAAAATCTGGGAGAAAGAGAGAAAAAATTCAGAGAAAAAGGGAGAGAAAAGTCACAGAAAAAGGCATAAAAATTCCAGAGGGAAAAGGAGAAAAATTCCAGAGGGAAAAGGAAAAGCTGAGGCAAAGTTAGAGAAAAAGGGAAAGAAAAGCCTGCGAGAACCAGAGAAAAATTTCGGAGGCAGAGAAAAGTTGGGAGAAAAGGCAGAGAAAGTTCAGAGGGAAAGGCAAAGAAAAAAGCCAGAGAGAAAGAGAGAAAAGTTTGAGACTGCTGGGGACATTCTTCACTGCAAGAGTGGTGAAGCATTGGCACAGGCTGCCCAGGGAGGTGGTGGAGTCTCCATCCCTGGAGGTGTCCAAGAAAGGGGCAGTGGTGGTGCTTGGGGAGATGCTGTGGTGGTTCAGGGGTGTGGGACTGACGCTTGGAGGCAGTGGTCTTGAAGGTCCTTTCCAGCCACGAGGGTTCCATGATTCCATGTGCCAGCACCTGCCTGGACACACCCGGCCTCTCCGCCAGGTGACAAAGGGAGCCTTTGTGACCTCACCTGTGACACTGCAGGTCCCGGGGTCCCTTCTGAGCACCGGGGAGGCCCTGGCTCAGTGCCCAGGAGGACAGCAGAGAGCGTAGAGGCGAACACAGAGCTTTCAGGAGCCCTGAGCCATGTCTGCGTTCTCAGCATTCAGGAGAATCTTCCGTGGATCCCAAGAGGACCAAGGAGAGTTGGAGATGGTGCCTGGTCCCCAGGAGAGGGATGATCCACGGACTGGGACTGGGACTGGGACTGGGACTGGGACTGGGACTGGGTGGATGCCCTCGGGGCAAATGGGGGAGGATTCGACAGCCCTTGGTGGTTTGTCTGACGGGAGCCTCTGCCCAGCCCCTGAGGGCTCTGAATCTCCCCAGGCTGCCCGGGAGCCTCCATCCCCTGGAGATTCACTGCCCAGTGCAGAACCCGTCCCAGGCCTCTCCCTTCCCCCACACAGCCCCCTTGGTCCCAGGGGCTCTCCCTGCAGGCAGTGCAGCCTTGGGGCCAGCAGCACTGCCACCCCTACACCCCCTCCCCATGGCCTCTCCTCCTCCCCCAGGAGTGAGGACAGACCCATGCCCATATCCCTCCCCCATGGCCTCTCCTCCTCTCCCACATTTCCCACTCAGCAGAGACCCCCATGCTGGCCCCGGCTGGCCTGGAGGGGACAGGAAGAGGAGGAAGGCCACCCCCCTGCCTCATCAGAGGTGTGGGAGGTCCAGCTGCCAGAGACAGGTGAGGGGCCTTTGGCTGCTTTGCTGTGCTCCTGCATGGCAGTGGCTGATGGGCACATCCCCGGCCTGATCCCCGCCGGTCCCCTCTTTGGGTCCCCCTGCCCAGGGCTGGCTCTGTCCTCGGGAGCTGGCAAAGGGCTGGGTGCAAGGTAGGGGACCCTGCAGTCTCTCGTGCCAGCACCTTCAGCTTGCCCTCCTCCTCCCTTGTTTTGTTAAGGTTCCGAGTCTGCTTCCAGTGGATGTCAGGATCTGTCCGCAAGATATCTGCGGATATCTGCCTCCTCCTCCTCCTCTGAAGAGGAGGAGGAGGATGGCCAGCAGAGCTCTGTGGATGCCCTGGAGGACATCGAAGAGGAATCCACAGAGACTTCCACCTGCCTTGTGCCTGCTCCAGCTGAGGAGGTGGGTGTCAGCAGAGAGAGGGGTGGCTGAGCAGGGCCCACAGAACCTTTGCTGTCCTGCCCTCCCCGGCTCTCCCTCGGCCCCCACAGGGCCCCACACAGGCAGGAGGGGCATGAGGGGCGGCAGCGATGCCGGCAGCACCTGCCAGGAAGCCGGGCAGGAGCCTGTTTGTGCCAGGCTGCTCCTCCACTGCTCCAGCAGCACAGAAATAAATTCTCTGCTTCACACAGGCAGCACAAACACAGGACAGGGTCACGCTGCACGGTATCAGGAGGAGACTGGAGGAGAGCTGCAGAGAGGCCGTGTTGCAGGGCCTGCTCCTCCTGAGAGAGATAATGGCTGCTCCCATGACAGCGGACAGAGCCATCAACATCGTTCTGGTGCTGGGGCCGAAGCTCCCACCGCTCTTTGATGATGTAAGGCTGCTGTGGGACCTGACCCCGCAGAGGGGCCCGGGGCAAGGACAGCTGCCCTCCAGCCCAGCCCCGCGGGCAGCACTTGGGCAGGGCTGCTGCCCTCCTCACGCCCCTGGGCTCTGCTGGCAGGCCTTCTGGGCTCTGCAGCCCAGCACAGCCTCTCCTTGGCAGGATGAGGCCTCCGCTGCCCCCAGCCCCAACCACCCCGCAGCATCTCCCCACTCAGAACCACGGTAACCGTGGGTAGGGAGAGGCTGTTGCTGCAGCCCCCCTGTCTTCCTTCCTTCCTTCCTCCCAGGAGTCCAGCCAGGTGCGGGAGCTCTCCATCAGCCTCTTTGGAGAGATGATGGGGGCTGTGAAGAGCAGAAGGGAGACATGGATGGAAATATTAATCCGGACAACACTCATCTCACTCTTCTTAAGGATGAATGACAGCACTGAGAGCGTGGCCGAGGTACAGACTTCAAGGCTGACCCCCTGCTTTGCCCTTCCCTCTGCCCCAGCCCTGGCAGCCACTCAGCAGCTCTTGCCCACCTCTCTGCTGCTGGCTAGCAGAGCGTGATACCTGAGCTGGTGGCTGTCCCAGGTCCCTGCCTCAGGCACTGAATCCCCCCCCATTCAGGCTTTGTCCCCAGCTGCCTCTTCCCAGAAGGAGCTGGGGACACTTTGCAGCCTTGCCCAGGGGAGGGGGGGGAGAGGTCTCCTTCTCCCAGCTGTGGTGCCAGCTCCCACCCTGTGCTGCTTTGCAGGCCTCTGGCAAAGCCCTCCTCGCCTCTGCCAAGTTCCTGGGCTGGAGGAAGCTCCTAAGAGAGATCCAGAGCCAGGAGATGTGGAGGATTGGAGAGACCCTGGTGAGGACAAGCCCCAGGTGCCAGGGCCTGGGCTGGACCAGGGATGCCCCATGTGCCCAGGGTGTGGGTGTGCAGCTGTTTCTGGCTGGCCCTGCTCCAGAGCGGAACACACAGCCTGGAGCTCAGTGCCCCTTGCCCTTCACCTTGCCCTTCCCATTGTTGCCTTTTTTTCCCTTTCCCGTTTCCAATTTCCCCCCCCCCTAACTTTGGGCTCTCCCCAGCTGGAGCAGGAGAATTGCTGGGTCCGAGATTACCTGGATTCCAGCCAGACACAGCTGAGGGATATTCAGCACCCCAGAGTCAGATTGGCGGCCATCAGGTTCATGGGTGAGCAACAGCCCCCGGGGACCCTCTTCTGGCTGCCCCCAGCTGGGGGCTCTGAAGTGCTGGGGAGGGGGAGTTCTGACGGGAGCTCTGTGCACAGGGGCTGCTGCGCAGCGCCTGAACAGGAACATGGACACGGCAGTGTTGGAGGAAACGTGTGATGGTGAGTGGGGTCAGAGCTGTGCCTGCCCCAGCCCTGGCAGTGTTGAGCTTGGAGCAGCCTGGGCTGCTGGGAGCTGGGAGCTGGGAGCTGGCCCTGGCAGGGCTTGGCTTGGGATGATCCTTAAGGTCCCTTCCAGCCCAAGCCAGGCTGGGATTCCTGAGCAGCAGCTTCCAGCTGCTCCCTTGCTCCCGCCTGCTCCTCCCAGCCAGGGAAAGAGAGGGATGGGGCTGGCACGGGAGGGGCTGTGCAGACACTGAGGTTTCACCACTGCTCTGTTTCTTTCTGTCACAGCCCTCCGGAGCTTGGAGAACGACCCTGATGCCTCAGTCCAGTCCCTGGCAGCTCAGACCTTGCTGACCCTGGGAACTGGCATGGAGCAGCAAAGATCAGGATCCTGCCGCCCATCACGGAGCTGCTATATCCTCTGAGTCAGGGACAATCTCCTGTTGCCACCTTCCCCAAGGTACCTTCACCAATGCCACACTGCAGCTGCTGTCCCACCCCTTCCCTAGGCCCCCTCGTGCACCCCCAGCCTCTGCTGGCCTCTCCCAGTGCAAACCAGTGCCCTCTGGAGCCTCCTGTCCCCACCCAGGACTCCCCTCAGGCTGCTCTCTGTTAAACCTCCCTCCCCAGGGTCACCACAGCAGGGGACAACAGCAGCAGCAGCAGCAGCGTGGGACTGAAGGTGCCAGGGATGAAGGCGGAGGTGGGAAGATTCTCAAGTTCCTCCAAGCCAACCTCTTGGATTGGCATCCAGAGACCGCCAAGGATTCCAGCTGTCCCCACCTGCCAGAAGCAGCTCCTGCCTTCCTCTCCCATCCCTTCCAGGAGGTCACCCGGCTGTCTCTGGAGCTGCTGAAGCTTCTCCTGCAGCAGCAGCTGAGCCAGAGCCGCTTTCCTTGTCTCCTCAGAGAGGAGGGAACTGCAGCTCTGGCAGAGCTACCGAGAGCTCACAGAGTCCCCCAAATAAAATGAGGCATTTGGAAGGCACAGCACGTGTGGGATCTGTTCTCTGCAGAGCTCCTAACTTTTTTGGTGAAAAGTTTGCACACAAATTTGCACACGACACACCCTAACATCCCTAAATTTGGATTTGGGGAAACCCCAAAATCCTCAAATTTTGACTTGATGTGCCCCCAAATACCCAAATTTGGACTCGACAGACCAAAATATCTCCAATTTCGGAGTCCACGCAACCAGAATCTCAAAATTTGGACTGAACACTGCCCGAAATCCTCAAATTTAGCTTTCTCTGCAAGATCCTTGTGGATGGCGACATTCAATAAGAGATGGAGAAGATAAAACAGGGAATGAACATAGGGTGAAAAACTTTGCTGAACTGCTATTGTGAGTTGTATATATTGTTTGTTATGAATTATATATGTTGTTTGTAAGGTATATTCTTTTGTAATTTTTCTAATATAGGTAAAGATAGAAGCAGTAAAAAATGCTATGTTTATATTTTATAAAATAAGCCACAAAATGTACCCGGGAAAAATGGGGGGGCTAGGTGACTAAGAATGTGTAGCCGCTTCTCAAGAAGCCCATCTATAGGGTGATAAAGAGGAACCCGGACCCTTAGCCACAACGCGCACATGCGCAGAACCGCACGCGGCACCCGGATACGAGGGACTAGAAAAACAAAAGGAGCCGAAGCCGCAGCGCGCAATCTTGGTCGAGCGAAGACTCCTGAGCGCCCAGCGCTGTTTTACTTGCTGTGGCTTGCTAATAAATTCTAATTGCTTTTAATTGGCGTGTCCTGGTCAATTTTTAGGACCCAATTTATGACAAATTTGGTGCCGTGACTCGGATAAAGGCCACTTGGTGCAGACCCTTTATGGGGGGGGGGAGGGGGCCCCACTGAAAAAGCAGCCCCTGTGCTGGGATACTCATCGAGACCTTTACCCGACGAACCCCTTCAGAGAGAAACAAGAGAAAAACTGCAGAGAGAAACTAGAGAAAAATTTCAGAGAGACAGGGAAAGAAAAGTCAGAGGGAAAGGCAGA
This sequence comes from Heliangelus exortis, assembly GCF_036169615.1. Taxonomy (NCBI): domain Eukaryota; kingdom Metazoa; phylum Chordata; class Aves; order Apodiformes; family Trochilidae; genus Heliangelus; species Heliangelus exortis. The sequence continues at coordinate 956,461 of NC_092430.1, read as the reverse complement.
GAAAAGCCGGAGAGAAAGGCAGAGAGATATCAGAAAGAGGAATTTCAGAGAGAAAAGGCAGAGGAATTTAAGAAAGAAAACGAGAGAAAAAATTTCAAAGAAACAGAAAAATGTCATAGGGAAAGGCAGAGAAAAGCCAGAGGAAAAGGCAGAGGAATTTCAGAAAGAAAAAGAGAGAAATTTCAGAGAGAAAGACAGAGAAAAGTCACAAAGAAAGGCAGAGAGATTTCAGAAAGGCAGAGAAATTTCAGCAGGAGAGAAATTTCTGAAGGAAAAGGAGAAAAATATCAGAGAAAAGGAGAGAAATTTGAGAGAGAAAGAAAAATTTCAGAGATAACAAGAGAAAAAATTTCAAAGAAACAGAAAAATTTCATAGGGAAAGGCAGAGAATTTTCAGAAGGAAATTGCGAGAATTCAGAAGGAAAAGCAGAGAAATTTCAGAAGAAAAAGGAGAGAAAAGACAGTGAGAAAGGCAGAGAAAAGCCAGAGAAAAGAGAAGTTTCAAAGAGAAAAATTTCAGGGAGAAAGTGAGAAAAATCTGTGGTGGGAGAAAAACAGAAAAAAATCTGGGAGAAAGAGAGAAAAAATTCAGAGAAAAAGGGAGAGAAAAGTCACAGAAAAAGGCATAAAAATTCCAGAGGGAAAAGGAGAAAAATTCCAGAGGGAAAAGGAAAAGCTGAGGCAAAGTTAGAGAAAAAGGGAAAGAAAAGCCTGCAAGAACCAGAGAAAAATTTCGGAGGCAGAGAAAAGTTGGGAGAAAAGGCAGAGAAAGTTCAGAGGGAAAGGCAAAGAAAAAAGCCAGAGAGAAAGAGAGAAAAGTTTGAGACTGCTGGGGACATTCTTCACTGCGAGAGTGGTGAAGCATTGGCACAGGCTGCCCAGGGAGGTGGTGGAGTCTCCATCCCTGGAGGTGTCCAAGAAAGGGGCAGTGGTGGTGCTTGGGGAGATGCTGTGGTGGTTCAGGGGTGTGGGACTGACGCTTGGAGGCAGTGGTCTTGAAGGTCCTTTCCAGCCACGAGGGTTCCATGATTCCATGTGCCAGCACCTGCCTGGACACACCCGGCCTCTCCGCCAGGTGACAAAGGGAGCCTTTGTGACCTCACCTGTGACACTGCAGGTCCCGGGGTCCCTTCTGAGCACCGGGGAGGCCCTGGCTCAGTGCCCAGGAGGACAGCAGAGAGCGTAGAGGCGAACACAGAGCTTTCAGGAGCCCTGAGCCATGTCTGCGTTCTCAGCATTCAGGAGAATCTTCCGTGGATCCCAAGAGGACCAAGGAGAGTTGGAGATGGTGCCTGGTCCCCAGGAGAGGGATGATCCACGGACTGGGACTGGGACTGGGACTGGGACTGGGTGGATGCCCTCGGGGCAAATGGGGGAGGATTCGACAGCCCTTGGTGGTTTGTCTGACGGGAGCCTCTGCCCAGCCCCTGAGGGCTCTGAATCTCCCCAGGCTGCCCGGGAGCCTCCATCCCCTGGAGATTCACTGCCCAGTGCAGAACCCGTCCCAGGCCTCTCCCTTCCCCCACACAGCCCCCTTGGTCCCAGGGGCTCTCCCTGCAGGCAGTGCAGCCTTGGGGCCAGCAGCACTGCCACCCCTACACCCCCTCCCCATGGCCTCTCCTCCTCCCCCAGGAGTGAGGACAGACCCATGCCCATATCCCTCCCCCATGGCCTCTCCTCCTCTCCCACATTTCCCACTCAGCAGAGACCCCCATGCTGGCCCCGGCTGGCCTGGAGGGGACAGGAAGAGGAGGAAGGCCACCCCCCTGCCTCATCAGAGGTGTGGGAGGTCCAGCTGCCAGAGACAGGTGAGGGGCCTTTGGCTGCTTTGCTGTGCTCCTGCATGGCAGTGGCTGATGGGCACATCCCCGGCCTGATCCCCGCCAGTCCCCTCTTTGGGTCCCCCTGCCCAGGGCTGGCTCTGTCCTCGGGAGCTGGCAAAGGGCTGGGTGCAAGGTAGGGGACCCTGCAGTCTCTCGTGCCAGCACCTTCAGCTTGCCCTCCTCCTCCCTTGTTTTGTTAAGGTTCCGAGTCTGCTTCCAGTGGATGTCAGGATCTGTCCGCAAGATATCTGCGGATATCTGCCTCCTCCTCCTCCTCTGAAGAGGAGGAGGAGGATGGCCAGCAGAGCTCTGTGGATGCCCTGGAGGACATCGAAGAGGAATCCACAGAGACTTCCACCTGCCTTGTGCCTGCTCCAGCTGAGGAGGTGGGTGTCAGCAGAGAGAGGGGTGGCTGAGCAGGGCCCACAGAACCTTTGCTGTCCTGCCCTCCCCGGCTCTCCCTCGGCCCCCACAGGGCCCCCCACAGGCAGGAGGGGCATGAGGGGTGGCAGCGATGCCGGCAGCACCTGCCAGGAAGCCGGGCAGGAGCCTGTTTGTGCCAGGCTGCTCCTCCACTGCTCCAGCAGCACAGAAATAAATTCTCTGCTTCACACAGGACAGGGTCACGCTGCACGGTATCAGGAGGAGACTGGAGGAGAGCTGCAGAGAGGCCGTGTTGCAGGGCCTGCTCCTCCTGAGAGAGATAATGGCTGCTCCCATGACAGCGGACAGAGCCATCAACATCGTTCTGGTGCTGGGGCCGAAGCTCCCACCGCTCTTTGATGATGTAAGGCTGCTGTGGGACCTGACCCCGCAGAGGGGCCCGGGGCAAGGACAGCTGCCCTCCAGCCCAGCCCCGCGGGCAGCACTTGGGCAGGGCTGCTGCCCTCCTCACGCCCCTGGGCTCTGCTGGCAGGCCTTCTGGGCTCTGCAGCCCAGCACAGCCTCTCCTTGGCAGGATGAGGCCTCCGCTGCCCCCAGCCCCAACCACCCCGCAGCATCTCCCCACTCAGAACCACGGTAACCGTGGGTAGGGAGAGGCTGTTGCTGCAGTGCCCCTGTCTTCCTTCCTTCCTTCCTCCCAGGAGTCCAGCCAGGTGCGGGAGCTCTCCATCAGCCTCTTTGGAGAGATGATGGGGGCTGTGAAGAGCAGAAGGGAGACATGGATGGAAATATTAATCCGGACAACACTCATCTCACTCTTCTTAAGGATGAATGACAGCACTGAGAGCGTGGCCGAGGTACAGACTTCAAGGCTGACCCCCTGCTTTGCCCTTCCCTCTGCCCCAGCCCTGGCAGCCACTCAGCAGCTCTTGCCCACCTCTCTGCTGCTGGCTAGCAGAGCGTGATACCTGAGCTGGTGGCTGTCCCAGGTCCCTGCCTCAGGCACTGAATCCCCCCCCATTCAGGCTTTGTCCCCAGCTGCCTCTTCCCAGAAGGAGCTGGGGACACTTTGCAGCCTTGCCCAGGGGAGGGGGGGGAGAGGTCTCCTTCTCCCAGCTGTGGTGCCAGCTCCCACCCTGTGCTGCTTTGCAGGCCTCTGGCAAAGCCCTCCTCGCCTCTGCCAAGTTCCTGGGCTGGAGGAAGCTCCTAAGAGAGATCCAGAGCCAGGAGATGTGGAGGATTGGAGAGACCCTGGTGAGGACAAGCCCCAGGTGCCAGGGCCTGGGCTGGACCAGGGATGCCCCATGTGCCCAGGGTGTGGGTGTGCAGCTGTTTCTGGCTGGCCCTGCTCCAGAGTGGAACACACAGCCTGGAGCTCAGTGCCCCTTGCCCTTCACCTTGCCCTTCCCATTGTTGCCTTTTTTTCCCTTTCCCGTTTCCAATTTCCCCCCCCCCTAACTTTGGGCTCTCCCCAGCTGGAGCAGGAGAATTGCTGGGTCCGAGATTACCTGGATTCCAGCCAGACACAGCTGAGGGATATTCAGCACCCCAGAGTCAGATTGGCGGCCATCAGGTTCATGGGTGAGCAACAGCCCCCGGGGACCCTCTTCTGGCTGCCCCCAGCTGGGGGCTCTGAAGTGCTGGGGAGGGGGAGTTCTGACGGGAGCTCTGTGCACAGGGGCTGCTGCGCAGCGCCTGAACAGGAACATGGACACGGCAGTGTTGGAGGAAACGTGTGATGGTGAGTGGGGTCAGAGCTGTGCCTGCCCCAGCCCTGGCAGTGTTGAGCTTGGAGCAGCCTGGGCTGCTGGGAGCTGGGAGCTGGGAGCTGGCCCTGGCAGGGCTTGGCTTGGGATGATCCTTAAGGTCCCTTCCAGCCCAAGCCAGGCTGGGATTCCTGAGCAGCAGCTTCCAGCTGCTCCCTTGCTCCCGCCTGCTCCTCCCAGCCAGGGAAAGAGAGGGATGGGGCTGGCACGGGAGGGGCTGTGCAGACACTGAGGTTTCACCACTGCTCTGTTTCTTTCTGTCACAGCCCTCCGGAGCTTGGAGAACGACCCTGATGCCTCAGTCCAGTCCCTGGCAGCTCAGACCTTGCTGACCCTGGGAACTGGCATGGAGCAGCAAAGATCAGGATCCTGCCGCCCATCACGGAGCTGCTATATCCTCTGAGTCAGGGACAATCTCCTGTTGCCACCTTCCCCAAGGTACCTTCACCAATGCCACACTGCAGCTGCTGTCCCACCCCTTCCCTAGGCCCCCTCGTGCACCCCCAGCCTCTGCTGGCCTCTCCCAGTGCAAACCAGTGCCCTCTGGAGCCTCCTGTCCCCACCCAGGACTCCCCTCAGGCTGCTCTCTGTTAAACCTCCCTCCCCAGGGTCACCACAGCAGGGGACAACAGCAGCAGCAGCAGCAGCGTGGGACTGAAGGTGCCAGGGATGAAGGCGGAGGTGGGAAGATTCTCAAGTTCCTCCAAGCCAACCTCTTGGATTGGCATCCAGAGACCGCCAAGGATTCCAGCTGTCCCCACCTGCCAGAAGCAGCTCCTGCCTTCCTCTCCCATCCCTTCCAGGAGGTCACCCGGCTGTCTCTGGAGCTGCTGAAGCTTCTCCTGCAGCAGCAGCTGAGCCAGAGCCGCTTTCCTTGTCTCCTCAGAGAGGAGGGAACTGCAGCTCTGGCAGAGCTACCGAGAGCTCACAGAGTCCCCCAAATAAAATGAGGCATTTGGAAGGCACAGCACGTGTGGGATCTGTTCTCTGCAGAGCTCCTAACTTTTTTGGTGAAAAGTTTGCACACAAATTTGCACACGACACACCCTAACATCCCTAAATTTGGATTTGGGGAAACCCCAAAATCCTCAAATTTTGACTTGATGTGCCCCCAAATACCCAAATTTGGACTCGACAGACCAAAATATCTCCAATTTCGGAGTCCACGCAACCAGAATCTCAAAATTTGGACTGAACACTGCCCGAAATCCTCAAATTTAGCTTTCTCTGCAAGATCCTTGTGGATGGCGACATTCAATAAGAGATGGAGAAGATAAAACAGGGAATGAACATAGGGTGAAAAACTTTGCTGAACTGCTATTGTGAGTTGTATATATTGTTTGTTATGAATTATATATGTTGTTTGTAAGGTATATTCTTTTGTAATTTTTCTAATATAGGTAAAGATAGAAGCAGTAAAAAATGCTATGTTTATATTTTATAAAATAAGCCACAAAATGTACCCGGGAAAAATGGGGGGGCTAGGTGACTAAGAATGTGTAGCCACTTCTCAAGAAGCCCATCTATAGGGTGATAAAGAGGAACCCGGACCCTTAGCCACAACGCGCACATGCGCAGAACCGCACGCGGCACCCGGATACGAGGGACTAGAAAAACAAAAGGAGCCGAAGCCGCAGCGCGCAATCTTGGTCGAGCGAAGACTCCTGAGCGCCCAGCGCTGTTTTACTTGCTGTGGCTTGCTAATAAATTCTAATTGCTTTTAATTGGCGTGTCCTGGTCAATTTTTAGGACCCAATTTATGACAAATTTGGTGCCGTGACTCGGATAAAGGCCACTTGGTGCAGACCCTTTATGGGGGGGGGGAGGGGGCCCCACTGAAAAAGCAGCCCCTGTGCTGGGATACTCATCGAGACCTTTACCCGACGAACCCCTTCAGAGAGAAACAAGAGAAAAACTGCAGAGAGAAACTAGAGAAAAATTTCAGAGAGACAGGGAAAGAAAAGTCAGAGGAAAAGGCAGAGAAAAGCCGGAGAGAAAGGCAGAGAGATATCAGAAAGAGGAATTTCAGAGAGAAAAGGCAGAGGAATTTAAGAAAGAAAACGAGAGAAAAAATTTCAAAGAAACAGAAAAATGTCATAGGGAAAGGCAGAGAAAAGCCAGAGGAAAAGGCAGAGGAATTTCAGAAAGAAAAAGAGAGAAATTTCAGAGAGAAAGACAGAGAAAAGTCACAAAGAAAGGCAGAGAGATTTCAGAAAGGCAGAGAAATTTCAGCAGGAGAGAAATTTCTGAAGGAAAAGGAGAAAAATATCAGAGAAAAGGAGAGAAATTTGAGAGAGAAAGAAAAATTTCAGAGATAACAAGAGAAAAAATTTCAAAGAAACAGAAAAATTTCATAGGGAAAGGCAGAGAATTTTCAGAAGGAAATTGCGAGAATTCAGAAGGAAAAGCAGAGAAATTTCAGAAGAAAAAGGAGAGAAAAGACAGTGAGAAAGGCAGAGAAAAGCCAGAGAAAAGAGAAGTTTCAAAGAGAAAAATTTCAGGGAGAAAGTGAGAAAAATCTGTGGTGGGAGAAAAACAGAAAAAAATCTGGGAGAAAGAGAGAAAAAATTCAGAGAAAAAGGGAGAGAAAAGTCACAGAAAAAGGCATAAAAATTCCAGAGGGAAAAGGAGAAAAATTCCAGAGGGAAAAGGAAAAGCTGAGGCAAAGTTAGAGAAAAAGGGAAAGAAAAGCCTGCAAGAACCAGAGAAAAATTTCGGAGGCAGAGAAAAGTTGGGAGAAAAGGCAGAGAAAGTTCAGAGGGAAAGGCAAAGAAAAAAGCCAGAGAGAAAGAGAGAAAAGTTTGAGACTGCTGGGGACATTCTTCACTGCGAGAGTGGTGAAGCATTGGCACAGGCTGCCCAGGGAGGTGGTGGAGTCTCCATCCCTGGAGGTGTCCAAGAAAGGGGCAGTGGTGGTGCTTGGGGAGATGCTGTGGTGGTTCAGGGGTGTGGGACTGACGCTTGGAGGCAGTGGTCTTGAAGGTCCTTTCCAGCCACGAGGGTTCCATGATTCCATGTGCCAGCACCTGCCTGGACACACCCGGCCTCTCCGCCAGGTGACAAAGGGAGCCTTTGTGACCTCACCTGTGACACTGCAGGTCCCGGGGTCCCTTCTGAGCACCGGGGAGGCCCTGGCTCAGTGCCCAGGAGGACAGCAGAGAGCGTAGAGGCGAACACAGAGCTTTCAGGAGCCCTGAGCCATGTCTGCGTTCTCAGCATTCAGGAGAATCTTCCGTGGATCCCAAGAGGACCAAGGAGAGTTGGAGATGGTGCCTGGTCCCCAGGAGAGGGATGATCCACGGACTGGGACTGGGACTGGGACTGGGACTGGGTGGATGCCCTCGGGGCAAATGGGGGAGGATTCGACAGCCCTTGGTGGTTTGTCTGACGGGAGCCTCTGCCCAGCCCCTGAGGGCTCTGAATCTCCCCAGGCTGCCCGGGAGCCTCCATCCCCTGGAGATTCACTGCCCAGTGCAGAACCCGTCCCAGGCCTCTCCCTTCCCCCACACAGCCCCCTTGGTCCCAGGGGCTCTCCCTGCAGGCAGTGCAGCCTTGGGGCCAGCAGCACTGCCACCCCTACACCCCCTCCCCATGGCCTCTCCTCCTCCCCCAGGAGTGAGGACAGACCCATGCCCATATCCCTCCCCCATGGCCTCTCCTCCTCTCCCACATTTCCCACTCAGCAGAGACCCCCATGCTGGCCCCGGCTGGCCTGGAGGGGACAGGAAGAGGAGGAAGGCCACCCCCCTGCCTCATCAGAGGTGTGGGAGGTCCAGCTGCCAGAGACAGGTGAGGGGCCTTTGGCTGCTTTGCTGTGCTCCTGCATGGCAGTGGCTGATGGGCACATCCCCGGCCTGATCCCCGCCAGTCCCCTCTTTGGGTCCCCCTGCCCAGGGCTGGCTCTGTCCTCGGGAGCTGGCAAAGGGCTGGGTGCAAGGTAGGGGACCCTGCAGTCTCTCGTGCCAGCACCTTCAGCTTGCCCTCCTCCTCCCTTGTTTTGTTAAGGTTCCGAGTCTGCTTCCAGTGGATGTCAGGATCTGTCCGCAAGATATCTGCGGATATCTGCCTCCTCCTCCTCCTCTGAAGAGGAGGAGGAGGATGGCCAGCAGAGCTCTGTGGATGCCCTGGAGGACATCGAAGAGGAATCCACAGAGACTTCCACCTGCCTTGTGCCTGCTCCAGCTGAGGAGGTGGGTGTCAGCAGAGAGAGGGGTGGCTGAGCAGGGCCCACAGAACCTTTGCTGTCCTGCCCTCCCCGGCTCTCCCTCGGCCCCCACAGGGCCCCCCACAGGCAGGAGGGGCATGAGGGGTGGCAGCGATGCCGGCAGCACCTGCCAGGAAGCCGGGCAGGAGCCTGTTTGTGCCAGGCTGCTCCTCCACTGCTCCAGCAGCACAGAAATAAATTCTCTGCTTCACACAGGACAGGGTCACGCTGCACGGTATCAGGAGGAGACTGGAGGAGAGCTGCAGAGAGGCCGTGTTGCAGGGCCTGCTCCTCCTGAGAGAGATAATGGCTGCTCCCATGACAGCGGACAGAGCCATCAACATCGTTCTGGTGCTGGGGCCGAAGCTCCCACCGCTCTTTGATGATGTAAGGCTGCTGTGGGACCTGACCCCGCAGAGGGGCCCGGGGCAAGGACAGCTGCCCTCCAGCCCAGCCCCGCGGGCAGCACTTGGGCAGGGCTGCTGCCCTCCTCACGCCCCTGGGCTCTGCTGGCAGGCCTTCTGGGCTCTGCAGCCCAGCACAGCCTCTCCTTGGCAGGATGAGGCCTCCGCTGCCCCCAGCCCCAACCACCCCGCAGCATCTCCCCACTCAGAACCACGGTAACCGTGGGTAGGGAGAGGCTGTTGCTGCAGTGCCCCTGTCTTCCTTCCTTCCTTCCTCCCAGGAGTCCAGCCAGGTGCGGGAGCTCTCCATCAGCCTCTTTGGAGAGATGATGGGGGCTGTGAAGAGCAGAAGGGAGACATGGATGGAAATATTAATCCGGACAACACTCATCTCACTCTTCTTAAGGATGAATGACAGCACTGAGAGCGTGGCCGAGGTACAGACTTCAAGGCTGACCCCCTGCTTTGCCCTTCCCTCTGCCCCAGCCCTGGCAGCCACTCAGCAGCTCTTGCCCACCTCTCTGCTGCTGGCTAGCAGAGCGTGATACCTGAGCTGGTGGCTGTCCCAGGTCCCTGCCTCAGGCACTGAATCCCCCCCCATTCAGGCTTTGTCCCCAGCTGCCTCTTCCCAGAAGGAGCTGGGGACACTTTGCAGCCTTGCCCAGGGGAGGGGGGGGAGAGGTCTCCTTCTCCCAGCTGTGGTGCCAGCTCCCACCCTGTGCTGCTTTGCAGGCCTCTGGCAAAGCCCTCCTCGCCTCTGCCAAGTTCCTGGGCTGGAGGAAGCTCCTAAGAGAGATCCAGAGCCAGGAGATGTGGAGGATTGGAGAGACCCTGGTGAGGACAAGCCCCAGGTGCCAGGGCCTGGGCTGGACCAGGGATGCCCCATGTGCCCAGGGTGTGGGTGTGCAGCTGTTTCTGGCTGGCCCTGCTCCAGAGTGGAACACACAGCCTGGAGCTCAGTGCCCCTTGCCCTTCACCTTGCCCTTCCCATTGTTGCCTTTTTTTCCCTTTCCCGTTTCCAATTTCCCCCCCCCCTAACTTTGGGCTCTCCCCAGCTGGAGCAGGAGAATTGCTGGGTCCGAGATTACCTGGATTCCAGCCAGACACAGCTGAGGGATATTCAGCACCCCAGAGTCAGATTGGCGGCCATCAGGTTCATGGGTGAGCAACAGCCCCCGGGGACCCTCTTCTGGCTGCCCCCAGCTGGGGGCTCTGAAGTGCTGGGGAGGGGGAGTTCTGACGGGAGCTCTGTGCACAGGGGCTGCTGCGCAGCGCCTGAACAGGAACATGGACACGGCAGTGTTGGAGGAAACGTGTGATGGTGAGTGGGGTCAGAGCTGTGCCTGCCCCAGCCCTGGCAGTGTTGAGCTTGGAGCAGCCTGGGCTGCTGGGAGCTGGGAGCTGGGAGCTGGCCCTGGCAGGGCTTGGCTTGGGATGATCCTTAAGGTCCCTTCCAGCCCAAGCCAGGCTGGGATTCCTGAGCAGCAGCTTCCAGCTGCTCCCTTGCTCCCGCCTGCTCCTCCCAGCCAGGGAAAGAGAGGGATGGGGCTGGCACGGGAGGGGCTGTGCAGACACTGAGGTTTCACCACTGCTCTGTTTCTTTCTGTCACAGCCCTCCGGAGCTTGGAGAACGACCCTGATGCCTCAGTCCAGTCCCTGGCAGCTCAGACCTTGCTGACCCTGGGAACTGGCATGGAGCAGCAAAGATCAGGATCCTGCCGCCCATCACGGAGCTGCTATATCCTCTGAGTCAGGGACAATCTCCTGTTGCCACCTTCCCCAAGGTACCTTCACCAATGCCACACTGCAGCTGCTGTCCCACCCCTTCCCTAGGCCCCCTCGTGCACCCCCAGCCTCTGCTGGCCTCTCCCAGTGCAAACCAGTGCCCTCTGGAGCCTCCTGTCCCCACCCAGGACTCCCCTCAGGCTGCTCTCTGTTAAACCTCCCTCCCCAGGGTCACCACAGCAGGGGACAACAGCAGCAGCAGCAGCAGCGTGGGACTGAAGGTGCCAGGGATGAAGGCGGAGGTGGGAAGATTCTCAAGTTCCTCCAAGCCAACCTCTTGGATTGGCATCCAGAGACCGCCAAGGATTCCAGCTGTCCCCACCTGCCAGAAGCAGCTCCTGCCTTCCTCTCCCATCCCTTCCAGGAGGTCACCCGGCTGTCTCTGGAGCTGCTGAAGCTTCTCCTGCAGCAGCAGCTGAGCCAGAGCCGCTTTCCTTGTCTCCTCAGAGAGGAGGGAACTGCAGCTCTGGCAGAGCTACCGAGAGCTCACAGAGTCCCCCAAATAAAATGAGGCATTTGGAAGGCACAGCACGTGTGGGATCTGTTCTCTGCAGAGCTCCTAACTTTTTTGGTGAAAAGTTTGCACACAAATTTGCACACGACACACCCTAACATCCCTAAATTTGGATTTGGGGAAACCCCAAAATCCTCAAATTTTGACTTGATGTGCCCCCAAATACCCAAATTTGGACTCGACAGACCAAAATATCTCCAATTTCGGAGTCCACGCAACCAGAATCTCAAAATTTGGACTGAACACTGCCCGAAATCCTCAAATTTAGCTTTCTCTGCAAGATCCTTGTGGATGGCGACATTCAATAAGAGATGGAGAAGATAAAACAGGGAATGAACATAGGGTGAAAAACTTTGCTGAACTGCTATTGTGAGTTGTATATATTGTTTGTTATGAATTATATATGTTGTTTGTAAGGTATATTCTTTTGTAATTTTTCTAATATAGGTAAAGATAGAAGCAGTAAAAAATGCTATGTTTATATTTTATAAAATAAGCCACAAAATGTACCCGGGAAAAATGGGGGGGCTAGGTGACTAAGAATGTGTAGCCGCTTCTCAAGAAGCCCATCTATAGGGTGATAAAGAGGAACCCGGACCCTTAGCCACAACGCGCACATGCGCAGAACCGCACGCGGCACCCGGATACGAGGGACTAGAAAAACAAAAGGAGCCGAAGCCGCAGCGCGCAATCTTGGTCGAGCGAAGACTCCTGAGCGCCCAGCGCTGTTTTACTTGCTGTGGCTTGCTAATAAATTCTAATTGCTTTTAATTGGCGTGTCCTGGTCAATTTTTAGGACCCAATTTATGACAAATTTGGTGCCGTGACTCGGATAAAGGCCACTTGGTGCAGACCCTTTATGGGGGGGGGGAGGGGGCCCCACTGAAAAAGCAGCCCCTGTGCTGGGATACTCATCGAGACCTTTACCCGACGAACCCCTTCAGAGAGAAACAAGAGAAAAACTGCAGAGAGAAACTAGAGAAAAATTTCAGAGAGACAGGGAAAGAAAAGTCAGAGGGAAAGGCAGAGAAAAGCTGGAGAGAAAGGCAGAGAGATATCAGAAAGAGGAATTTCAGAGAGAAAAGGCAGAGGAATTTAAGAAAGAAAACGAGAGAAAAAATTTCAAAGAAACAGAAAAATGTCATAGGGAAAGGCAGAGAAAAGCCAGAGGAAAAGGCAGAGGAATTTCAGAAAGAAAAAGAGAGAAATTTCAGAGAGAAAGACAGAGAAAAGTCCCAAAGAAAGGCAGAGAGATTTCAGAAAGGCAGAGAAATTTCAGCAGGAGAGAAATTTCTGAAGGAAAAGGAGAAAAATATCAGAGAAAAGGAGAGAAATTTGAGAGAGAAAGAAAAATTTCAGAGATAACAAGAGAAAAAATTTCAAAGAAACAGAAAAATTTCATAGGGAAAGGCAGAGAATTTTCAGAAGGAAATTGCGAGAATTTCAGAAGGAAAAGCAGAGAAATTTCAGAAGAAAAAGGAGAGAAAAGACAGCGAGAAAGGCAGAGAAAAGCCAGAGAAAAGAGAAGTTTCAAAGAGAAAAATTTCAGGGAGAAAGTGAGAAAAATCTGTGGTGGGAGAAAAACAGAAAAAAATCTGGGAGAAAGAGAGAAAAAATTCAGAGAAAAAGGGAGAGAAAAGTCACAGAAAAAGGCATAAAAATTCCAGAGGGAAAAGGAGAAAAATTCCAGAGGGAAAAGGAAAAGCTGAGGCAAAGTTAGAGAAAAAGGGAAAGAAAAGCCTGCAAGAACCAGAGAAAAATTTCGGAGGCAGAGAAAAGTTGGGAGAAAAGGCAGAGAAAGTTCAGAGGGAAAGGCAAAGAAAAAAGCCAGAGAGAAAGAGAGAAAAGTTTGAGACTGCTGGGGACATTCTTCACTGCGAGAGTGGTGAAGCATTGGCACAGGCTGCCCAGGGAGGTGGTGGAGTCTCCATCCCTGGAGGTGTCCAAGAAAGGGGCAGTGGTGGTGCTTGGGGAGATGCTGTGGTGGTTCAGGGGTGTGGGACTGACGCTTGGAGGCAGTGGTCTTGAAGGTCCTTTCCAGCCACGAGGGTTCCATGATTCCATGTGCCAGCACCTGCCTGGACACACCCGGCCTCTCCGCCAGGTGACAAAGGGAGCCTTTGTGACCTCACCTGTGACACTGCAGGTCCCGGGGTCCCTTCTGAGCACCGGGGAGGCCCTGGCTCAGTGCCCAGGAGGACAGCAGAGAGCGTAGAGGCGAACACAGAGCTTTCAGGAGCCCTGAGCCATGTCTGCGTTCTCAGCATTCAGGAGAATCTTCCGTGGATCCCAAGAGGACCAAGGAGAGTTGGAGATGGTGCCTGGTCCCCAGGAGAGGGATGATCCACGGACTGGGACTGGGACTGGGACTGGGACTGGGACTGGGACTGGGACTGGGTGGATGCCCTCGGGGCAAATGGGGGAGGATTCGACAGCCCTTGGTGGTTTGTCTGACGGGAGCCTCTGCCCAGCCCCTGAGGGCTCTGAATCTCCCCAGGCTGCCCGGGAGCCTCCATCCCCTGGAGATTCACTGCCCAGTGCAGAACCCGTCCCAGGCCTCTCCCTTCCCCCACACAGCCCCCTTGGTCCCAGGGGCTCTCCCTGCAGGCAGTGCAGCCTTGGGGCCAGCAGCACTGCCACCCCTACACCCCCTCCCCATGGCCTCTCCTCCTCCCCCAGGAGTGAGGACAGACCCATGCCCATATCCCTCCCCCATGGCCTCTCCTCCTCTCCCACATTTCCCACTCAGCAGAGACCCCCATGCTGGCCCCGGCTGGCCTGGAGGGGACAGGAAGAGGAGGAAGGCCACCCCCCTGCCTCATCAGAGGTGTGGGAGGTCCAGCTGCCAGAGACAGGTGAGGGGCCTTTGGCTGCTTTGCTGTGCTCCTGCATGGCAGTGGCTGATGGGCACATCCCCGGCCTGATCCCCGCCAGTCCCCTCTTTGGGTCCCCCTGCCCAGGGCTGGCTCTGTCCTCGGGAGCTGGCAAAGGGCTGGGTGCAAGGTAGGGGACCCTGCAGTCTCTCGTGCCAGCACCTTCAGCTTGCCCTCCTCCTCCCTTGTTTTGTTAAGGTTCCGAGTCTGCTTCCAGTGGATGTCAGGATCTGTCCGCAAGATATCTGCGGATATCTGCCTCCTCCTCCTCCTCTGAAGAGGAGGAGGAGGATGGCCAGCAGAGCTCTGTGGATGCCCTGGAGGACATCGAAGAGGAATCCACAGAGACTTCCACCTGCCTTGTGCCTGCTCCAGCTGAGGAGGTGGGTGTCAGCAGAGAGAGGGGTGGCTGAGCAGGGCCCACAGAACCTTTGCTGTCCTGCCCTCCCCGGCTCTCCCTCGGCCCCCACAGGGCCCCCCACAGGCAGGAGGGGCATGAGGGGTGGCAGCGATGCCGGCAGCACCTGCCAGGAAGCCGGGCAGGAGCCTGTTTGTGCCAGGCTGCTCCTCCACTGCTCCAGCAGCACAGAAATAAATTCTCTGCTTCACACAGGACAGGGTCACGCTGCACGGTATCAGGAGGAGACTGGAGGAGAGCTGCAGAGAGGCCGTGTTGCAGGGCCTGCTCCTCCTGAGAGAGATAATGGCTGCTCCCATGACAGCGGACAGAGCCATCAACATCGTTCTGGTGCTGGGGCCGAAGCTCCCACCGCTCTTTGATGATGTAAGGCTGCTGTGGGACCTGACCCCGCAGAGGGGCCCGGGGCAAGGACAGCTGCCCTCCAGCCCAGCCCCGCGGGCAGCACTTGGGCAGGGCTGCTGCCCTCCTCACGCCCCTGGGCTCTGCTGGCAGGCCTTCTGGGCTCTGCAGCCCAGCACAGCCTCTCCTTGGCAGGATGAGGCCTCCGCTGCCCCCAGCCCCAACCACCCCGCAGCATCTCCCCACTCAGAACCACGGTAACCGTGGGTAGGGAGAGGCTGTTGCTGCAGTGCCCCTGTCTTCCTTCCTTCCTTCCTCCCAGGAGTCCAGCCAGGTGCGGGAGCTCTCCATCAGCCTCTTTGGAGAGATGATGGGGGCTGTGAAGAGCAGAAGGGAGACATGGATGGAAATATTAATCCGGACAACACTCATCTCACTCTTCTTAAGGATGAATGACAGCACTGAGAGCGTGGCCGAGGTACAGACTTCAAGGCTGACCCCCTGCTTTGCCCTTCCCTCTGCCCCAGCCCTGGCAGCCACTCAGCAGCTCTTGCCCACCTCTCTGCTGCTGGCTAGCAGAGCGTGATACCTGAGCTGGTGGCTGTCCCAGGTCCCTGCCTCAGGCACTGAATCCCCCCCCATTCAGGCTTTGTCCCCAGCTGCCTCTTCCCAGAAGGAGCTGGGGACACTTTGCAGCCTTGCCCAGGGGAGGGGGGGGAGAGGTCTCCTTCTCCCAGCTGTGGTGCCAGCTCCCACCCTGTGCTGCTTTGCAGGCCTCTGGCAAAGCCCTCCTCGCCTCTGCCAAGTTCCTGGGCTGGAGGAAGCTCCTAAGAGAGATCCAGAGCCAGGAGATGTGGAGGATTGGAGAGACCCTGGTGAGGACAAGCCCCAGGTGCCAGGGCCTGGGCTGGACCAGGGATGCCCCATGTGCCCAGGGTGTGGGTGTGCAGCTGTTTCTGGCTGGCCCTGCTCCAGAGTGGAACACACAGCCTGGAGCTCAGTGCCCCTTGCCCTTCACCTTGCCCTTCCCATTGTTGCCTTTTTTTCCCTTTCCCGTTTCCAATTTCCCCCCCCCCTAACTTTGGGCTCTCCCCAGCTGGAGCAGGAGAATTGCTGGGTCCGAGATTACCTGGATTCCAGCCAGACACAGCTGAGGGATATTCAGCACCCCAGAGTCAGATTGGCGGCCATCAGGTTCATGGGTGAGCAACAGCCCCCGGGGACCCTCTTCTGGCTGCCCCCAGCTGGGGGCTCTGAAGTGCTGGGGAGGGGGAGTTCTGACGGGAGCTCTGTGCACAGGGGCTGCTGCGCAGCGCCTGAACAGGAACATGGACACGGCAGTGTTGGAGGAAACGTGTGATGGTGAGTGGGGTCAGAGCTGTGCCTGCCCCAGCCCTGGCAGTGTTGAGCTTGGAGCAGCCTGGGCTGCTGGGAGCTGGGAGCTGGGAGCTGGCCCTGGCAGGGCTTGGCTTGGGATGATCCTTAAGGTCCCTTCCAGCCCAAGCCAGGCTGGGATTCCTGAGCAGCAGCTTCCAGCTGCTCCCTTGCTCCCGCCTGCTCCTCCCAGCCAGGGAAAGAGAGGGATGGGGCTGGCACGGGAGGGGCTGTGCAGACACTGAGGTTTCACCACTGCTCTGTTTCTTTCTGTCACAGCCCTCCGGAGCTTGGAGAACGACCCTGATGCCTCAGTCCAGTCCCTGGCAGCTCAGACCTTGCTGACCCTGGGAACTGGCATGGAGCAGCAAAGATCAGGATCCTGCCGCCCATCACGGAGCTGCTATATCCTCTGAGTCAGGGACAATCTCCTGTTGCCACCTTCCCCAAGGTACCTTCACCAATGCCACACTGCAGCTGCTGTCCCACCCCTTCCCTAGGCCCCCTCGTGCACCCCCAGCCTCTGCTGGCCTCTCCCAGTGCAAACCAGTGCCCTCTGGAGCCTCCTGTCCCCACCCAGGACTCCCCTCAGGCTGCTCTCTGTTAAACCTCCCTCCCCAGGGTCACCACAGCAGGGGACAACAGCAGCAGCAGCAGCAGCGTGGGACTGAAGGTGCCAGGGATGAAGGCGGAGGTGGGAAGATTCTCAAGTTCCTCCAAGCCAACCTCTTGGATTGGCATCCAGAGACCGCCAAGGATTCCAGCTGTCCCCACCTGCCAGAAGCAGCTCCTGCCTTCCTCTCCCATCCCTTCCAGGAGGTCACCCGGCTGTCTCTGGAGCTGCTGAAGCTTCTCCTGCAGCAGCAGCTGAGCCAGAGCCGCTTTCCTTGTCTCCTCAGAGAGGAGGGAACTGCAGCTCTGGCAGAGCTACCGAGAGCTCACAGAGTCCCCCAAATAAAATGAGGCATTTGGAAGGCACAGCACGTGTGGGATCTGTTCTCTGCAGAGCTCCTAACTTTTTTGGTGAAAAGTTTGCACACAAATTTGCACACGACACACCCTAACATCCCTAAATTTGGATTTGGGGAAACCCCAAAATCCTCAAATTTTGACTTGATGTGCCCCCAAATACCCAAATTTGGACTCGACAGACCAAAATATCTCCAATTTCGGAGTCCACGCAACCAGAATCTCAAAATTTGGACTGAACACTGCCCGAAATCCTCAAATTTAGCTTTCTCTGCAAGATCCTTGTGGATGGCGACATTCAATAAGAGATGGAGAAGATAAAACAGGGAATGAACATAGGGTGAAAAACTTTGCTGAACTGCTATTGTGAGTTGTATATATTGTTTGTTATGAATTATATATGTTGTTTGTAAGGTATATTCTTTTGTAATTTTTCTAATATAGGTAAAGATAGAAGCAGTAAAAAATGCTATGTTTATATTTTATAAAATAAGCCACAAAATGTACCCGGGAAAAATGGGGGGGCTAGGTGACTAAGAATGTGTAGCCGCTTCTCAAGAAGCCCATCTATAGGGTGATAAAGAGGAACCCGGACCCTTAGCCACAACGCGCACATGCGCAGAACCGCACGCGGCACCCGGATACGAGGGACTAGAAAAACAAAATGAGGCCGAAGCTGCAGCTTTCTTTAAGAAAGCCGCAGCTCTTTTTTTAAGAAAGAAAACGAGAGAAAAAATTTCAAAGAAACAGAAAAATGTCATAGGGAAAGGCAGAGAAAAGCCAGAGGAAAAGGCAGAGGAATTTCAGAAAGAAAAAGAGAGAAATTTCAGAGAGAAAGACAGAGAAAAGTCCCAAAGAAAGGCAGAGAGATTTCAGAAAGGCAGAGAAATTTCAGAAGGAGAGAAATTTCTGAAGGAAAAGGAGAAAAATATCAGAGAAAAGGAGAGAAATTTGAGAGAGAAAGAAAAATTTCAGAGATAACAAGAGAAAAAATTTCAAAGAAACAGAAAAACTTCATAGGGAAGGGCAGAGAATTTTCAGAAGGAAATTGCGAGAATTTCAGAAGGAAAAGCAGAGAAATTTCGGAAGAAAAAGGAGAGAAAAGACAGCGAGAAAGGCAGAGAAAAGCCAGAGAAAAGAGAAGTTTCAAAGAGAACAATTTCAGGGAGAAAGTGAGAAAAATCTGTGGGAGAAAAACAGAAAAAAATCTGGGAGAAAGAGAGAAAAAATTCAGAGAAAAAGGGAGAGAAAAGTCACAGAAAAAGGCATAAAAATTCCAGAGGGAAAAGGAGAAAAATTCCAGAGGGAAAAGGAAAAGCTGAGGCAAAGTTAGAGAAAAAGGGAAAGAAAAGCCTGCAAGAACCAGAGAAAAATTTTGGAGGCAGAGAAAAGTTGGGAGAAAAGGCAGAGAAAGTTCAGAGGGAAAGGCAAAGAAAAAAGCCAGAGAGAAAGAGAGAAAAGTTTGAGACTGCTGGGGACATTGTTCACTGCAAGAGTGGTGAAGCATTGGCACAGGCTGCCCAGGGAGGTGGTGGAGTCTCCATCCCTGGAGGTGTCCAAGAAAGGGGCAGTGGTGGTGCTTGGGGAGATGCTGTGGTGGTTCAGGGGTGTGGGACTGACGCTTGGAGGCAGTGGTCTTGAAGGTCCTTTCCAGCCACGAGGGTTCCATGATTCCATGTGCCAGCACCTGCCTGGACACACCTGGCCTCTCCGCCAGGTGACAAAGGGAGCCTTTGTGACCTCACCTGTGACACTGCAGGTCCCGGGGTCCCTTCTGAGCACCGGGGAGGCCCTGGCTCAGTGCTCAGGAGGACAGCAGAGAGCGTAGAGGCGAACACAGAGCTTTCAGGAGCCCTGAGCCATGTCTGCGTTCTCAGCGTTCAGGAGAATCTTCCGTGGATCCCAAGAGGACCAAGGAGAGTTGGAGATGGTGCCTGGTCCCCAGGAGAGGGATGATCCGCGGACTGGGACTGGGACTGGGACTGGGACTGGGACTGGGACTGGGACTGGGTGGATGCCCTCGGGGCAAATGGGGGAGGATTCGACAGCCCTTGGTGGTTTGTCTGACGGGAGCCTCTGCCCAGCCCCTGAGGGCCCTGAATCTCCCCAGGCTGCCTGGGAGCCTCCATCCCCTGGAGATTCACTGCCCAGTGCAGAACCCGTCCCAGGCCTCTCCCTTCCCCCACACAGCCCCCTTGGTCCCAGGGGCTCTCCCTGCAGGCAGTGCAGCCTTGGGGCCAGCAGCACTGCCACCCCTACACCCCCTCCCCATGGCCTCTCCTCCTCCCCCAGGAGTGAGGACAGACCCATGCCCATATCCCTCCCCCATGGCCTCTCCTCCTCTCCCACATTTCCCACTCAGCAGAGACCCCCATGCTGGCCCCGGCTGGCCTGGAGGGGACAGGAAGAGGAGGAAGGCCACCCCCCTGCCTCATCAGAGGTGTGGGAGGTCCAGCTGCCAGAGACAGGTGAGGGGCCTTTGGCTGCTTTGCTGTGCTCCTGCATGGCAGTGGCTGATGGGCACATCCCCGGCCTGATCCCCGCCAGTCCCCTCTTTGGGTCCCCCTGCCCAGGGCTGGCTCTGTCCTCGGGAGCTGGCAAAGGGCTGGGTGCAAGGTAGGGGACCCTGCAGTCTCTCGTGCCAGCACCTTCAGCTTGCCCTCCTCCTCCCTTGTTTTGTTAAGGTTCCGAGTCTGCTTCCAGTGGATGTCAGGATCTGTCCGCAAGATATCTGCGGAGCCAGCAGAGCTCTGTGGATGCCCTGGAGGACATCGAAGAGGAATCCACAGAGACTTCCACCTGCCTTGTGCCTGCTCCAGCTGAGGAGGTGGGTGTCAGCAGAGAGAGGGGTGGCTGAGCAGGGCCCACAGAACCTTTGCTGTCCTGCCCTCCCCAGCTCTCCCTCGGCCCCCACAGGGCCCCCCACAGGCAGGAGGGGCATGAGGGGCGGCAGCGATGCCGGCAGCACCTGCCAGGAAGCCGGGCAGGAGCCTGTTTGTGCCAGGCTGCTCCTCCACTGCTCCAGCAGCACAGAAATAAATTCTCTGCTTCACACAGGCAGCACAAACACAGGACAGGGTCACGCTGCACGGTATCAGGAGGAGACTGGAGGAGAGCTCCAGAGAGGCCGTGTTGCAGGGCCTGCTCCTCCTGAGAGAGATAATGGCTGCTCCCATGACAGCGGACAGAGCCATCAACATCGTTCTGGTGCTGGGGCCGAAGCTCCCACCGCTCTTTGATGATGTAAGGCTGCTGTGGGACCTGACCCCGCAGAGGGGCCCGGGGCAAGGACAGCTGCCCTCCAGCCCAGCCCCGCGGGCAGCACTTGGGCAGGGCTGCTGCCCTCTTTACTCCCCTGGGCTCTGCTGGGAGGCCTTCTGGGCTCTGCAGCCCAGCACAGCCTCTCCTTGGCAGGATGAGGCCTCCGCTGCCCCCAGCCCCAACCACCCCGCAGCATCTCCCCACTCAGAACCACGGTAACCGTGGGTAGGGAGAGGCTGTTGCTGCAGCCCCCCTGTCTTCCTTCCTTCCTTCCTCCCAGGAGTCCAGCCAGGTGCGGGAGCTCTCCATCAGCCTCTTTGGAGAGATGATGGGGGCTGTGAAGAGCAGAAGGGAGACATGGATGGAAATATTAATCCGGACAACACTCATCTCACTCTTCTTAAGGATGAATGACAGCACTGAGAGCGTGGCCGAGGTACAGACTTCAAGGCTGACCCCCTGCTTTGCCCTTCCCTCTGCCCCAGCCCTGGCAGCCACTCAGCAGCTCTTGCCCACCTCTCTGCTGCTGGCTAGCAGAGCATGATACCTGAGCTGGTGGCTGTCCCAGGTCCCTGCCTCAGGTACTGAATCCCCCCCCTTCAGGCTTTGTCCCCAGCTGCCTCTTCCCAGAAGGAGCTGGGGACACTTTGCAGCCTTGCCCAGGGGAGGGGGGGGAGAGGTCTCCTCCTCCCAGCTGTGGTGCCAGCTCCCACCCTGTGCTGCTTTGCAGGCCTCTGGCAAAGCCCTCCTCGCCTCTGCCAAGTTCCTGGGCTGGAGGAAGCTCCTAAGAGAGATCCAGAGCCAGGAGATGTGGAGGATTGGAGAGACCCTGGTGAGGACAAGCCCCAGGTGCCAGGCCCTGGGCTGGACCAGGGATGCCCCATGTGCCCAGGGTGTGGGTGTGCAGCTGTTTCTGGCTGGCCCTGCTCCAGAGCGGAACACACAGCCTGGAGCTCAGTGCCCCTTGCCCTTCACCTTGCCCTTCCCATTGTTGCCTTTTTTTCCCTTTCCCGTTTCCAATTTCCCCCCCCCCCTAACCTTGGGCTCTCCCCAGCTGGAGCAGGAGAATTGCTGGGTCCGAGATTACCTGGATTCCAGCCAGACACAACTGAGAGATATTCAGCACCCCAGAGTCAGATTGGCGGCCATCAGGTTCATGGGTGAGCAACAGCCCCCGGGGACCCTCTTCTGGCTGCCCCCAGCTGGGGGCTCTGAAGTGCTGGGGAGGGGGAGTTCTGACGGGAGCTCTGTGCACAGGGGCTGCTGCGCAGCGCCTGAACAGGAACATGGACACGGCAGTGTTGGAGGAAACGTGTGATGGTGAGTGGGGTCAGAGCTGTGCCTGCCCCAGCCCTGGCAGTGTTGAGCTTGGAGCAGCCTGGGCTGCTGGGAGCTGGGAGCTGGGAGCTGGCCCTGGCAGGGCTTGGCTTGGGATGATCCTTAAGGTCCCTTCCAGCCCAAGCCAGGCTGGGATTCCTGAGCAGCAGCTTCCAGCTGCTCCCTTGCTCCCGCCTGCTCCTCCCAGCCAGGGAAAGAGAGGGATGGGGCTGGCACGGGAGGGGCTGTGCAGACACTGAGGTTTCACCACTGCTCTGTTTCTTTCTGTCACAGCCCTCCGGAGCTTGGAGAACGACCCTGATGCCTCAGTCCAGTCCCTGGCAGCTCAGACCTTGCTGACCCTGGGAACTGGCATGGAGCAGCAAAGATCAGGATCCTGCCGCCCAGCACGGAGCTGCTATATCCTCTGATTCAGGGACAATCTCCTGTTGCCACCTTCCCCAAGGTACCTTCACCAATGCCACACTGCAGCTGCTGTCCCACCCCTTCCCTAGGCCCCCTCGTGCACCCCCAGGCTCTGCTGGCCTCTCCCAGTGCAAACCAGTGCCCTCTGGAGCCTCCTGTCCCCACCCAGGACTCCCCTCAGGCTGCTCTCTGTTAAACCTCCCTCCCCAGGGTCACCACAGCAGGGGACAACAGCAGCAGCAGCAGCAGCAGCGTGGGACTGAAGGTGCCAGGGATGAAGGCGGAGGTGGGAAGATTCTCAAGTTCCTCCAAGCCAACCTCTTGGACTGGCATCCAGAGACCGCCAAGGATTCCAGCTGTCCCCACCTGCCAGAAGCAGCTCCTGCCTTCCTCTCCCATCCCTTCCAGGAGGTCACCCGGCTGTCTCTGGAGCTGCTGAAGCTTCTCCTGCAGCAGCAGCTGAGCCAGAGCCGCTTTCCTTGTCTCCTCAGAGAGGAGGGAACTGCAGCTCTGGCAGAGCTACCGAGAGCTCACAGAGTCCCCCAAATAAAATGAGGCATTTGGAAGGCACAGCACGTGTGGGGTCTGTTCTCTGCAGAGCTCCTAACTTTTTTGGTGAAAAGTTTGCACACAAATTTGCACACGACACACCCTAACATCCCTAAATTTGGATTTGGGGAAACCCAAAAATCCTCAAATTTTGACTTGATGTGCCCCCAAATACCCAAATTTGGACTCGACAGACCAAAATATCTCCAATTTCGGAGTCCACGCAACCAGAATCTCAAAATTTGGACTGAACACTGCCCGAAATCCTCAAATTTAGCTTTCTCTGCAAGATCCTTGTGGATGGCGACATTCCATAAGAGATGGAGAAGATAAAACAGGGAATGAACATAGGGTGAAAAACTTTGCTGAACTGCTATTGTGAGTTGTATATATTGTTTGTTATGAATTATATATGTTGTTTGTAAGGTATATTCTTTTGTAATTTTTCTAATATAGGTAAAGATAGAAGCAGTAAAAAATGCTATGTTTATATTTTATAAAATAAGCCACAAAATGTACCCGAGAAAAATGGGGGGGCTACGTAACTAAGAATGTGTAGCCACTTCTCAAGAAGCCCATCTATAGGGTGATAAAGAGGAACCCGGACCCTTAGCCACAACGCGCACATGCGCAGAACCGCACGCGGCACCCGGATACGAGGGACTAGAAAAACAAAATGAGGCCGAAGCTGCAGCTTTCTTTAAGAAAGCCGCAGCTCTTTTTTTAAGAAAGAAAACGAGAGAAAAAATTTCAAAGAAACAGAAAAATGTCATAGGGAAAGGCAGAGAAAAGCCAGAGGAAAAGGCAGAGGAATTTCAGAAAGAAAAAGAGAGAAATTTCAGAGAGAAAGACAGAGAAAAGTCCCAAAGAAAGGCAGAGAGATTTCAGAAAGGCAGAGAAATTTCAGAAGGAGAGAAATTTCTGAAGGAAAAGGAGAAAAATATCAGAGAAAAGGAGAGAAATTTGAGAGAGAAAGAAAAATTTCAGAGATAACAAGAGAAAAAATTTCAAAGAAACAGAAAAATTTCATAGGGAAAGGCAGAGAATTTTCAGAAGGAAATTGCGAGAATTTCAGAAGGAAAAGCAGAGAAATTTCAGAAGAAAAAGGAGAGAAAAGACAGCGAGAAAGGCAGAGAAAAGCCAGAGAAAAGAGAAGTTTCAAAGAGAACAATTTCAGGGAGAAAGTGAGAAAAATCTGTGGGAGAAAAACAGAAAAAAATCTGGGAGAAAGAGAGAAAAAATTCAGAGAAAAAGGGAGAGAAAAGTCACAGAAAAAGGCATAAAAATTCCAGAGGGAAAAGGAGAAAAATTCCAGAGGGAAAAGGAAAAGCTGAGGCAAAGTTAGAGAAAAAGGGAAAGAAAAGCCTGCAAGAACCAGAGAAAAATTTTGGAGGCAGAGAAAAGTTGGGAGAAAAGGCAGAGAAAGTTCAGAGGGAAAGGCAAAGAAAAAAGCCAGAGAGAAAGAGAGAAAAGTTTGAGACTGCTGGGGACATTCTTCACTGCAAGAGTGGTGAAGCATTGGCACAGGCTGCCCAGGGAGGTGGTGGAGTCTCCATCCCTGGAGGTGTCCAAGAAAGGGGCAGTGGTGGTGCTTGGGGAGATGCTGTGGTGGTTCAGGGGTGTGGGACTGACGCTTGGAGGCAGTGGTCTTGAAGGTCCTTTCCAGCCACGAGGGTTCCATGATTCCATGTGCCAGCACCTGCCTGGACACACCCGGCCTCTCCGCCAGGTGACAAAGGGAGCCTTTGTGACCTCACCTGTGACACTGCAGGTCCCGGGGTCCCTTCTGAGCACCGGGGAGGCCCTGGCTCAGTGCTCAGGAGGACAGCAGAGAGCGTAGAGGCGAACACAGAGCTTTCAGGAGCCCTGAGCCATGTCTGCGTTCTCAGCGTTCAGGAGAATCTTCCGTGGATCCCAAGAGGACCAAGGAGAGTTGGAGATGGTGCCTGGTCCCCAGGAGAGGGATGATCCACGGACTGGGACTGGGACTGGGACTGGGACTGGGACTGGGACTGGGACTGGGACTGGGACTGGGTGGATGCCCTCGGGGCAAATGGGGGAGGATTCGACAGCCCTTGGTGGTTTGTCTGACGGGAGCCTCTGCCCAGCCCCTGAGGGCCCTGAATCTCCCCAGGCTGCCTGGGAGCCTCCATCCCCTGGAGATTCACTGCCCAGTGCAGAACCCGTCCCAGGCCTCTCCCTTCCCCCACACAGCCCCCTTGGTCCCAGGGGCTCTCCCTGCAGGCAGTGCAGCCTTGGGGCCAGCAGCACTGCCACCCCTACACCCCCTCCCCATGGCCTCTCCTCCTCCCCCAGGAGTGAGGACAGACCCATGCCCATATCCCTCCCCCATGGCCTCTCCTCCTCTCCCACATTTCCCACTCAGCAGAGACCCCCATGCTGGCCCCGGCTGGCCTGGAGGGGACAGGAAGAGGAGGAAGGCCACCCCCCTGCCTCATCAGAGGTGTGGGAGGTCCAGCTGCCAGAGACAGGTGAGGGGCCTTTGGCTGCTTTGCTGTGCTCCTGCATGGCAGTGGCTGATGGGCACATCCCCGGCCTGATCCCCGCCAGTCCCCTCTTTGGGTCCCCCTGCCCAGGGCTGGCTCTGTCCTCGGGAGCTGGCAAAGGGCTGGGTGCAAGGTAGGGGACCCTGCAGTCTCTCGTGCCAGCACCTTCAGCTTGCCCTCCTCCTCCCTTGTTTTGTTAAGGTTCCGAGTCTGCTTCCAGTGGACGTCAGGATCTGTCCTCTGAGGAGGAGGAGGATGGCCAGCAGAGCTCTGTGGATGCCCTGGAGGACATCGAAGAGGAATCCACAGAGACTTCCACCTGCCTTGTGCCTGCTCCAGCTGAGGAGGTGGGTGTCAGCAGAGAGAGGGGTGGCTGAGCAGGGCCCACAGAACCTTTGCTGTCCTGCCCTCCCCAGCTCTCCCTCGGCCCCCACAGGGCCCCCCACAGGCAGGAGGGGCATGAGGGGCGGCAGCGATGCCGGCAGCACCTGCCAGGAAGCCGGGCAGGAGCCTGTTTGTGCCAGGCTGCTCCTCCACTGCTCCAGCAGCACAGAAATAAATTCTCTGCTTCACACAGGCAGCACAAACACAGGACAGGGTCACGCTGCACGGTATCAGGAGGAGACTGGAGGAGAGCTCCAGAGAGGCCGTGTTGCAGGGCCTGCTCCTCCTGAGAGAGATAATGGCTGCTCCCATGACAGCGGACAGAGCCATCAACATCGTTCTGGTGCTGGGGCCGAAGCTCCCACCGCTCTTTGATGATGTAAGGCTGCTGTGGGACCTGACCCCGCAGAGGGGCCCGGGGCAAGGACAGCTGCCCTCCAGCCCAGCTCCGCGGGCAGCACTTGGGCAGGGCTGCTGCCCTCTTTACTCCCCTGGGCTCTGCTGGCAGGCCTTCTGGGCTCTGCAGCCCAGCACAGCCTCTCCTTGGCAGGATGAGGCCTCCGCTGCCCCCAGCCCCAACCACCCCGCAGCATCTCCCCACTCAGAACCACGGTAACCGTGGGTAGGGAGAGGCTGTTGCTGCAGCCCCCCTGTCTTCCTTCCTTCCTTCCTCCCAGGAGTCCAGCCAGGTGCGGGAGCTCTCCATCAGCCTCTTTGGAGAGATGATGGGGGCTGTGAAGAGCAGAAGGGAGACATGGATGGAAATATTAATCCGGACAACACTCATCTCACTCTTCTTAAGGATGAATGACAGCACTGAGAGCGTGGCCGAGGTACAGACTTCAAGGCTGACCCCCTGCTTTGCCCTTCCCTCTGCCCCAGCCCTGGCAGCCACTCAGCAGCTCTTGCCCACCTCTCTGCTGCTGGCTAGCAGAGCGTGATACCTGAGCTGGTGGCTGTCCCAGGTCCCTGCCTCAGGCACTGAATCCCCCCCCTTCAGGCTTTGTCCCCAGCTGCCTCTTCCCAGAAGGAGCTGGGGACACTTTGCAGCCTTGCCCAGGGGAGGGGGGGGAGAGGTCTCCTCCTCCCAGCTGTGGTGCCAGCTCCCACCCTGTGCTGCTTTGCAGGCCTCTGGCAAAGCCCTCCTCGCCTCTGCCAAGTTCCTGGGCTGGAGGAAGCTCCTAAGAGAGATCCAGAGCCAGGAGATGTGGAGGATTGGAGAGACCCTGGTGAGGACAAGCCCCAGGTGCCAGGCCCTGGGCTGGACCAGGGATGCCCCATGTGCCCAGGGTGTGGGTGTGCAGCTGTTTCTGGCTGGCCCTGCTCCAGAGCGGAACACACAGCCTGGAGCTCAGTGCCCCTTGCCCTTCACCTTGCCCTTCCCATTGTTGCCTTTTTTTCCCTTTCCCGTTTCCAATTTCCCCCCCCCCCTAACCTTGGGCTCTCCCCAGCTGGAGCAGGAGAATTGCTGGGTCCGAGATTACCTGGATTCCAGCCAGACACAACTGAGAGATATTCAGCACCCCAGAGTCAGATTGGCGGCCATCAGGTTCATGGGTGAGCAACAGCCCCCGGGGACCCTCTTCTGGCTGCCCCCAGCTGGGGGCTCTGAAGTGCTGGGGAGGGGGAGTTCTGACGGGAGCTCTGTGCACAGGGGCTGCTGCGCAGCGCCTGAACAGGAACATGGACACGGCAGTGTTGGAGGAAACGTGTGATGGTGAGTGGGGTCAGAGCTGTGCCTGCCCCAGCCCTGGCAGTGTTGAGCTTGGAGCAGCCTGGGCTGCTGGGAGCTGGGAGCTGGGAGCTGGCCCTGGCAGCGCTTGGCTTGGGATGATCCTTAAGGTCCCTTCCAGCCCAAGCCAGGCTGGGATTCCTGAGCAGCAGCTTCCAGCTGCTCCCTTGCTCCCGCCTGCTCCTCCCAGCCAGGGAAAGAGAGGGATGGGGCTGGCACGGGAGGGGCTGTGCAGACACTGAGGTTTCACCACTGCTCTGTTTCTTTCTGTCACAGCCCTCCGGAGCTTGGAGAACGACCCTGATGCCTCAGTCCAGTCCCTGGCAGCTCAGACCTTGCTGACCCTGGGAACTGGCATGGAGCAGCAAAGATCAGGATCCTGCCGCCCAGCACGGAGCTGCTATATCCTCTGATTCAGGGACAATCTCCTGTTGCCACCTTCCCCAAGGTACCTTCACCAATGCCACACTGCAGCTGCTGTCCCACCCCTTCCCTAGGCCCCCTCGTGCACCCCCAGGCTCTGCTGGCCTCTCCCAGTGCAAACCAGTGCCCTCTGGAGCCTCCTGTCCCCACCCAGGACTCCCCTCAGGCTGCTCTCTGTTAAACCTCCCTCCCCAGGGTCACCACAGCAGGGGACAACAGCAGCAGCAGCAGCAGCAGCGTGGGACTGAAGGTGCCAGGGATGAAGGCGGAGGTGGGAAGATTCTCAAGTTCCTCCAAGCCAACCTCTTGGACTGGCATCCAGAGACCGCCAAGGATTCCAGCTGTCCCCACCTGCCAGAAGCAGCTCCTGCCTTCCTCTCCCATCCCTTCCAGGAGGTCACCCGGCTGTCTCTGGAGCTGCTGAAGCTTCTCCTGCAGCAGCAGCTGAGCCAGAGCCGCTTTCCTTGTCTCCTCAGAGAGGAGGGAACTGCAGCTCTGGCAGAGCTACCGAGAGCTCACAGAGTCCCCCAAATAAAATGAGGCATTTGGAAGGCACAGCACGTGTGGGGTCTGTTCTCTGCAGAGCTCCTAACTGTGGAAGATTGGATAATACCTGCACAAGGTCTTGGGTCCTGGATTGAACTAGGCCGTGAGCAAGACTAGGCCGTGAGCAAGACTGAGAGCAAGACTAGGCCGTGAGCAAGACTGAAGAAGTGCTGACTGTCAGAAAGACTATTAACAATAGACCGTTGAGACTGTTAACAATAGACCTTTGACAAAAGTGCTGATGTGTGCTAACTTCAGCGGTTTATGTTGCAAGTAAAGAAGATATGGTCACCAAGAGCAGGTGCATGTATCAATTTTGAAGCTGCAAGAGGTGGGGTTGACATTGAATAGGTAGCCTATAGTGAGCTCAATTTTTGCAATATGTATTAGCTAATTAAGTTAACAACTAATGGGATAATGACAAGTGTGCATATATTAATCTAACTAGTATAAATAATAGTCTGATGCTCTAATAAAATTGGTCTTGACTGATCACATTGATCGTGTGTCAATCCCCTTCTTGCGACAAGTGGCGCCCGAACAGGGACCCGACGGAGAGGCCCACCGGAGAGGACCTGGGACCCGACGGAGCATCTCTTAACTCCGACGGAGAGGACTTCTCAACTTTATTGAGACAACACTTTTCTTCACAGAGAAGGTCTTGGATTTATGCAGCAAGTGGCATTCTGGAAACTGGCAAGAAGTCCGGCCCGGAATAGCAGTACCGGAGGCTACCCGTTCGCTGATCCGATGAGAGGCAGCATCTGAGAGGAGTCTGTGAGCCGAAGACGTCGTAGAGCCGTTACTGCTCGGAGTGGCTGTGCGCACAGGTATTAACGCTTAAGCTATATTATGGAAAGGCAGACGACGTATGAGGTTTTTAAATGCTTTTTAGAAAAGCGGGGAACAAAGTTAGATTGGAAAAAAGAATTGTTTCCATTGTTAGAATATGCAGAACAGTTGGGGTACTTTAAGGATCCTAATGAAGTGTTTGAAAGAGGGGAGTGGAAAAAGTTTGGTCAGGATTTGTGGTTACAGAGGATTGATGATGAAAAAGGTGTTAAAAAATATGAAAAAATTTGGAAAATAGTCTCTGATCAATTTGATAAACATTATAGTGAACAAAAGGCTACTCAAGAGGCTCGTATTCGATTGGCTTTACCTGAATCTAAATATGACCCAAATGGATCTCAGCCACTGTTTAGAATTCCTTTAAGTGAAAGAATACAAAAAGAATTACAAACTCATTATGCTGCAGCGATTGCGGGTTTGGGAGGAACTGTCTCGGCTGAGACTGAGACTAAAATAGATCAAAGCAAGTCTCTTCCTTTACAGCCGGCAGAACCCTCTGCTCCACCACTTCCTCCCCCATTGCCTCCGAGTAAGGAGGAACAAGTTAAGGAGGAACAAGTTAAAGAGGAACAGATTAAGGTGGAACAAAAAGAGATTTCACCAGAAAACAGAGAAAGTTATTGGAGACAAGTTGCTGTAAATTTACAAGCAGAAGGTGATGAGGAGGGATTCTGTCGGTTGGTGAGGAGGGATGAATTAGCATTTCCAGTGCTTTATACACAGAATCCTCGGGGAGGAGGAATTATTGCTGAAATTACTACCTTGCCATGGAAATTGTTGTCTCAGCTCAGACAAACTGTTTCTCAGTATGGTATTCAATCTGAACCTGCAAGACAGATGCTGGGATTTATTTGGGAAAATTATAATATGTTGCCTAAAGATTCCTATAATGTGATGAAATTGATTTTGTCACCTTCAAATTTCATAATATTTACTGATATGTGGGAAAAATTGGCACGTCAGGCTGTGGCGGTTCCTAGACAGGAAGATGATCCCTTACATGGGATGACTGTTGAGCAATTGTGTGGTACAGGTCAGTATTCTCGAGTAGAAATGCAAGCATTAATACAACCACCTGTGCTGGCAGCTTCTAGTGATATAGTGAAGATGTGTATTGAAAGGCTGAAAGATGGAACTATATCTCCACATTATATGGGAATTAAGCAGGGAAAGAATGAAAGTTTGGATAGTTTTGTTGATAAATTACTGACGGCTATGAGAGCTGCACAGGTGTCACAAGAAATTCAGGAGGCTATAATGAGACAGTGTTTAATGCAGAATGGAACCCCACAGACACAACAATTAATTACTACTTTAGGACCTACTTGGAATGTCTCTGAGCTTTTGCAAAAGGCACAGAGTATGCCTAGTGGTCCGATGGCAATGTTAGCAGAAGCAGTGAAAGGTTTGGGTGTTGGTTTAGAAAAACAGGCACAGGCTTTGGAGACAGGATTGCAACAGCAGGGGGAGTCAAATCGCCAGATTATGGCAGCCTTAATGCCTTTGCGTCAGCCGAAGAAGCCACAGAAAGCAGCAGGTCAAGGTCCACAGTGTTTTAGGTGTGGACAATTTGGTCATATTAGAAGAAACTGTAAGACTGGTAAAGTGTGGTGCCATCACTGTCGTAATGATAGCCACAATTCAGCAGTTTGTCGTCAGCTGAAGTCGGGAAACTCCAAGCAGAACGCGGGGAGCCACCGCGTAATGACACAAGTAGTGGCTCAACATCCGGAGCAGCTGACCAATATGGACAATGCCTTCAACCAGCAACCCCAGGGAGCCTCGGCTTGGACCTGGCAACCTCAGTAGATGTTAAGCTTTTAGATAAAAAACCACAGAAAGTTGCAACTGATGTATTTGGACCAATCAAAATTCATGGGACAGCAGTAGGATGTTTGTTAATAGGTCGTTCTTCTGCAACAATGTTAGGGTTATCTGTAGCTACAGGTTTAATAGATAAAGACTATGAAGGTGAAATAATGATCATTATTTCTACACAGTTTCCACCTATGTTTATTCCGAAAGGAAGTAAAGTGGCTCAATTAATTCCTTTACCACACCTAGCAAGGGGCCTTACTCCACACAGTCGTCAGGTCAGAGGGGATGGAGGCTTTGGATCCTCCACGGCTCCGCTGACTATGTTGACGGCTCATATGACACAAAGGCCTCATGTTGCAGTGGAGGTTACCTATGGAGGTAATACCATAAAGCTGCGAGGGTTACTAGACACGGGCGCTGATGTGTCAGTAATCTCACAAGCAGTTTGGCCTCCAGATTGGCCTACCACTGTGGAAACATCATCTTTGGCTGGTGTGGGGGGAGTACAAATGGCTGAAATTTCTCCTCCAGTTATGATTGTGTGTGATGATAAATCTATGATCATTACTTGTTCAATTTTGCCTTTACCACCACCAGTTCAGATGTTAGTTGGAAGAGACATTCTTGCTCAGCTGGGTGTTGTTCTTACAACAAAGACTGGGACAAAAAACATGTAGTAGCGGTCACTGCATGGACTTTCCCGATCCCACTGCAATGGCATTCGGATGAGCCAGTGTGGATTGAGCAATGGCCGCTAAAACAGGAAAGTCTGCAAGCTGCCCATGAACTGGTAAAGGAACAATTAAGCCAAGGACATCTAAAACCCTCAACTAGCCCTTGGAATTCTCCTATATTTGTAATTAAAAAGAAATCAGGCAAATATCGCTTATTACATGACTTAAGGGCAATTAATGATAAAATGATTGCCATGGGGGCATTACAACCAGGATTGCCTGCTGCATCTATGTTACCTGAAGGATGGGACTTGTTAGTAGTGGATTTAAAAGACTGTTTTTTCACTATTAAATTGCATCCTCAGGATACATGTAAATTTGCATTTACCTTACCATCAATTAATCGGCAGGCCCCAGCAGAACGTTTTGAATGGACAGTATTGCCACAAGGAATGAAGAATTCTCCTACCTTATGTCAGCTGTATGTGGGTGCAGCGTTACAGCCAATCAGAGACTTGTGGACAAATGGTTCTGTAATTATTTACCATTACATGGACGATATTTTATTTTGTCAACAAGATGATTGGACTGATAAGCAAGTAAAATTTATAGCAGAAGAATTAGGTAAAGCAGGGTTGACTATTGCTGAAGAAAAGATTCAACGATCCACGCCGATAAAATATTTGGGTTGGAAAATAACAGAACATCATATTAGCCCACAAAAATTGCAATTAACAACAAAATTAGAAACATTAAATGATGTTCAAAAATTTATGGGTGACATACAATGGTTAAGACCTGTAGTGGGTATTACTAACGATATGTTAGAACCTTTAAAACCACTACTGAAAGGTAATGATCCTGCTCAACCTGTCACAATTTTAACGGATCAGTATGATACAATTCAACAGATTGCTAAGCATGTTACTTCTCATTGTGTTTCCCGCCGAGATCCTGAATTGCCTATTGATATAACATTGCTATATGGTCAACAACATTTATGTGGTGCTCTTACGCAATCTTTAAAGAAAGCGGGGGAGAGTACCAGAGTGTTAGAATGGGTATTTCCACCATTACAGCCACGAACCACAATACAACAAAAAATTTTAATTTTGGCAGATTTGATAAAGACTTGCAGGCAACGAGTATGTGCTATAAGTGGTTGTGAGCCGGAAGTTATTTATGTGCCTATAGCCAAGAATGATTTAGAATGGTATATGCAACATTGTGATGCCCTTGCTAGTGCTTGTTTAAGTAGTGGAGCGAGTATTAAAATAGCACCCTTAAAAGATAAGGTTCTAACCTGGATGAGTAATCAGAATTGGATTGTGAAACCTAAAATATCTTTAACTCCAATAACAGATGCTATTACAGTTTTTACAGATGCAGGAAAGCGGTCGCAAAGGGCTGTTGCTATCTGGAAGGACAATGGAGATTGGTATTCTTTTTATTTATGGGCTGAAGGTGGTGACTCATTGCAAACTTTAGAATTGCGTGCTGTCACTTGGGCTTTGGGTAATTGGTTGGATAAACCAATTAATGTGGTGTCAGATTCTTTGTATGTTGTTGGAGTAGTCCAGAGAATTGAGGAGTCAGTGATAAAGGAGGTGTCAAACAAAAGATTATGGGAACTATTATGGGAATTATGGCGTACTGTTAAGTTACGATCTGCAGAGTATTGTGTAATACATATCAGAAGTCATAAAACTGATCAGGGTTTAGGTGAGGGAAATGCCAGAGCTGATCATTTGGTGTCACTCTCAGCACCGGTTTCTAGTTTTGCAACTGCCAGAGAATCACATGCTCAATTTCATCAAAATGTAAAGGGTTTGGTTAAAGCCTTTGGAATATCATTTGCAGATGCTAAAGCCATTATACAGGCGTGTCCTATTTGCAGCAATATTAACCAAGGACTTGGCTTGGGCCTAGGTGTAAATCCAAAAGGTCTAAGCAGTAATGAAATATGGCAAATGGATGTTACCCATATAGCTGAATTTGGTAGACAGAAATACGTGCATGTGACTATTGATACTTATAGTCATATGATGTGGGCAACTGCTCAAACTGGGGAAAAAATGAAAGATGTGAAAAAACACCTGATGGCATGTTTTGCAGTAATGGGTGTTCCAAAAACATTAAAAACAGACAATGGTCCTGCTTATAGCAGCAAAGGAATGCAGTTAGAATGTCAACAGTGGGGAATTACACATATTACAGGCATTCCACATTCTCCAACAGGACAGGCAGTAGTTGAAAGAGCAAATCAGACTCTAAAAACATATTTGCAGAAACATAGAGAGGGAACTCCTGTCGAACGACTAAGTATGGTGTTGTTTGTTCTAAATCATTTGTGTATTTTTGGTAAAGAAACTATTCCACCAATCATGAAACATCAAAATGGTACCTCTGTTCGTTCTGTTAACATGAGAGTTTTATACAGGGATCCACAAACGGGAGAATGGAAAGGACCAGTGGATGTGTTATTCATAGGGAGAGGTTATTTTTGTGTATCTACAGGTGATGGTCCTCGTTGGATTCCTAGCAGGTGGATTCGACCAGTAATTGAGTCATCTAAACAGGATGAATGAAGAACAACAGAATGAACATCGACGTAGATTACTGTTATGGGTTGATGTCGACAGTCCTCGAATGCTCCGCAAAGTACAACTCATATTTCAACCCAAGATTGATCAGTTACCAAGAGAATTACTTTCCCAGATACCAACATTTTATCGGTCTGGTCCTTTGACTTCTATTAAATTTCATCGAATTTATGAAGTATTAAAGGATTTAATTACTAATGGTCCACAAAATTCACCTTGTCCATATTGCGATAGTTTTTATTGTTTTGCAAAAATTCGTTTCTATTGTGGCATGTGTCAAAAAGTCTGCAAGGTCCAACGTTGTAATTTGAGTTATTGGATATGTAATGATTGTGCTATACTATTTGATAATTTAAACCCTGTCCATGCATTTACATCTTTTGCAGGAGCTACATCTTTTCATGAAGCACTTGAACGTGTTGAGGCACCGGAGCAATTGCACCTAGCCCATATTCATTGGTTGTTCGATGAAATTATAAGGATTGCTGTTCTGTCACTGGAGTCTCACATTATATCTCACAAATGTAAAAAATGGCAGAGAAGAGTCAAGAAAAGATATTAAGTTGCATTTTGTTTTGTTGCTGTTTGCTTTGTAGTATGGCAATGATTATATCTCCTCAGCAAAATATGTGGGTCACATGGTCAAACAATACTGGTATTACAGATTTTTGTGTTGCCATGGCTTCTGCTACTGATCCTTTTCGTACCTGCTTGATTGGACTTCCTGGTTTTAATGAATCTAAATTTGCAAACTACTCTACCAAAATGTGTAACAAGGGTATGTCTGCTGGACAGTGTGCACTAACATTGATAAATGGCTTAAATCAAAGTCTCCCGTGGGATCCACAAGAGTTGGATCTACTAGGGTCTCAAGCCATAGGTAATGTTTCTGGAAATTGGACCCCCACATGTATTCAATTTGGCATGAATCGATGGAAAATTGGCACTCCAGATATCACTCCAAAAAATGCTAATTATACTGCTGATTTTGGATACTGTGGATATAATGATACAGATTCTAATAACACTAAACCAATGTATCCAGTAGGAGATCGCATCAGTACAAATCCTAGGCCAGGAACTTATATTTGGAGAAATGATTCAGCATATGCTCTGCCATCTGAAATATTTTTGATTTGTGGTGATCGAGCTTGGCAAGGCATCCCAAAAGGCATAATTGGAGGTCCTTGTTATTTGGGTTCTTTAACTATCTTTGCTCCTAAATATGCACAATTACGAAACATTACCTTGGCATTGAAAAAAGTTCGAGCACGCAGAAGCCTTGGTCTTTCACCAGATTGCAATGATCATGTTGAACTCTTAGGTCAAGCAGCTAGAACAGCTTTAGCAATATTTGTTCCAGGTGCTGCTGCAGGTAATGCTTTACGGGAATTAACTAGCTTAGCATGCTGGACAGAAAAGCAAGCTAACGTTACTACAAAAATCTTAGGTGAATTATTGCAAGATCAAACTAGTTTACGTCATGCTGTTTTGCAAAATCGTGCTGCTATAGATTTCTTATTGTTAGCACAGGGTCATGGATGCAAAGATTTAGCAGGAATGTGTTGTATGAGTTTGTCTAATCATAGTGAAAGCATTCATGCATCTCTTTCCTACCTAAAAGAACATACTGGCTTGATTCAACAGCAAACAAGCATGTTTGGAGATGCTTTTACAAATTGGTTATCAGGATTTGGTATTACAGGATGGTTGTCATCATTGCTTAGGACGCTTTGCTATGTTGGCATTGTATTATTGATTCTCTTTCTATTTTTACCTTGCTTGCTACAATGTATTCAACGCATGATAGAAAATGTTGTTAATCGCTTAGGAATACATGCTTATGTTGCTCTTAAAGAAAACGGGGGAAATGTGGAAGATTGGATAATACCTGCACAAGGTCTTGGGTCCTGGATTGAACTAGGCCGTGAGCAAGACTAGGCCGTGAGCAAGACTGAGAGCAAGACTAGGCCGTGAGCAAGACTGAAGAAGTGCTGACTGTCAGAAAGACTATTAACAATAGACCGTTGAGACTGTTAACAATAGACCTTTGACAAAAGTGCTGATGTGTGCTAACTTCAGCGGTTTATGTTGCAAGTAAAGAAGATATGGTCACCAAGAGCAGGTGCATGTATCAATTTTGAAGCTGCAAGAGGTGGGGTTGACATTGAATAGGTAGCCTATAGTGAGCTCAATTTTTGCAATATGTATTAGCTAATTAAGTTAACAACTAATGGGATAATGACAAGTGTGCATATATTAATCTAACTAGTATAAATAATAGTCTGATGCTCTAATAAAATTGGTCTTGACTGATCACATTGATCGTGTGTCAATCCCCTTCTTGCGACACCTAACTTTTTTGGTGAAAAGTTTGCACACAAATTTGCACACGACACACCCTAACATCCCTAAATTTGGATTTGGGGAAACCCAAAAATCCTCAAATTTTGACTTGATGTGCCCCCAAATACCCAAATTTGGACTCGACAGACCAAAATATCTCCAATTTCGGAGTCCACGCAACCAGAATCTCAAAATTTGGACTGAACACTGCCCGAAATCCTCAAATTTAGCTTTCTCTGCAAGATCCTTGTGGATGGCGACATTCCATAAGAGATGGAGAAGATAAAACAGGGAATGAACATAGGGTGAAAAACTTTGCTGAACTGCTATTGTGAGTTGTATATATTGTTTGTTATGAATTATATATGTTGTTTGTAAGGTATATTCTTTTGTAATTTTTCTAATATAGGTAAAGATAGAAGCAGTAAAAAATGCTATGTTTATATTTTATAAAATAAGCCACAAAATGTACCCGAGAAAAATGGGGGGGCTAGGTGACTAAGAATGTGTAGCCGCTTCTCAAGAAGCCCATCTATAGGGTGATAAAGAGGAACCCGGACCCTTAGCCACAACGCGCACATGCGCAGAACCGCACGCGGCACCCGGATACGAGGGACTAGAAAAACAAAAGGAGCCGAAGCCGCAGCGCGCAATCTTGGTCGAGCGAAGACTCCTGAGCGCCCAGCGCTGTTTTACTTGCTGTGGCTTGCTAATAAATTCTAATTGCTTTTAATTGGCGTGTCCTGGTCAATTTTTAGGACCCAATTTATGACAAATTTGGTGCCGTGACTCGGATAAAGGCCACTTGGTGCAGACCCTTTATGGGGGGGGGGAGGGGGCCCCACTGAAAAAGCAGCCCCTGTGCTGGGATACTCATCGAGACCTTTACCCGACGAACCCCTTCAGAGAGAAACAAGAGAAAAACTGCAGAGAGAAACTAGAGAAAAATTTCAGAGAGACAGGGAAAGAAAAGTCAGAGGGAAAGGCAGAGAAAAGCCGGAGAGAAAGGCAGAGAGATATCAGAAAGAGGAATTTCAGAGAGAAAAGGCAGAGGAATTTAAGAAAGAAAACGAGAGAAAAAATTTCAAAGAAACAGAAAAATGTCATAGGGAAAGGCAGAGAAAAGCCAGAGGAAAAGGCAGAGGAATTTCAGAAAGAAAAAGAGAGAAATTTCAGAGAGAAAGACAGAGAAAAGTCACAAAGAAAGGCAGAGAGATTTCAGAAAGGCAGAGAAATTTCAGCAGGAGAGAAATTTCTGAAGGAAAAGGAGAAAAATATCAGAGAAAAGGAGAGAAATTTGAGAGAGAAAGAAAAATTTCAGAGATAACAAGAGAAAAAATTTCAAAGAAACAGAAAAATTTCATAGGGAAAGGCAGAGAATTTTCAGAAGGAAATTGCGAGAATTTCAGAAGGAAAAGCAGAGAAATTTCAGAAGAAAAAGGAGAGAAAAGACAGCGAGAAAGGCAGAGAAAAGCCAGAGAAAAGAGAAGTTTCAAAGAGAAAAATTTCAGGGAGAAAGTGAGAAAAATCTGTGGTGGGAGAAAAACAGAAAAAAATCTGGGAGAAAGAGAGAAAAAATTCAGAGAAAAAGGGAGAGAAAAGTCACAGAAAAAGGCATAAAAATTCCAGAGGGAAAAGGAGAAAAATTCCAGAGGGAAAAGGAAAAGCTGAGGCAAAGTTAGAGAAAAAGGGAAAGAAAAGCCTGCGAGAACCAGAGAAAAATTTCGGAGGCAGAGAAAAGTTGGGAGAAAAGGCAGAGAAAGTTCAGAGGGAAAGGCAAAGAAAAAAGCCAGAGAGAAAGAGAGAAAAGTTTGAGACTGCTGGGGACATTCTTCACTGCGAGAGTGGTGAAGCATTGGCACAGGCTGCCCAGGGAGGTGGTGGAGTCTCCATCCCTGGAGGTGTCCAAGAAAGGGGCAGTGGTGGTGCTTGGGGAGATGCTGTGGTGGTTCAGGGGTGTGGGACTGACGCTTGGAGGCAGTGGTCTTGAAGGTCCTTTCCAGCCACGAGGGTTCCATGATTCCATGTGCCAGCACCTGCCTGGACACACCCGGCCTCTCCGCCAGGTGACAAAGGGAGCCTTTGTGACCTCACCTGTGACACTGCAGGTCCCGGGGTCCCTTCTGAGCACCGGGGAGGCCCTGGCTCAGTGCCCAGGAGGACAGCAGAGAGCGTAGAGGCGAACACAGAGCTTTCAGGAGCCCTGAGCCATGTCTGCGTTCTCAGCATTCAGGAGAATCTTCCGTGGATCCCAAGAGGACCAAGGAGAGTTGGAGATGGTGCCTGGTCCCCAGGAGAGGGATGATCCACGGACTGGGACTGGGACTGGGACTGGGACTGGGACTGGGACTGGGACTGGGACTGGGTGGATGCCCTCGGGGCAAATGGGGGAGGATTCGACAGCCCTTGGTGGTTTGTCTGACGGGAGCCTCTGCCCAGCCCCTGAGGACTCTGAATCTCCCCAGGCTGCCCGGGAGCCTCCATCCCCTGGAGATTCACTGCCCAGTGCAGAACCCGTCCCAGGCCTCTCCCTTCCCCCACACAGCCCCCTTGGTCCCAGGGGCTCTCCCTGCAGGCAGTGCAGCCTTGGGGCCAGCAGCACTGCCACCCCTACACCCCCTCCCCATGGCCTCTCCTCCTCCCCCAGGAGTGAGGACAGACCCATGCCCATATCCCTCCCCCATGGCCTCTCCTCCTCTCCCACATTTCCCACTCAGCAGAGACCCCCATGCTGGCCCCGGCTGGCCTGGAGGGGACAGGAAGAGGAGGAAGGCCACCCCCCTGCCTCATCAGAGGTGTGGGAGGTCCAGCTGCCAGAGACAGGTGAGGGGCCTTTGGCTGCTTTGCTGTGCTCCTGCATGGCAGTGGCTGATGGGCACATCCCCGGCCTGATCCCCGCCGGTCCCCTCTTTGGGTCCCCCTGCCCAGGGCTGGCTCTGTCCTCGGGAGCTGGCAAAGGGCTGGGTGCAAGGTAGGGGACCCTGCAGTCTCTCGTGCCAGCACCTTCAGCTTGCCCTCCTCCTCCCTTGTTTTGTTAAGGTTCCGAGTCTGCTTCCAGTGGATGTCAGGATCTGTCCGCAAGATATCTGCGGATATCTGCCTCCTCCTCCTCCTCTGAAGAGGAGGAGGAGGATGGCCAGCAGAGCTCTGTGGATGCCCTGGAGGACATCGAAGAGGAATCCACAGAGACTTCCACCTGCCTTGTGCCTGCTCCAGCTGAGGAGGTGGGTGTCAGCAGAGAGAGGGGTGGCTGAGCAGGGCCCACAGAACCTTTGCTGTCCTGCCCTCCCCGGCTCTCCCTCGGCCCCCACAGGGCCCCCCACAGGCAGGAGGGGCATGAGGGGCGGCAGCGATGCCGGCAGCACCTGCCAGGAAGCCGGGCAGGAGCCTGTTTGTGCCAGGCTGCTCCTCCACTGCTCCAGCAGCACAGAAATAAATTCTCTGCTTCACACAGGCAGCACAAACACAGGACAGGGTCACGCTGCACGGTATCAGGAGGAGACTGGAGGAGAGCTGCAGAGAGGCCGTGTTGCAGGGCCTGCTCCTCCTGAGAGAGATAATGGCTGCTCCCATGACAGCGGACAGAGCCATCAACATCGTTCTGGTGCTGGGGCCGAAGCTCCCACCGCTCTTTGATGATGTAAGGCTGCTGTGGGACCTGACCCCGCAGAGGGGCCCGGGGCAAGGACAGCTGCCCTCCAGCCCAGCCCCGCGGGCAGCACTTGGGCAGGGCTGCTGCCCTCCTCACGCCCCTGGGCTCTGCTGGCAGGCCTTCTGGGCTCTGCAGCCCAGCACAGCCTCTCCTTGGCAGGATGAGGCCTCCGCTGCCCCCAGCCCCAACCACCCCGCAGCATCTCCCCACTCAGAACCACGGTAACCGTGGGTAGGGAGAGGCTGTTGCTGCAGTGCCCCTGTCTTCCTTCCTTCCTTCCTTCCTCCCAGGAGTCCAGCCAGGTGCGGGAGCTCTCCATCAGCCTCTTTGGAGAGATGATGGGGGCTGTGAAGAGCAGAAGGGAGACATGGATGGAAATATTAATCCGGACAACACTCATCTCACTCTTCTTAAGGATGAATGACAGCACTGAGAGCGTGGCCGAGGTACAGACTTCAAGGCTGACCCCCTGCTTTGCCCTTCCCTCTGCCCCAGCCCTGGCAGCCACTCAGCAGCTCTTGCCCACCTCTCTGCTGCTGGCTAGCAGAGCGTGATACCTGAGCTGGTGGCTGTCCCAGGTCCCTGCCTCAGGCACTGAATCCCCCCCCATTCAGGCTTTGTCCCCAGCTGCCTCTTCCCAGAAGGAGCTGGGGACACTTTGCAGCCTTGCCCAGGGGAGGGGGGGGAGAGGTCTCCTTCTCCCAGCTGTGGTGCCAGCTCCCACCCTGTGCTGCTTTGCAGGCCTCTGGCAAAGCCCTCCTCGCCTCTGCCAAGTTCCTGGGCTGGAGGAAGCTCCTAAGAGAGATCCAGAGCCAGGAGATGTGGAGGATTGGAGAGACCCTGGTGAGGACAAGCCCCAGGTGCCAGGGCCTGGGCTGGACCAGGGATGCCCCATGTGCCCAGGGTGTGGGTGTGCAGCTGTTTCTGGCTGGCCCTGCTCCAGAGCGGAACACACAGCCTGGAGCTCAGTGCCCCTTGCCCTTCACCTTGCCCTTCCCATTGTTGCCTTTTTTTCCCTTTCCCGTTTCCAATTTCCCCCCCCCCTAACTTTGGGCTCTCCCCAGCTGGAGCAGGAGAATTGCTGGGTCCGAGATTACCTGGATTCCAGCCAGACACAGCTGAGGGATATTCAGCACCCCAGAGTCAGATTGGCGGCCATCAGGTTCATGGGTGAGCAACAGCCCCCGGGGACCCTCTTCTGGCTGCCCCCAGCTGGGGGCTCTGAAGTGCTGGGGAGGGGGAGTTCTGACGGGAGCTCTGTGCACAGGGGCTGCTGCGCAGCGCCTGAACAGGAACATGGACACGGCAGTGTTGGAGGAAACGTGTGATGGTGAGTGGGGTCAGAGCTGTGCCTGCCCCAGCCCTGGCAGTGTTGAGCTTGGAGCAGCCTGGGCTGCTGGGAGCTGGGAGCTGGGAGCTGGCCCTGGCAGGGCTTGGCTTGGGATGATCCTTAAGGTCCCTTCCAGCCCAAGCCAGGCTGGGATTCCTGAGCAGCAGCTTCCAGCTGCTCCCTTGCTCCCGCCTGCTCCTCCCAGCCAGGGAAAGAGAGGGATGGGGCTGGCACGGGAGGGGCTGTGCAGACACTGAGGTTTCACCACTGCTCTGTTTCTTTCTGTCACAGCCCTCCGGAGCTTGGAGAACGACCCTGATGCCTCAGTCCAGTCCCTGGCAGCTCAGACCTTGCTGACCCTGGGAACTGGCATGGAGCAGCAAAGATCAGGATCCTGCCGCCCATCACGGAGCTGCTATATCCTCTGAGTCAGGGACAATCTCCTGTTGCCACCTTCCCCAAGGTACCTTCACCAATGCCACACTGCAGCTGCTGTCCCACCCCTTCCCTAGGCCCCCTCGTGCACCCCCAGCCTCTGCTGGCCTCTCCCAGTGCAAACCAGTGCCCTCTGGAGCCTCCTGTCCCCACCCAGGACTCCCCTCAGGCTGCTCTCTGTTAAACCTCCCTCCCCAGGGTCACCACAGCAGGGGACAACAGCAGCAGCAGCAGCAGCGTGGGACTGAAGGTGCCAGGGATGAAGGCGG
Source organism: Heliangelus exortis (assembly GCF_036169615.1). NCBI lineage: Eukaryota > Metazoa > Chordata > Aves > Apodiformes > Trochilidae > Heliangelus > Heliangelus exortis. The sequence goes on along the minus strand of NC_092430.1, from coordinate 914,481 downwards.
AGGTGGGAAGATTCTCAAGTTCCTCCAAGCCAACCTCTTGGATTGGCATCCAGAGACCGCCAAGGATTCCAGCTGTCCCCACCTGCCAGAAGCAGCTCCTGCCTTCCTCTCCCATCCCTTCCAGGAGGTCACCCGGCTGTCTCTGGAGCTGCTGAAGCTTCTCCTGCAGCAGCAGCTGAGCCAGAGCCGCTTTCCTTGTCTCCTCAGAGAGGAGGGAACTGCAGCTCTGGCAGAGCTACCGAGAGCTCACAGAGTCCCCCAAATAAAATGAGGCATTTGGAAGGCACAGCACGTGTGGGATCTGTTCTCTGCAGAGCTCCTAACTTTTTTGGTGAAAAGTTTGCACACAAATTTGCACACGACACACCCTAACATCCCTAAATTTGGATTTGGGGAAACCCCAAAATCCTCAAATTTTGACTTGATGTGCCCCCAAATACCCAAATTTGGACTCGACAGACCAAAATATCTCCAATTTCGGAGTCCACGCAACCAGAATCTCAAAATTTGGACTGAACACTGCCCGAAATCCTCAAATTTAGCTTTCTCTGCAAGATCCTTGTGGATGGCGACATTCAATAAGAGATGGAGAAGATAAAACAGGGAATGAACATAGGGTGAAAAACTTTGCTGAACTGCTATTGTGAGTTGTATATATTGTTTGTTATGAATTATATATGTTGTTTGTAAGGTATATTCTTTTGTAATTTTTCTAATATAGGTAAAGATAGAAGCAGTAAAAAATGCTATGTTTATATTTTATAAAATAAGCCACAAAATGTACCCGGGAAAAATGGGGGGGCTAGGTGACTAAGAATGTGTAGCCACTTCTCAAGAAGCCCATCTATAGGGTGATAAAGAGGAACCCGGACCCTTAGCCACAACGCGCACATGCGCAGAACCGCACGCGGCACCCGGATACGAGGGACTAGAAAAACAAAAGGAGCCGAAGCCGCAGCGCGCAATCTTGGTCGAGCGAAGACTCCTGAGCGCCCAGCGCTGTTTTACTTGCTGTGGCTTGCTAATAAATTCTAATTGCTTTTAATTGGCGTGTCCTGGTCAATTTTTAGGACCCAATTTATGACAAATTTGGTGCCGTGACTCGGATAAAGGCCACTTGGTGCAGACCCTTTATGGGGGGGGGGAGGGGGCCCCACTGAAAAAGCAGCCCCTGTGCTGGGATACTCATCGAGACCTTTACCCGACGAACCCCTTCAGAGAGAAACAAGAGAAAAACTGCAGAGAGAAACTAGAGAAAAATTTCAGAGAGACAGGGAAAGAAAAGTCAGAGGGAAAGGCAGAGAAAAGCCGGAGAGAAAGGCAGAGAGATATCAGAAAGAGGAATTTCAGAGAGAAAAGGCAGAGGAATTTAAGAAAGAAAACGAGAGAAAAAATTTCAAAGAAACAGAAAAATGTCATAGGGAAAGGCAGAGAAAAGCCAGAGGAAAAGGCAGAGGAATTTCAGAAAGAAAAAGAGAGAAATTTCAGAGAGAAAGACAGAGAAAAGTCACAAAGAAAGGCAGAGAGATTTCAGAAAGGCAGAGAAATTTCAGCAGGAGAGAAATTTCTGAAGGAAAAGGAGAAAAATATCAGAGAAAAGGAGAGAAATTTGAGAGAGAAAGAAAAATTTCAGAGATAACAAGAGAAAAAATTTCAAAGAAACAGAAAAATTTCATAGGGAAAGGCAGAGAATTTTCAGAAGGAAATTGCGAGAATTCAGAAGGAAAAGCAGAGAAATTTCAGAAGAAAAAGGAGAGAAAAGACAGCGAGAAAGGCAGAGAAAAGCCAGAGAAAAGAGAAGTTTCAAAGAGAAAAATTTCAGGGAGAAAGTGAGAAAAATCTGTGGTGGGAGAAAAACAGAAAAAAATCTGGGAGAAAGAGAGAAAAAATTCAGAGAAAAAGGGAGAGAAAAGTCACAGAAAAAGGCATAAAAATTCCAGAGGGAAAAGGAGAAAAATTCCAGAGGGAAAAGGAAAAGCTGAGGCAAAGTTAGAGAAAAAGGGAAAGAAAAGCCTGCGAGAACCAGAGAAAAATTTCGGAGGCAGAGAAAAGTTGGGAGAAAAGGCAGAGAAAGTTCAGAGGGAAAGGCAAAGAAAAAAGCCAGAGAGAAAGAGAGAAAAGTTTGAGACTGCTGGGGACATTCTTCACTGCGAGAGTGGTGAAGCATTGGCACAGGCTGCCCAGGGAGGTGGTGGAGTCTCCATCCCTGGAGGTGTCCAAGAAAGGGGCAGTGGTGGTGCTTGGGGAGATGCTGTGGTGGTTCAGGGGTGTGGGACTGACGCTTGGAGGCAGTGGTCTTGAAGGTCCTTTCCAGCCACGAGGGTTCCATGATTCCATGTGCCAGCACCTGCCTGGACACACCCGGCCTCTCCGCCAGGTGACAAAGGGAGCCTTTGTGACCTCACCTGTGACACTGCAGGTCCCGGGGTCCCTTCTGAGCACCGGGGAGGCCCTGGCTCAGTGCCCAGGAGGACAGCAGAGAGCGTAGAGGCGAACACAGAGCTTTCAGGAGCCCTGAGCCATGTCTGCGTTCTCAGCATTCAGGAGAATCTTCCGTGGATCCCAAGAGGACCAAGGAGAGTTGGAGATGGTGCCTGGTCCCCAGGAGAGGGATGATCCACGGACTGGGACTGGGACTGGGACTGGGACTGGGACTGGGACTGGGACTGGGACTGGGTGGATGCCCTCGGGGCAAATGGGGGAGGATTCGACAGCCCTTGGTGGTTTGTCTGACGGGAGCCTCTGCCCAGCCCCTGAGGACTCTGAATCTCCCCAGGCTGCCCGGGAGCCTCCATCCCCTGGAGATTCACTGCCCAGTGCAGAACCCGTCCCAGGCCTCTCCCTTCCCCCACACAGCCCCCTTGGTCCCAGGGGCTCTCCCTGCAGGCAGTGCAGCCTTGGGGCCAGCAGCACTGCCACCCCTACACCCCCTCCCCATGGCCTCTCCTCCTCCCCCAGGAGTGAGGACAGACCCATGCCCATATCCCTCCCCCATGGCCTCTCCTCCTCTCCCACATTTCCCACTCAGCAGAGACCCCCATGCTGGCCCCGGCTGGCCTGGAGGGGACAGGAAGAGGAGGAAGGCCACCCCCCTGCCTCATCAGAGGTGTGGGAGGTCCAGCTGCCAGAGACAGGTGAGGGGCCTTTGGCTGCTTTGCTGTGCTCCTGCATGGCAGTGGCTGATGGGCACATCCCCGGCCTGATCCCCGCCGGTCCCCTCTTTGGGTCCCCCTGCCCAGGGCTGGCTCTGTCCTCGGGAGCTGGCAAAGGGCTGGGTGCAAGGTAGGGGACCCTGCAGTCTCTCGTGCCAGCACCTTCAGCTTGCCCTCCTCCTCCCTTGTTTTGTTAAGGTTCCGAGTCTGCTTCCAGTGGATGTCAGGATCTGTCCGCAAGATATCTGCGGATATCTGCCTCCTCCTCCTCCTCTGAAGAGGAGGAGGAGGATGGCCAGCAGAGCTCTGTGGATGCCCTGGAGGACATCGAAGAGGAATCCACAGAGACTTCCACCTGCCTTGTGCCTGCTCCAGCTGAGGAGGTGGGTGTCAGCAGAGAGAGGGGTGGCTGAGCAGGGCCCACAGAACCTTTGCTGTCCTGCCCTCCCCGGCTCTCCCTCGGCCCCCACAGGGCCCCCCACAGGCAGGAGGGGCATGAGGGGCGGCAGCGATGCCGGCAGCACCTGCCAGGAAGCCGGGCAGGAGCCTGTTTGTGCCAGGCTGCTCCTCCACTGCTCCAGCAGCACAGAAATAAATTCTCTGCTTCACACAGGCAGCACAAACACAGGACAGGGTCACGCTGCACGGTATCAGGAGGAGACTGGAGGAGAGCTCCAGAGAGGCCGTGTTGCAGGGCCTGCTCCTCCTGAGAGAGATAATGGCTGCTCCCATGACAGCGGACAGAGCCATCAACATCGTTCTGGTGCTGGGGCCGAAGCTCCCACCGCTCTTTGATGATGTAAGGCTGCTGTGGGACCTGACCCCGCAGAGGGGCCCGGGGCAAGGACAGCTGCCCTCCAGCCCAGCCCCGCGGGCAGCACTTGGGCAGGGCTGCTGCCCTCTTTACTCCCCTGGGCTCTGCTGGGAGGCCTTCTGGGCTCTGCAGCCCAGCACAGCCTCTCCTTGGCAGGATGAGGCCTCCGCTGCCCCCAGCCCCAACCACCCCGCAGCATCTCCCCACTCAGAACCACGGTAACCGTGGGTAGGGAGAGGCTGTTGCTGCAGCCCCCCTGTCTTCCTTCCTTCCTTCCTCCCAGGAGTCCAGCCAGGTGCGGGAGCTCTCCATCAGCCTCTTTGGAGAGATGATGGGGGCTGTGAAGAGCAGAAGGGAGACATGGATGGAAATATTAATCCGGACAACACTCATCTCACTCTTCTTAAGGATGAATGACAGCACTGAGAGCGTGGCCGAGGTACAGACTTCAAGGCTGACCCCCTGCTTTGCCCTTCCCTCTGCCCCAGCCCTGGCAGCCACTCAGCAGCTCTTGCCCACCTCTCTGCTGCTGGCTAGCAGAGCGTGATACCTGAGCTGGTGGCTGTCCCAGGTCCCTGCCTCAGGCACTGAATCCCCCCCCATTCAGGCTTTGTCCCCAGCTGCCTCTTCCCAGAAGGAGCTGGGGACACTTTGCAGCCTTGCCCAGGGGAGGGGGGGGAGAGGTCTCCTTCTCCCAGCTGTGGTGCCAGCTCCCACCCTGTGCTGCTTTGCAGGCCTCTGGCAAAGCCCTCCTCGCCTCTGCCAAGTTCCTGGGCTGGAGCAAGCTCCTAAGAGAGATCCAGAGCCAGGAGATGTGGAGGATTGGAGAGACCCTGGTGAGGACAAGCCCCAGGTGCCAGGGCCTGGGCTGGACCAGGGATGCCCCATGTGCCCAGGGTGTGGGTGTGCAGCTGTTTCTGGCTGGCCCTGCTCCAGAGCGGAACACACAGCCTGGAGCTCAGTGCCCCTTGCCCTTCACCTTGCCCTTCCCATTGTTGCCTTTTTTTCCCTTTCCCGTTTCCAATTTCCCCCCCCCCTAACTTTGGGCTCTCCCCAGCTGGAGCAGGAGAATTGCTGGGTCCGAGATTACCTGGATTCCAGCCAGACACAGCTGAGGGATATTCAGCACCCCAGAGTCAGATTGGCGGCCATCAGGTTCATGGGTGAGCAACAGCCCCCGGGGACCCTCTTCTGGCTGCCCCCAGCTGGGGGCTCTGAAGTGCTGGGGAGGGGGAGTTCTGACGGGAGCTCTGTGCACAGGGGCTGCTGCGCAGCGCCTGAACAGGAACATGGACACGGCAGTGTTGGAGGAAACGTGTGATGGTGAGTGGGGTCAGAGCTGTGCCTGCCCCAGCCCTGGCAGTGTTGAGCTTGGAGCAGCCTGGGCTGCTGGGAGCTGGGAGCTGGGAGCTGGCCCTGGCAGGGCTTGGCTTGGGATGATCCTTAAGGTCCCTTCCAGCCCAAGCCAGGCTGGGATTCCTGAGCAGCAGCTTCCAGCTGCTCCCTTGCTCCCGCCTGCTCCTCCCAGCCAGGGAAAGAGAGGGATGGGGCTGGCACGGGAGGGGCTGTGCAGACACTGAGGTTTCACCACTGCTCTGTTTCTTTCTGTCACAGCCCTCCGGAGCTTGGAGAACGACCCTGATGCCTCAGTCCAGTCCCTGGCAGCTCAGACCTTGCTGACCCTGGGAACTGGCATGGAGCAGCAAAGATCAGGATCCTGCCGCCCATCACGGAGCTGCTATATCCTCTGAGTCAGGGACAATCTCCTGTTGCCACCTTCCCCAAGGTACCTTCACCAATGCCACACTGCAGCTGCTGTCCCACCCCTTCCCTAGGCCCCCTCGTGCACCCCCAGCCTCTGCTGGCCTCTCCCAGTGCAAACCAGTGCCCTCTGGAGCCTCCTGTCCCCACCCAGGACTCCCCTCAGGCTGCTCTCTGTTAAACCTCCCTCCCCAGGGTCACCACAGCAGGGGACAACAGCAGCAGCAGCAGCAGCGTGGGACTGAAGGTGCCAGGGATGAAGGCGGAGGTGGGAAGATTCTCAAGTTCCTCCAAGCCAACCTCTTGGATTGGCATCCAGAGACCGCCAAGGATTCCAGCTGTCCCCACCTGCCAGAAGCAGCTCCTGCCTTCCTCTCCCATCCCTTCCAGGAGGTCACCCGGCTGTCTCTGGAGCTGCTGAAGCTTCTCCTGCAGCAGCAGCTGAGCCAGAGCCGCTTTCCTTGTCTCCTCAGAGAGGAGGGAACTGCAGCTCTGGCAGAGCTACCGAGAGCTCACAGAGTCCCCCAAATAAAATGAGGCATTTGGAAGGCACAGCACGTGTGGGATCTGTTCTCTGCAGAGCTCCTAACTTTTTTGGTGAAAAGTTTGCACACAAATTTGCACACGACACACCCTAACATCCCTAAATTTGGATTTGGGGAAACCCCAAAATCCTCAAATTTTGACTTGATGTGCCCCCAAATACCCAAATTTGGACTCGACAGACCAAAATATCTCCAATTTCGGAGTCCACGCAACCAGAATCTCAAAATTTGGACTGAACACTGCCCGAAATCCTCAAATTTAGCTTTCTCTGCAAGATCCTTGTGGATGGCGACATTCAATAAGAGATGGAGAAGATAAAACAGGGAATGAACATAGGGTGAAAAACTTTGCTGAACTGCTATTGTGAGTTGTATATATTGTTTGTTATGAATTATATATGTTGTTTGTAAGGTATATTCTTTTGTAATTTTTCTAATATAGGTAAAGATAGAAGCAGTAAAAAATGCTATGTTTATATTTTATAAAATAAGCCACAAAATGTACCCGGGAAAAATGGGGGGGCTAGGTGACTAAGAATGTGTAGCCACTTCTCAAGAAGCCCATCTATAGGGTGATAAAGAGGAACCCGGACCCTTAGCCACAACGCGCACATGCGCAGAACCGCACGCGGCACCCGGATACGAGGGACTAGAAAAACAAAATGAGGCCGAAGCTGCAGCTTTCTTTAAGAAAGCCGCAGCTCTTTTTTTAAGAAAGAAAACGAGAGAAAAAATTTCAAAGAAACAGAAAAATGTCATAGGGAAAGGCAGAGAAAAGCCAGAGGAAAAGGCAGAGGAATTTCAGAAAGAAAAAGAGAGAAATTTCAGAGAGAAAGACAGAGAAAAGTCCCAAAGAAAGGCAGAGAGATTTCAGAAAGGCAGAGAAATTTCAGAAGGAGAGAAATTTCTGAAGGAAAAGGAGAAAAATATCAGAGAAAAGGAGAGAAATTTGAGAGAGAAAGAAAAATTTCAGAGATAACAAGAGAAAAAATTTCAAAGAAACAGAAAAATTTCATAGGGAAAGGCAGAGAATTTTCAGAAGGAAATTGCGAGAATTTCAGAAGGAAAAGCAGAGAAATTTCAGAAGAAAAAGGAGAGAAAAGACAGCGAGAAAGGCAGAGAAAAGCCAGAGAAAAGAGAAGTTTCAAAGAGAACAATTTCAGGGAGAAAGTGAGAAAAATCTGTGGGAGAAAAACAGAAAAAAATCTGGGAGAAAGAGAGAAAAAATTCAGAGAAAAAGGGAGAGAAAAGTCACAGAAAAAGGCATAAAAATTCCAGAGGGAAAAGGAGAAAAATTCCAGAGGGAAAAGGAAAAGCTGAGGCAAAGTTAGAGAAAAAGGGAAAGAAAAGCCTGCAAGAACCAGAGAAAAATTTTGGAGGCAGAGAAAAGTTGGGAGAAAAGGCAGAGAAAGTTCAGAGGGAAAGGCAAAGAAAAAAGCCAGAGAGAAAGAGAGAAAAGTTTGAGACTGCTGGGGACATTCTTCACTGCAAGAGTGGTGAAGCATTGGCACAGGCTGCCCAGGGAGGTGGTGGAGTCTCCATCCCTGGAGGTGTCCAAGAAAGGGGCAGTGGTGGTGCTTGGGGAGATGCTGTGGTGGTTCAGGGGTGTGGGACTGACGCTTGGAGGCAGTGGTCTTGAAGGTCCTTTCCAGCCACGAGGGTTCCATGATTCCATGTGCCAGCACCTGCCTGGACACACCCGGCCTCTCCGCCAGGTGACAAAGGGAGCCTTTGTGACCTCACCTGTGACACTGCAGGTCCCGGGGTCCCTTCTGAGCACCGGGGAGGCCCTGGCTCAGTGCTCAGGAGGACAGCAGAGAGCGTAGAGGCGAACACAGAGCTTTCAGGAGCCCTGAGCCATGTCTGCGTTCTCAGCGTTCAGGAGAATCTTCCGTGGATCCCAAGAGGACCAAGGAGAGTTGGAGATGGTGCCTGGTCCCCAGGAGAGGGATGATCCACGGACTGGGACTGGGACTGGGACTGGGACTGGGACTGGGACTGGGACTGGGTGGATGCCCTCGGGGCAAATGGGGGAGGATTCGACAGCCCTTGGTGGTTTGTCTGACGGGAGCCTCTGCCCAGCCCCTGAGGGCCCTGAATCTCCCCAGGCTGCCTGGGAGCCTCCATCCCCTGGAGATTCACTGCCCAGTGCAGAACCCGTCCCAGGCCTCTCCCTTCCCCCACACAGCCCCCTTGGTCCCAGGGGCTCTCCCTGCAGGCAGTGCAGCCTTGGGGCCAGCAGCACTGCCACCCCTACACCCCCTCCCCATGGCCTCTCCTCCTCCCCCAGGAGTGAGGACAGACCCATGCCCATATCCCTCCCCCATGGCCTCTCCTCCTCTCCCACATTTCCCACTCAGCAGAGACCCCCATGCTGGCCCCGGCTGGCCTGGAGGGGACAGGAAGAGGAGGAAGGCCACCCCCCTGCCTCATCAGAGGTGTGGGAGGTCCAGCTGCCAGAGACAGGTGAGGGGCCTTTGGCTGCTTTGCTGTGCTCCTGCATGGCAGTGGCTGATGGGCACATCCCCGGCCTGATCCCCGCCAGTCCCCTCTTTGGGTCCCCCTGCCCAGGGCTGGCTCTGTCCTCGGGAGCTGGCAAAGGGCTGGGTGCAAGGTAGGGGACCCTGCAGTCTCTCGTGCCAGCACCTTCAGCTTGCCCTCCTCCTCCCTTGTTTTGTTAAGGTTCCGAGTCTGCTTCCAGTGGACGTCAGGATCTGTCCTCTGAGGAGGAGGAGGATGGCCAGCAGAGCTCTGTGGATGCCCTGGAGGACATCGAAGAGGAATCCACAGAGACTTCCACCTGCCTTGTGCCTGCTCCAGCTGAGGAGGTGGGTGTCAGCAGAGAGAGGGGTGGCTGAGCAGGGCCCACAGAACCTTTGCTGTCCTGCCCTCCCCAGCTCTCCCTCGGCCCCCACAGGGCCCCCCACAGGCAGGAGGGGCATGAGGGGCGGCAGCGATGCCGGCAGCACCTGCCAGGAAGCCGGGCAGGAGCCTGTTTGTGCCAGGCTGCTCCTCCACTGCTCCAGCAGCACAGAAATAAATTCTCTGCTTCACACAGGCAGCACAAACACAGGACAGGGTCACGCTGCACGGTATCAGGAGGAGACTGGAGGAGAGCTCCAGAGAGGCCGTGTTGCAGGGCCTGCTCCTCCTGAGAGAGATAATGGCTGCTCCCATGACAGCGGACAGAGCCATCAACATCGTTCTGGTGCTGGGGCCGAAGCTCCCACCGCTCTTTGATGATGTAAGGCTGCTGTGGGACCTGACCCCGCAGAGGGGCCCGGGGCAAGGACAGCTGCCCTCCAGCCCAGCTCCGCGGGCAGCACTTGGGCAGGGCTGCTGCCCTCTTTACTCCCCTGGGCTCTGCTGGCAGGCCTTCTGGGCTCTGCAGCCCAGCACAGCCTCTCCTTGGCAGGATGAGGCCTCCGCTGCCCCCAGCCCCAACCACCCCGCAGCATCTCCCCACTCAGAACCACGGTAACCGTGGGTAGGGAGAGGCTGTTGCTGCAGCCCCCCTGTCTTCCTTCCTTCCTTCCTCCCAGGAGTCCAGCCAGGTGCGGGAGCTCTCCATCAGCCTCTTTGGAGAGATGATGGGGGCTGTGAAGAGCAGAAGGGAGACATGGATGGAAATATTAATCCGGACAACACTCATCTCACTCTTCTTAAGGATGAATGACAGCACTGAGAGCGTGGCCGAGGTACAGACTTCAAGGCTGACCCCCTGCTTTGCCCTTCCCTCTGCCCCAGCCCTGGCAGCCACTCAGCAGCTCTTGCCCACCTCTCTGCTGCTGGCTAGCAGAGCGTGATACCTGAGCTGGTGGCTGTCCCAGGTCCCTGCCTCAGGCACTGAATCCCCCCCCTTCAGGCTTTGTCCCCAGCTGCCTCTTCCCAGAAGGAGCTGGGGACACTTTGCAGCCTTGCCCAGGGGAGGGGGGGGAGAGGTCTCCTTCTCCCAGCTGTGGTGCCAGCTCCCACCCTGTGCTGCTTTGCAGGCCTCTGGCAAAGCCCTCCTCGCCTCTGCCAAGTTCCTGGGCTGGAGGAAGCTCCTAAGAGAGATCCAGAGCCAGGAGATGTGGAGGATTGGAGAGACCCTGGTGAGGACAAGCCCCAGGTGCCAGGCCCTGGGCTGGACCAGGGATGCCCCATGTGCCCAGGGTGTGGGTGTGCAGCTGTTTCTGGCTGGCCCTGCTCCAGAGCGGAACACACAGCCTGGAGCTCAGTGCCCCTTGCCCTTCACCTTGCCCTTCCCATTGTTGCCTTTTTTTCCCTTTCCCGTTTCCAATTTCCCCCCCCCCTAACCTTGGGCTCTCCCCAGCTGGAGCAGGAGAATTGCTGGGTCCGAGATTACCTGGATTCCAGCCAGACACAACTGAGAGATATTCAGCACCCCAGAGTCAGATTGGCGGCCATCAGGTTCATGGGTGAGCAACAGCCCCCGGGGACCCTCTTCTGGCTGCCCCCAGCTGGGGGCTCTGAAGTGCTGGGGAGGGGGAGTTCTGACGGGAGCTCTGTGCACAGGGGCTGCTGCGCAGTGCCTGAACAGGAACATGGACACGGCAGTGTTGGAGGAAACGTGTGATGGTGAGTGGGGTCAGAGCTGTGCCTGCCCCAGCCCTGGCAGTGTTGAGCTTGGAGCAGCCTGGGCTGCTGGGAGCTGGGAGCTGGGAGCTGGCCCTGGCAGCGCTTGGCTTGGGATGATCCTTAAGGTCCCTTCCAGCCCAAGCCAGGCTGGGATTCCTGAGCAGCAGCTTCCAGCTGCTCCCTTGCTCCCGCCTGCTCCTCCCAGCCAGGGAAAGAGAGGGATGGGGCTGGCACGGGAGGGGCTGTGCAGACACTGAGGTTTCACCACTGCTCTGTTTCTTTCTGTCACAGCCCTCCGGAGCTTGGAGAACGACCCTGATGCCTCAGTCCAGTCCCTGGCAGCTCAGACCTTGCTGACCCTGGGAACTGGCATGGAGCAGCAAAGATCAGGATCCTGCCGCCCATCACGGAGCTGCTATATCCTCTGAGTCAGGGACAATCTCCTGTTGCCACCTTCCCCAAGGTACCTTCACCAATGCCACACTGCAGCTGCTGTCCCACCCCTTCCCTAGGCCCCCTCGTGCACCCCCAGCCTCTGCTGGCCTCTCCCAGTGCAAACCAGTGCCCTCTGGAGCCTCCTGTCCCCACCCAGGACTCCCCTCAGGCTGCTCTCTGTTAAACCTCCCTCCCCAGGGTCACCACAGCAGGGGACAACAGCAGCAGCAGCAGCAGCGTGGGACTGAAGGTGCCAGGGATGAAGGCGGAGGTGGGAAGATTCTCAAGTTCCTCCAAGCCAACCTCTTGGATTGGCATCCAGAGACCGCCAAGGATTCCAGCTGTCCCCACCTGCCAGAAGCAGCTCCTGCCTTCCTCTCCCATCCCTTCCAGGAGGTCACCCGGCTGTCTCTGGAGCTGCTGAAGCTTCTCCTGCAGCAGCAGCTGAGCCAGAGCCGCTTTCCTTGTCTCCTCAGAGAGGAGGGAGCTGCAGCTCTGGCAGAGCTACCGAGAGCTCACAGAGTCCCCCAAATAAAATGAGGCATTTGGAAGGCACAGCACGTGTGGGATCTGTTCTCTGCAGAGCTCCTAACTTTTTTGGTGAAAAGTTTGCACACAAATTTGCACACGACACACCCTAACATCCCTAAATTTGGATTTGGGGAAACCCCAAAATCCTCAAATTTTGACTTGATGTGCCCCCAAATACCCAAATTTGGACTCGACAGACCAAAATATCTCCAATTTCGGAGTCCACGCAACCAGAATCTCAAAATTTGGACTGAACACTGCCCGAAATCCTCAAATTTAGCTTTCTCTGCAAGATCCTTGTGGATGGCGACATTCAATAAGAGATGGAGAAGATAAAACAGGGAATGAACATAGGGTGAAAAACTTTGCTGAACTGCTATTGTGAGTTGTATATATTGTTTGTTATGAATTATATATGTTGTTTGTAAGGTATATTCTTTTGTAATTTTTCTAATATAGGTAAAGATAGAAGCAGTAAAAAATGCTATGTTTATATTTTATAAAATAAGCCACAAAATGTACCCGGGAAAAATGGGGGGGCTAGGTGACTAAGAATGTGTAGCCACTTCTCAAGAAGCCCATCTATAGGGTGATAAAGAGGAACCCGGACCCTTAGCCACAACGCGCACATGCGCAGAACCGCACGCGGCACCCGGATACGAGGGACTAGAAAAACAAAAGGAGCCGAAGCCGCAGCGCGCAATCTTGGTCGAGCGAAGACTCCTGAGCGCCCAGCGCTGTTTTACTTGCTGTGGCTTGCTAATAAATTCTAATTGCTTTTAATTGGCGTGTCCTGGTCAATTTTTAGGACCCAATTTATGACAAATTTGGTGCCGTGACTCGGATAAAGGCCACTTGGTGCAGACCCTTTATGGGGGGGGGGAGGGGGCCCCACTGAAAAAGCAGCCCCTGTGCTGGGATACTCATCGAGACCTTTACCCGACGAACCCCTTCAGAGAGAAACAAGAGAAAAACTGCAGAGAGAAACTAGAGAAAAATTTCAGAGAGACAGGGAAAGAAAAGTCAGAGGGAAAGGCAGAGAAAAGCCGGAGAGAAAGGCAGAGAGATATCAGAAAGAGGAATTTCAGAGAGAAAAGGCAGAGGAATTTAAGAAAGAAAACGAGAGAAAAAATTTCAAAGAAACAGAAAAATGTCATAGGGAAAGGCAGAGAAAAGCCAGAGGAAAAGGCAGAGGAATTTCAGAAAGAAAAAGAGAGAAATTTCAGAGAGAAAGACAGAGAAAAGTCACAAAGAAAGGCAGAGAGATTTCAGAAAGGCAGAGAAATTTCAGCAGGAGAGAAATTTCTGAAGGAAAAGGAGAAAAATATCAGAGAAAAGGAGAGAAATTTGAGAGAGAAAGAAAAATTTCAGAGATAACAAGAGAAAAAATTTCAAAGAAACAGAAAAATTTCATAGGGAAAGGCAGAGAATTTTCAGAAGGAAATTGCGAGAATTTCAGAAGGAAAAGCAGAGAAATTTCAGAAGAAAAAGGAGAGAAAAGACAGCGAGAAAGGCAGAGAAAAGCCAGAGAAAAGAGAAGTTTCAAAGAGAAAAATTTCAGGGAGAAAGTGAGAAAAATCTGTGGTGGGAGAAAAACAGAAAAAAATCTGGGAGAAAGAGAGAAAAAATTCAGAGAAAAAGGGAGAGAAAAGTCACAGAAAAAGGCATAAAAATTCCAGAGGGAAAAGGAGAAAAATTCCAGAGGGAAAAGGAAAAGCTGAGGCAAAGTTAGAGAAAAAGGGAAAGAAAAGCCTGCGAGAACCAGAGAAAAATTTCGGAGGCAGAGAAAAGTTGGGAGAAAAGGCAGAGAAAGTTCAGAGGGAAAGGCAAAGAAAAAAGCCAGAGAGAAAGAGAGAAAAGTTTGAGACTGCTGGGGACATTCTTCACTGCGAGAGTGGTGAAGCATTGGCACAGGCTGCCCAGGGAGGTGGTGGAGTCTCCATCCCTGGAGGTGTCCAAGAAAGGGGCAGTGGTGGTGCTTGGGGAGATGCTGTGGTGGTTCAGGGGTGTGGGACTGACGCTTGGAGGCAGTGGTCTTGAAGGTCCTTTCCAGCCACGAGGGTTCCATGATTCCATGTGCCAGCACCTGCCTGGACACACCCGGCCTCTCCGCCAGGTGACAAAGGGAGCCTTTGTGACCTCACCTGTGACACTGCAGGTCCCGGGGTCCCTTCTGAGCACCGGGGAGGCCCTGGCTCAGTGCCCAGGAGGACAGCAGAGAGCGTAGAGGCGAACACAGAGCTTTCAGGAGCCCTGAGCCATGTCTGCGTTCTCAGCATTCAGGAGAATCTTCCGTGGATCCCAAGAGGACCAAGGAGAGTTGGAGATGGTGCCTGGTCCCCAGGAGAGGGATGATCCACGGACTGGGACTGGGACTGGGACTGGGACTGGGACTGGGACTGGGTGGATGCCCTCGGGGCAAATGGGGGAGGATTCGACAGCCCTTGGTGGTTTGTCTGACGGGAGCCTCTGCCCAGCCCCTGAGGACTCTGAATCTCCCCAGGCTGCCCGGGAGCCTCCATCCCCTGGAGATTCACTGCCCAGTGCAGAACCCATACCAGGCCTCTCCCTTCCCCCACACAGCCCCCTTGGTCCCAGGGGCTCTCCCTGCAGGCAGTGCAGCCTTGGGGCCAGCAGCACTGCCACCCCTACACCCCCTCCCCATGGCCTCTCCTCCTCCCCCAGGAGTGAGGACAGACCCATGCCCATATCCCTCCCCCATGGCCTCTCCTCCTCTCCCACATTTCCCACTCAGCAGAGACCCCCATGCTGGCCCCGGCTGGCCTGGAGGGGACAGGAAGAGGAGGAAGGCCACCCCCCTGCCTCATCAGAGGTGTGGGAGGTCCAGCTGCCAGAGACAGGTGAGGGGCCTTTGGCTGCTTTGCTGTGCTCCTGCATGGCAGTGGCTGATGGGCACATCCCCGGCCTGATCCCCGCCGGTCCCCTCTTTGGGTCCCCCTGCCCAGGGCTGGCTCTGTCCTCGGGAGCTGGCAAAGGGCTGGGTGCAAGGTAGGGGACCCTGCAGTCTCTCGTGCCAGCACCTTCAGCTTGCCCTCCTCCTCCCTTGTTTTGTTAAGGTTCCGAGTCTGCTTCCAGTGGATGTCAGGATCTGTCCGCAAGATATCTGCGGATATCTGCCTCCTCCTCCTCCTCTGAAGAGGAGGAGGAGGATGGCCAGCAGAGCTCTGTGGATGCCCTGGAGGACATCGAAGAGGAATCCACAGAGACTTCCACCTGCCTTGTGCCTGCTCCAGCTGAGGAGGTGGGTGTCAGCAGAGAGAGGGGTGGCTGAGCAGGGCCCACAGAACCTTTGCTGTCCTGCCCTCCCCGGCTCTCCCTCGGCCCCCACAGGGCCCCACACAGGCAGGAGGGGCATGAGGGGCGGCAGCGATGCCGGCAGCACCTGCCAGGAAGCCGGGCAGGAGCCTGTTTGTGCCAGGCTGCTCCTCCACTGCTCCAGCAGCACAGAAATAAATTCTCTGCTTCACATAGGACAGGGTCACGCTGCACGGTATCAGGAGGAGACTGGAGGAGAGCTCCAGAGAGGCCGTGTTGCAGGGCCTGCTCCTCCTGAGAGAGATAATGGCTGCTCCCATGACAGCGGACAGAGCCATCAACATCGTTCTGGTGCTGGGGCCGAAGCTCCCACCGCTCTTTGATGATGTAAGGCTGCTGTGGGACCTGACCCCGCAGAGGGGCCCGGGGCAAGGACAGCTGCCCTCCAGCCCAGCCCCGCGGGCAGCACTTGGGCAGGGCTGCTGCCCTCCTCACGCCCCTGGGCTCTGCTGGCAGGCCTTCTGGGCTCTGCAGCCCAGCACAGCCTCTCCTTGGCAGGATGAGGCCTCCGCTGCCCCCAGCCCCAACCACCCCGCAGCATCTCCCCACTCAGAACCACGGTAACCGTGGGTAGGGAGAGGCTGTTGCTGCAGTGCCCCTGTCTTCCTTCCTTCCTTCCTCCCAGGAGTCCAGCCAGGTGCGGGAGCTCTCCATCAGCCTCTTTGGAGAGATGATGGGGGCTGTGAAGAGCAGAAGGGAGACATGGATGGAAATATTAATCCGGACAACACTCATCTCACTCTTCTTAAGGATGAATGACAGCACTGAGAGCGTGGCCGAGGTACAGACTTCAAGGCTGACCCCCTGCTTTGCCCTTCCCTCTGCCCCAGCCCTGGCAGCCACTCAGCAGCTCTTGCCCACCTCTCTGCTGCTGGCTAGCAGAGCGTGATACCTGAGCTGGTGGCTGTCCCAGGTCCCTGCCTCAGGCACTGAATCCCCCCCCATTCAGGCTTTGTCCCCAGCTGCCTCTTCCCAGAAGGAGCTGGGGACACTTTGCAGCCTTGCCCAGGGGAGGGGGGGGAGAGGTCTCCTTCTCCCAGCTGTGGTGCCAGCTCCCACCCTGTGCTGCTTTGCAGGCCTCTGGCAAAGCCCTCCTCGCCTCTGCCAAGTTCCTGGGCTGGAGGAAGCTCCTAAGAGAGATCCAGAGCCAGGAGATGTGGAGGATTGGAGAGACCCTGGTGAGGACAAGCCCCAGGTGCCAGGGCCTGGGCTGGACCAGGGATGCCCCATGTGCCCAGGGTGTGGGTGTGCAGCTGTTTCTGGCTGGCCCTGCTCCAGAGCGGAACACACAGCCTGGAGCTCAGTGCCCCTTGCCCTTCACCTTGCCCTTCCCATTGTTGCCTTTTTTTCCCTTTCCCGTTTCCAATTTCCCCCCCCCCTAACTTTGGGCTCTCCCCAGCTGGAGCAGGAGAATTGCTGGGTCCGAGATTACCTGGATTCCAGCCAGACACAGCTGAGGGATATTCAGCACCCCAGAGTCAGATTGGCGGCCATCAGGTTCATGGGTGAGCAACAGCCCCCGGGGACCCTCTTCTGGCTGCCCCCAGCTGGGGGCTCTGAAGTGCTGGGGAGGGGGAGTTCTGACGGGAGCTCTGTGCACAGGGGCTGCTGCGCAGCGCCTGAACAGGAACATGGACACGGCAGTGTTGGAGGAAACGTGTGATGGTGAGTGGGGTCAGAGCTGTGCCTGCCCCAGCCCTGGCAGTGTTGAGCTTGGAGCAGCCTGGGCTGCTGGGAGCTGGGAGCTGGGAGCTGGCCCTGGCAGGGCTTGGCTTGGGATGATCCTTAAGGTCCCTTCCAGCCCAAGCCAGGCTGGGATTCCTGAGCAGCAGCTTCCAGCTGCTCCCTTGCTCCCGCCTGCTCCTCCCAGCCAGGGAAAGAGAGGGATGGGGCTGGCACGGGAGGGGCTGTGCAGACACTGAGGTTTCACCACTGCTCTGTTTCTTTCTGTCACAGCCCTCCGGAGCTTGGAGAACGACCCTGATGCCTCAGTCCAGTCCCTGGCAGCTCAGACCTTGCTGACCCTGGGAACTGGCATGGAGCAGCAAAGATCAGGATCCTGCCGCCCATCACGGAGCTGCTATATCCTCTGAGTCAGGGACAATCTCCTGTTGCCACCTTCCCCAAGGTACCTTCACCAATGCCACACTGCAGCTGCTGTCCCACCCCTTCCCTAGGCCCCCTCGTGCACCCCCAGCCTCTGCTGGCCTCTCCCAGTGCAAACCAGTGCCCTCTGGAGCCTCCTGTCCCCACCCAGGACTCCCCTCAGGCTGCTCTCTGTTAAACCTCCCTCCCCAGGGTCACCACAGCAGGGGACAACAGCAGCAGCAGCAGCAGCGTGGGACTGAAGGTGCCAGGGATGAAGGCGGAGGTGGGAAGATTCTCAAGTTCCTCCAAGCCAACCTCTTGGATTGGCATCCAGAGACCGCCAAGGATTCCAGCTGTCCCCACCTGCCAGAAGCAGCTCCTGCCTTCCTCTCCCATCCCTTCCAGGAGGTCACCCGGCTGTCTCTGGAGCTGCTGAAGCTTCTCCTGCAGCAGCAGCTGAGCCAGAGCCGCTTTCCTTGTCTCCTCAGAGAGGAGGGAACTGCAGCTCTGGCAGAGCTACCGAGAGCTCACAGAGTCCCCCAAATAAAATGAGGCATTTGGAAGGCACAGCACGTGTGGGATCTGTTCTCTGCAGAGCTCCTAACTTTTTTGGTGAAAAGTTTGCACACAAATTTGCACACGACACACCCTAACATCCCTAAATTTGGATTTGGGGAAACCCCAAAATCCTCAAATTTTGACTTGATGTGCCCCCAAATACCCAAATTTGGACTCGACAGACCAAAATATCTCCAATTTCGGAGTCCACGCAACCAGAATCTCAAAATTTGGACTGAACACTGCCCGAAATCCTCAAATTTAGCTTTCTCTGCAAGATCCTTGTGGATGGCGACATTCAATAAGAGATGGAGAAGATAAAACAGGGAATGAACATAGGGTGAAAAACTTTGCTGAACTGCTATTGTGAGTTGTATATATTGTTTGTTATGAATTATATATGTTGTTTGTAAGGTATATTCTTTTGTAATTTTTCTAATATAGGTAAAGATAGAAGCAGTAAAAAATGCTATGTTTATATTTTATAAAATAAGCCACAAAATGTACCCGGGAAAAATGGGGGGGCTAGGTGACTAAGAATGTGTAGCCACTTCTCAAGAAGCCCATCTATAGGGTGATAAAGAGGAACCCGGACCCTTAGCCACAACGCGCACATGCGCAGAACCGCACGCGGCACCCGGATACGAGGGACTAGAAAAACAAAAGGAGCCGAAGCCGCAGCGCGCAATCTTGGTCGAGCGAAGACTCCTGAGCGCCCAGCGCTGTTTTACTTGCTGTGGCTTGCTAATAAATTCTAATTGCTTTTAATTGGCGTGTCCTGGTCAATTTTTAGGACCCAATTTATGACAAATTTGGTGCCGTGACTCGGATAAAGGCCACTTGGTGCAGACCCTTTATGGGGGGGGGGAGGGGGCCCCACTGAAAAAGCAGCCCCTGTGCTGGGATACTCATCGAGACCTTTACCCGACGAACCCCTTCAGAGAGAAACAAGAGAAAAACTGCAGAGAGAAACTAGAGAAAAATTTCAGAGAGACAGGGAAAGAAAAGTCAGAGGGAAAGGCAGAGAAAAGCCGGAGAGAAAGGCAGAGAGATATCAGAAAGAGGAATTTCAGAGAGAAAAGGCAGAGGAATTTAAGAAAGAAAACGAGAGAAAAAATTTCAAAGAAACAGAAAAATGTCATAGGGAAAGGCAGAGAAAAGCCAGAGGAAAAGGCAGAGGAATTTCAGAAAGAAAAAGAGAGAAATTTCAGAGAGAAAGACAGAGAAAAGTCACAAAGAAAGGCAGAGAGATTTCAGAAAGGCAGAGAAATTTCAGCAGGAGAGAAATTTCTGAAGGAAAAGGAGAAAAATATCAGAGAAAAGGAGAGAAATTTGAGAGAGAAAGAAAAATTTCAGAGATAACAAGAGAAAAAATTTCAAAGAAACAGAAAAATTTCATAGGGAAAGGCAGAGAATTTTCAGAAGGAAATTGCGAGAATTTCAGAAGGAAAAGCAGAGAAATTTCAGAAGAAAAAGGAGAGAAAAGACAGCGAGAAAGGCAGAGAAAAGCCAGAGAAAAGAGAAGTTTCAAAGAGAAAAATTTCAGGGAGAAAGTGAGAAAAATCTGTGGTGGGAGAAAAACAGAAAAAAATCTGGGAGAAAGAGAGAAAAAATTCAGAGAAAAAGGGAGAGAAAAGTCACAGAAAAAGGCATAAAAATTCCAGAGGGAAAAGGAGAAAAATTCCAGAGGGAAAAGGAAAAGCTGAGGCAAAGTTAGAGAAAAAGGGAAAGAAAAGCCTGCGAGAACCAGAGAAAAATTTCGGAGGCAGAGAAAAGTTGGGAGAAAAGGCAGAGAAAGTTCAGAGGGAAAGGCAAAGAAAAAAGCCAGAGAGAAAGAGAGAAAAGTTTGAGACTGCTGGGGACATTCTTCACTGCAAGAGTGGTGAAGCATTGGCACAGGCTGCCCAGGGAGGTGGTGGAGTCTCCATCCCTGGAGGTGTCCAAGAAAGGGGCAGTGGTGGTGCTTGGGGAGATGCTGTGGTGGTTCAGGGGTGTGGGACTGACGCTTGGAGGCAGTGGTCTTGAAGGTCCTTTCCAGCCACGAGGGTTCCATGATTCCATGTGCCAGCACCTGCCTGGACACACCCGGCCTCTCCGCCAGGTGACAAAGGGAGCCTTTGTGACCTCACCTGTGACACTGCAGGTCCCGGGGTCCCTTCTGAGCACCGGGGAGGCCCTGGCTCAGTGCCCAGGAGGACAGCAGAGAGCGTAGAGGCGAACACAGAGCTTTCAGGAGCCCTGAGCCATGTCTGCGTTCTCAGCATTCAGGAGAATCTTCCGTGGATCCCAAGAGGACCAAGGAGAGTTGGAGATGGTGCCTGGTCCCCAGGAGAGGGATGATCCACGGACTGGGACTGGGACTGGGACTGGGACTGGGACTGGGACTGGGACTGGGACTGGGTGGATGCCCTCGGGGCAAATGGGGGAGGATTCGACAGCCCTTGGTGGTTTGTCTGACGGGAGCCTCTGCCCAGCCCCTGAGGGCTCTGAATCTCCCCAGGCTGCCCGGGAGCCTCCATCCCCTGGAGATTCACTGCCCAGTGCAGAACCCGTCCCAGGCCTCTCCCTTCCCCCACACAGCCCCCTTGGTCCCAGGGGCTCTCCCTGCAGGCAGTGCAGCCTTGGGGCCAGCAGCACTGCCACCCCTACACCCCCTCCCCATGGCCTCTCCTCCTCCCCCAGGAGTGAGGACAGACCCATGCCCATATCCCTCCCCCATGGCCTCTCCTCCTCTCCCACATTTCCCACTCAGCAGAGACCCCCATGCTGGCCCCGGCTGGCCTGGAGGGGACAGGAAGAGGAGGAAGGCCACCCCCCTGCCTCATCAGAGGTGTGGGAGGTCCAGCTGCCAGAGACAGGTGAGGGGCCTTTGGCTGCTTTGCTGTGCTCCTGCATGGCAGTGGCTGATGGGCACATCCCCGGCCTGATCCCCGCCAGTCCCCTCTTTGGGTCCCCCTGCCCAGGGCTGGCTCTGTCCTCGGGAGCTGGCAAAGGGCTGGGTGCAAGGTAGGGGACCCTGCAGTCTCTCGTGCCAGCACCTTCAGCTTGCCCTCCTCCTCCCTTGTTTTGTTAAGGTTCCGAGTCTGCTTCCAGTGGATGTCAGGATCTGTCCGCAAGATATCTGCGGATATCTGCCTCCTCCTCCTCCTCTGAAGAGGAGGAGGAGGATGGCCAGCAGAGCTCTGTGGATGCCCTGGAGGACATCGAAGAGGAATCCACAGAGACTTCCACCTGCCTTGTGCCTGCTCCAGCTGAGGAGGTGGGTGTCAGCAGAGAGAGGGGTGGCTGAGCAGGGCCCACAGAACCTTTGCTGTCCTGCCCTCCCCGGCTCTCCCTCGGCCCCCACAGGGCCCCCCACAGGCAGGAGGGGCATGAGGGGCGGCAGCGATGCCGGCAGCACCTGCCAGGAAGCCGGGCAGGAGCCTGTTTGTGCCAGGCTGCTCCTCCACTGCTCCAGCAGCACAGAAATAAATTCTCTGCTTCACACAGGCAGCACAAACACAGGACAGGGTCACGCTGCACGGTATCAGGAGGAGACTGGAGGAGAGCTGCAGAGAGGCCGTGTTGCAGGGCCTGCTCCTCCTGAGAGAGATAATGGCTGCTCCCATGACAGCGGACAGAGCCATCAACATCGTTCTGGTGCTGGGGCCGAAGCTCCCACCGCTCTTTGATGATGTAAGGCTGCTGTGGGACCTGACCCCGCAGAGGGGCCCGGGGCAAGGACAGCTGCCCTCCAGCCCAGCCCCGCGGGCAGCACTTGGGCAGGGCTGCTGCCCTCCTCACGCCCCTGGGCTCTGCTGGCAGGCCTTCTGGGCTCTGCAGCCCAGCACAGCCTCTCCTTGGCAGGATGAGGCCTCCGCTGCCCCCAGCCCCAACCACCCCGCAGCATCTCCCCACTCAGAACCACGGTAACCGTGGGTAGGGAGAGGCTGTTGCTGCAGTGCCCCTGTCTTCCTTCCTTCCTTCCTCCCAGGAGTCCAGCCAGGTGCGGGAGCTCTCCATCAGCCTCTTTGGAGAGATGATGGGGGCTGTGAAGAGCAGAAGGGAGACATGGATGGAAATATTAATCCGGACAACACTCATCTCACTCTTCTTAAGGATGAATGACAGCACTGAGAGCGTGGCCGAGGTACAGACTTCAAGGCTGACCCCCTGCTTTGCCCTTCCCTCTGCCCCAGCCCTGGCAGCCACTCAGCAGCTCTTGCCCACCTCTCTGCTGCTGGCTAGCAGAGCGTGATACCTGAGCTGGTGGCTGTCCCAGGTCCCTGCCTCAGGCACTGAATCCCCCCCCATTCAGGCTTTGTCCCCAGCTGCCTCTTCCCAGAAGGAGCTGGGGACACTTTGCAGCCTTGCCCAGGGGAGGGGGGGGAGAGGTCTCCTTCTCCCAGCTGTGGTGCCAGCTCCCACCCTGTGCTGCTTTGCAGGCCTCTGGCAAAGCCCTCCTCGCCTCTGCCAAGTTCCTGGGCTGGAGGAAGCTCCTAAGAGAGATCCAGAGCCAGGAGATGTGGAGGATTGGAGAGACCCTGGTGAGGACAAGCCCCAGGTGCCAGGGCCTGGGCTGGACCAGGGATGCCCCATGTGCCCAGGGTGTGGGTGTGCAGCTGTTTCTGGCTGGCCCTGCTCCAGAGCGGAACACACAGCCTGGAGCTCAGTGCCCCTTGCCCTTCACCTTGCCCTTCCCATTGTTGCCTTTTTTTCCCTTTCCCGTTTCCAATTTCCCCCCCCCCTAACTTTGGGCTCTCCCCAGCTGGAGCAGGAGAATTGCTGGGTCCGAGATTACCTGGATTCCAGCCAGACACAGCTGAGGGATATTCAGCACCCCAGAGTCAGATTGGCGGCCATCAGGTTCATGGGTGAGCAACAGCCCCCGGGGACCCTCTTCTGGCTGCCCCCAGCTGGGGGCTCTGAAGTGCTGGGGAGGGGGAGTTCTGACGGGAGCTCTGTGCACAGGGGCTGCTGCGCAGCGCCTGAACAGGAACATGGACACGGCAGTGTTGGAGGAAACGTGTGATGGTGAGTGGGGTCAGAGCTGTGCCTGCCCCATCCATGGCAGTGTTGAGCTTGGAGCAGCCTGGGCTGCTGGGAGCTGGGAGCTGGCCCTGGCAGGGCTTGGCTTGGGATGATCCTTAAGGTCCCTTCCAGCCCAAGCCAGGCTGGGATTCCTGAGCAGCAGCTTCCAGCTGCTCCCTTGCTCCCGCCTGCTCCTCCCAGCCAGGGAAAGAGAGGGATGGGGCTGGCACGGGAGGGGCTGTGCAGACACTGAGGTTTCACCACTGCTCTGTTTCTTTCTGTCACAGCCCTCCGGAGCTTGGAGAACGACCCTGATGCCTCAGTCCAGTCCCTGGCAGCTCAGACCTTGCTGACCCTGGGAACTGGCATGGAGCAGCAAAGATCAGGATCCTGCCGCCCATCACGGAGCTGCTATATCCTCTGAGTCAGGGACAATCTCCTGTTGCCACCTTCCCCAAGGTACCTTCACCAATGCCACACTGCAGCTGCTGTCCCACCCCTTCCCTAGGCCCCCTCGTGCACCCCCAGCCTCTGCTGGCCTCTCCCAGTGCAAACCAGTGCCCTCTGGAGCCTCCTGTCCCCACCCAGGACTCCCCTCAGGCTGCTCTCTGTTAAACCTCCCTCCCCAGGGTCACCACAGCAGGGGACAACAGCAGCAGCAGCAGCAGCGTGGGACTGAAGGTGCCAGGGATGAAGGCGGAGGTGGGAAGATTCTCAAGTTCCTCCAAGCCAACCTCTTGGATTGGCATCCAGAGACCGCCAAGGATTCCAGCTGTCCCCACCTGCCAGAAGCAGCTCCTGCCTTCTTCTTCCATCCTTTCCAGGAGGTCACCCGGCTGTCTCTGGAGCTGCTGAAGCTTCTCCTGCAGCAGCAGCTGAGCCAGAGCCGCTTTCCTTGTCTCCTCAGAGAGGAGGGAACTGCAGCTCTGGCAGAGCTACCGAGAGCTCACAGAGTCCCCCAAATAAAATGAGGCATTTGGAAGGCACAGCACGTGTGGGATCTGTTCTCTGCAGAGCTCCTAACTTTTTTGGTGAAAAGTTTGCACACAAATTTGCACACGACACACCCTAACATCCCTAAATTTGGATTTGGGGAAACCCCAAAATCCTCAAATTTTGACTTGATGTGCCCCCAAATACCCAAATTTGGACTCGACAGACCAAAATATCTCCAATTTCGGAGTCCACGCAACCAGAATCTCAAAATTTGGACTGAACACTGCCCGAAATCCTCAAATTTAGCTTTCTCTGCAAGATCCTTGTGGATGGCGACATTCAATAAGAGATGGAGAAGATAAAACAGGGAATGAACATAGGGTGAAAAACTTTGCTGAACTGCTATTGTGAGTTGTATATATTGTTTGTTATGAATTATATATGTTGTTTGTAAGGTATATTCTTTTGTAATTTTTCTAATATAGGTAAAGATAGAAGCAGTAAAAAATGCTATGTTTATATTTTATAAAATAAGCCACAAAATGTACCCGGGAAAAATGGGGGGGCTAGGTGACTAAGAATGTGTAGCCACTTCTCAAGAAGCCCATCTATAGGGTGATAAAGAGGAACCCGGACCCTTAGCCACAACGCGCACATGCGCAGAACCGCACGCGGCACCCGGATACGAGGGACTATCATAGAATCACAGAATTGGCTGGGTTGGAAGGGACCTCAGAGATCATCAAGTCCAACCCTTGATCCACCGCTGCGGTTGCTAGACTATGGCACTGAGTGCCACATCCAGCCTCTTTAAATATCTCTAGGGATGGAGAGTCCACCACTTCACTGGGCAGCCCATTCCAATGCTTGATCACCCTCTCTGTAAAGAAATTCTTTCTAATATCTAACGTAAACTTCCCCTGGCACAACTTAAGACCATGCCCTCTTGTCTTGTTGAAAGTCGTCTGGGAAAAGAGACCAACCCCCACTTGGCTCCAACCTCCTTTCAGGGAGTTAGAGAGTGATGAGGTCTCCCCTGATCCGCCTCCTCTTCAGGCTGAACACCCCCAGCTCCCTCAGCCTCTCCTCACAGGATCTGTGCTCGAGTCCTTTCACCAGCCTGGTTGCCCTCCTTTGGACCTGCTCTAGGACCTCGATATCCTTCCTGAACTGAGGGGCCCAGAACTGGACACAGTACTCGAGGTGTTGCCTCCCCAGGGCTGAGCACAGGGGCAGAATCCCTTCCCTGGACCTGCTGGACATGCTGTTCCTGAGCCAGGCCAGGATGCCATTGGCCTTCTTGGCCACCTGGGCACACTGCTGGCTCATGTTCAGCTTCCTGTCAATCCAGACTCCCAGGTCCCTTTCTGCCTGGCTGCTCTCAGCCACTCTGTCCCCAGCCTGTAGCGCTGCATGGGGTTGTTGTGGCCAAAGTACAGGACCTGGCACTTGGAATGTTGAACCTCATCCCATTGGAATCAGCCCAACTCTCCGGTCTGTCCAGGTCCCTCTGCAGAGCCCTCCTGCCTTCCAGCTGATCCACACTCCCCCCAGCTTAGTGTCATCTGCAAATTTGCTGATGATGGACTCAATCCCCTCATCTAAATCATCAATGAAGATATTAAACAGAACTGGGCCCAACACTGATCCCTGGAGGACACCACTAGTGACTGTCTGCCAACTGGATGCAGCCCCGTTCAGCACCACTCTCTGGGCCCGGCCCTCCAGCCAGTTCCTAACCCAGCACAGGGTGCTCCTGTCCAAGCTGTGGCCTGACAGCTTTTTCAGGAGAATGCTGTGGGAGACAGTGTCAAAGGCTTTGCTGAAGTCCAGGTAGACCACATCCACAGCCCTCCCCTCATCCACGAGGCGGGTCACCCGATCATAAAAGGAGATCAGGTTGGTCAGACAGGACCTGCCCTTCCTAAACCCGTGCTGGCTGGGTCTGATCCCTTGCCCATCCTGCAGGTGCTGTGTGATTGCACTGAGGATGATTTGTTCCATAACCCTGCCAGGCACTGAGGTCAGGCTGACAGGCCTGTAGTTTTCTGGGTCCTCCTTCTGGCCCTTCTTGTGGATTGGCGTGACATTCGCCAGCTTCCAATCATCTGGGATGTCCCCAGTGAGCCAGGACTGTTGGTAGATGATAGAGAGAGGCTTGGCGAGCTCTTCTGCCAGCTCTCTCATCACCCTTGGGTGGATCCCATCCGGTCCCGTAGACTTGTGGGGATCCAAGCAGCTCAGTAGGTCACTGACTGTGTCCTTCAGGATTACAGGGGGGCTGTTTAGATTCTTGTCACCTTCTGTAAGCTCCAGAAGCCATCTGTCCTCAGGACAACCTGTCTTTCTGTTGAAAACTGAGGTAAAGAAAGTGTTAAATACCTCAGCCTTTTCTTCATCTTTGACAACTATATTCCCACCTGTGTCCAGTAAAGAATGGATGTTTTCCTTGCCCCTCCTTTTGCCACTGATGTATCTGTAGAAGGACTTTTTGTTATCCTTCACAGAGGTGGCGAGATTCAGTTCACGTTGTGCCTTTGTCTCTCTAATTTTCTTTCTACATGACCTAACTATGTTCCTCAATTCCTCCTTAGTAGTTAGCCCTTTTTTCCATAATTGGTAGGCCCTCTTCTTAACCCTAATTTCTTTCAGAGTCTCCCAGTTCAGCCAGACCGGTCGTCTTCCCCGCCGGCTTGCCTTTCGGCACACTGGGACAGCCTGCTCCTGTGCTTTCAAAATTTGCTCCTTGAAGTAGGTCCATCCCTCCTGGACCCCTTTGTTTTCAAGGGCTGTTTCCCAGGGTATACTCTGAACTAGTTTTCTGAATAGGCCAAAGTCTGCCCTCTGGAAGTCCAACGTAGAGGTTTTATTGACGACCCTCCTTGTATCCCTGAATATTGAAAACTCTATTATTTCATGATTGCTGAGTCCCAGGCGTCCACCGACCACCACATCTCCCACCAGCCCCTCTCTGTTTGTGAAAAGGTCAAGCGGGGCTCCATCCCTGGTGGGCTCATTTACTAGTTGGAGCAGGAAATTATCCTCTATACACTCTAGGAATCTCCTAGACTGCCTCCTCTCTGCAGTGTGGAGTTCCCAGCAGATGTCTGGTAGGTTAAAGTCACCCACGAGGACAAGGGATGACGATTTTGAAACATCCGCCAGCTGCCTGTAGAATAATTCATCATCTTCATCATCCTGACTGGGTGGTCTGTAACAGACTCCCATCACGATATCAGCCTTGTTGGCCTTCCCTCTGATTCTAATCCACAGGCACTCCACCTTATTATTGCTGACCTCAACTTCTACAGAGTCAAGAGACTCTCTAACATAGAGCTACCTCTCCACCTCTCCTACCCTGCCTGTCCCTTCTGAAGAGCCTGTAGCCACCCATAGCAGCACTCCAGTCATGGGAGTCATCCCACCACGTTTCCATGATAGCGACTACATCACAGCTTTCCTGCTGCACGACGGCTTCCAGCTCCTCTTGTTTGTTGCCCATGCTGCGTGCATTGGTGTACATGCACTTCAGCTGGGCTGCTGGTTTGTCTCTTATCTTGGGCTGTCCACCCTTAGGCTCCTTTCTGGAGAGCCCGGTTTCAACCCCATTCCCCTTCAAACCTAGTTTAAAGCCCTCCTTATCAGCCCCTTCAACTTACAAGCTAGAGTCCTTTTCCCCCTGTTAGTTAGATGAAGCCCATCCGATGTGAGGACACTAGGTAGTATGGAATTTGCCCCATGGTTGAAAAACCCAAAGTTCCGCTGGTGGCACCAATCCCTTAGCCACCTATTGATCAGATAGGTTTTCCTAGTCCTCTCCTCATTCAGGTCTTCTACTGCTGGAACTGAGGCGAACACCACCTGTGCTTCTGATGCATTAAGTAACCAACCCAGTGGGGTTGTTGTTTCCATTCCCCCCTATCCACCTGGTCTGCATCAACTGCCTGATGGGAGGAGGGGCAGGACTTCACCAACTCCTTTTGGATTTCTTTTGCGGTCGAAAGGGTGTAACTCCACCAGTCAATTTCCCTTTCACTGTCCCTAATACTTCTTAGTCTCTCTACTTCCTCCTTGAGTTCTGCCACCATGCATAGCAAGTCATTTACCTGCTGGCATTGCACGCAGACCCCACTCACACTGTCCTCAGATGCTAGCACTAGGCTCAAACACTCTGCGCAGCCAGAGGCCTGAACAGCTACATCCATCTTAAGGGGTTTCATCTATGTGGACACACCCGTTGTCGTAACAGCGACAGCTTTTCCTTTTCTGGAAACCATTGCTCCTTCAAGAGAAGCGGGATGTTGTTGTGCCCCTCCTGCTTGCCCTGCCTGCGCTAACTGCCTCGCTAACTGCCGTGTCACGTTCCTGTTTGCCAGCTCCTCGCTAACTGCCATCACCTTCCTATTTGCCAGCTCCTGTTTGCCGCGCTCCGGGTCGTTGGCACTCCCGGCAGTTGCTTAAATCCCTCGTGTCAGGGCTGGGTGCCTCCCCCTTATCAGCTGATTGGGCTCGCCAGAGACGCTCCAGCAGAAAAGGTTGTGTAGCAGGCTCCTAGCAGCCGTTTGAATTCTCCAAAGCCGAAATCGAAAAAACGAAATCGATAAAACGAAAGGAGCCGAAGCCGCAGCGCGCTCTTGGTCGAGCAGAGACTCCCGAGTGCCCAGCGCTGGTTTTGCTTGTTGTCACTTGATAATAAATTCTAATTGCTTTTAATTGGCGTGTCCTGGTAAGTTTTTAGGACCCAATTTATAACAGTGGCTTTAAATCAGGAGCTTGGAGAATTTCACCGGGGATGGGAATTCCTCCCTCTCTTTGTTCCTAGCCGAGTGCCTCGATCCTGCTCCGTTTTGTTTTCGGTTTTTTTGTTGTTTTTTTTTCTTTCGCCCTGCATTCTTCCTGGCAATTACCTCCCCCTCAGGAAGCTTCCCGGGTGTGGGAATTTCGGAATTTCCTTCCCATCCTTGCCCTGATCGGGCTCCCGGCTCCGGTGCCTTCAAAAAGAGAAGCTTTGAGCATTTCGTCGGCAGTGTGTGGAGGTGGAGTTTGACTGTGCTGCCGCTTTTAAAGAGGCTGAGTGTGTATCTGGAGGCTGTGTTTCCAAGAAGAGAGGGAAAGGCAAAAAACGGACTGAAAAATAGGGGGTCGCTGCTTTTTTTTTTTTTTTTTTTTTTTTGGGGGGTGGGGGGGAGGGCATGGCTGTGGTTCTGGGCGTGTCGGTGCTTGCAGGCCGAGCCCATCTCCGAGGTTTGCCCTGGGGACGCGAACCGGGGCCGCGACTACCTAGCCCACGGCCCCGAGGCATTGGCCGTTCCACTGAGCCACGCAGCTCCCCCACGACCCCCCCCCCCCCCCCCCCCCCCCCTGCGCGCCCAAAGTCCTCTCTCCTCTCACCGCGGCTACCCGGCTCCCAGCAGCCTCCAAACCCCTCCTTCGGCTTAGCAGCACCGCCCCCCCCCCACGGACCCGGTGCGTCCGACACCACCCTGCACCACAGCCACTTCACACCCGCAATTTCGGATTTCCTGCCCAGCCAGGCAATGCTGGGGCTTCTTGTGTTTGTGGCTTTAAATCAGGAGCTTGGAGAACTTCACCGGGGATGGGAATTCCCCCCCTCTCCTTGTTCCTAACTGAGCGCCTCGATCCTGCTCCGTTTTGTTTTCGGTTTTTTTGTTTTTTTGTTTTTTTTTCTTTCGCCCTTCATTCTTCCTGGCAATTAACCACCACCCCACCCCCCCCGGCTTCCAGGAGCCCCTTGAGAAAGCTTTCCAGACCTTCCTGGAATTTTGGAATTTCCTTCCCAGCCTTGCCCTGCTCTGGTGCCTTCAAAGCAGAAGCTTGGAGCAGTTTGTAGTGATATAAATGCCCGAGACTCAATATTCTGTTAATGGTGTAATTTAATTAATGAAATTGCAAGAAGCAAAACAGCGCTGGGTGCATGGGGAGTCTCCACTCACACGCACGCTGTAAAGTTCAATCTTTTAATTTATATTACATACCTTAATACGTATTCATAACTATTCTAATACATATTCATACCTCTTCTAGGAATAGGCTGGATTATGTTTATTAGTTCTTGGAAGAGGCGGGTCTTCAAAGGCACATGCCCACTTTATCTCTGAGGGTCTTTTTGACCCCCATCTGGTGGTCGATGGATGAAGTCAGTGTCTGCCTCAGTTTCCCCTCGTGTTACCCCTCGATTCCGCACATGCGCTCCTTCGCCCTTTCCTGTGCAACACTCTGCAAAGCCACCTTAAATTGCAACGCTATGTGGTGAGCAGCAAAATCAGCTTAGATTAACACAACAGGATGTACATTGTAGTGTTTTCAAGATCTTGTTTCTTATTCCCCTAAGCCTTGTAGTTACACAAGGAACAGTTATATTTCATTCTAACAAATTCACATGTTTGCTTATTTCACAATGTTGGAGACAGATATATTATTAGCACTCTGAAAGTTGGGTTGGCAAACACTTTATAATTATTTAACATGAATTCACAAACACATCTATTACACACCCTCAAAGGAACAGAGGAATAAAAGAC
This sequence comes from Heliangelus exortis, assembly GCF_036169615.1. Classification (NCBI taxonomy): domain Eukaryota; kingdom Metazoa; phylum Chordata; class Aves; order Apodiformes; family Trochilidae; genus Heliangelus; species Heliangelus exortis. The sequence goes on along the minus strand of NC_092430.1, from coordinate 884,192 downwards.
TGAGATAGAAAGGGACCTTTTTACAGTACCGTCCCACACCAATGGGAGCAAACTAGCTAATATTATACGAGGTGACACAGAATCCCTACAGTGTCACATCCCCAAAGAGGAAACACATCAGACTTAAATCATGAGCTTAGAGAAGTGTTCAGTCTCTGGTTGTTACGTGGCATAACACCTGATGAGATAAAAGACTGTAAAACGACCCTAACTGCTAAAAAAAAAATAAATAAATGCCTGAACCCTTCCATGATATTAATACTTAATGACCTATTCCAATTGGTTCAACAGTCCTGTTTTCTAGGATTCTAACTTGAAGGTTAAACAAAGCATGTCCCATTAACTCCAGGCAAAGAGGTTTCATTGAATCCTCTGGTTGTGTAGGGAACTGAAATCTGCCCCAGGCATTAATCCAATATGCTAAAAAGCAACATCAGCCTCTGGGATTAGTTTTTGTGAATCTGGCAAAAGCCTTTGATAGGCTGACTCATCAACACATAATTACAACGTTGTAAGAAGGAAGTGTTGATGACCATATTCTCCCCTTAATTACTAATATGTATCAGAATGCCAACACCCCTGTCAAGTTAAATGATGCTCAATCTGACCCTATCAAAATACAGAGAGGGGAAATGAACCTGCAGGGTGGGTTCCCGGGGGGGGGTCCCCAGGCCAGCATCCGCCTCGGCCGGTGCCTTGCAGCCAGCTTGGAACTGTTGGGGACCCGGGGAACCCGAGTGTTTAATTAAAACAAAGCATCGCGAAGGCCCGCGGCAGGTGTTGATGCGATGTGATTTCTGCCCAGTGCTCTGAATGTGAAAGGAAACAAATTCAATCTCACAGTGAAACAAATTATGGGCAGTGTACTTCCAAGTCACTGTCCAAAGCCCTTGCTCACAGGCAATGTTGAGCAAAGCTGATTGCCTTGAGGGGGGGCTTTGGTTTAGGCACTATCCCTCTTATGGGAGTGGACACCATGGTGCAACATTTACGGGCTACATTTGTGACTGTTGATACACAAACCAACTGGGCTGATACCAGTACCATTCCGGTCACTGACCATAATTACAACATCTTGACTTTGTCATCAGCATGTAATTACAACACTGAAAGAAAGAGGTGTTGATGACCATATCATATCATTCATTGCAAACATGTACCAAAACACCAACACCCTATCAAGTTAAGTGACGCCCAATCTGACCCTATTAAAATACAAATAGGGGTCAAACAAGGGAATCCTATGTCTCTATCACCATCGCGGTTAGCCAAAGCGGGACCACCATCGCCACTCGCTATTAAGTCGGGCACACGCGCCCCCATAGTCCCTACCCCCTTTCCTCAAAATGGCCCCCGCCCTCCGCCGCCGCACAAAGACACCCGGGCCTGCCAACAGGGCACCGGCCCGGAAGCCCTTGCCCACCCGCCATGCGGCCCCACCTAACCCTTACCCTCACCCTCACCCTTACCCTTTGCTATGAGTCTAGGAGCGTTTCCCATCCCCCACCTTCCATCCCGGAGGGACAGTTCCAGCAAACCCGTCCGAACCCACCCAAAACACACGCACTACTTCTTGGCAAGCTCGCTCGGGCCAACTCTCCCCACTGTCAGACGCGGATTCGTGCCTCGAGACTCCCAACTACCTCTGCTCCGGACTCCCCTCCCGCTCCCGGGCTGCTCTCGCCCACCTCTGCGCCAGCCTCCCTTTGCTGCCACCGGCACACTGTTGGCGTTGGTGGGAGGGAGGATGCGGCGGCGTGACCAACCTCCAACCTGAGTCTCCTGTAACTGGGTGTGTTTTACAAGGATACCTCCTGCACGGCAGTCAAGCTGCAAAAGAAACAAAAAGAAAAACAAACAAACAAAAAAACCTAAAAAAAAACCAAAAAAAACCCCAAACCCAAACAACAACAACAAAAAAAACCAACCAACCAACCAAAAAATACAAGCTCAGAAACAAAAAGTTTGGGCTTGGGGGGGCAGGGGGAAAGGGAAACACGGCGAAAGCCACCCAACCCCACATCCCCAAAGGCAAAACCGGACGAGCGCCCAGCGATGCCTGGGAGGCCCAGGCGGACAGGAGCTCCTGGTCCTGAGATTTCCTCCCCTGCCCACGGAGGACGGCAAACCCGAGCTAGGGGATGCTGTCTACGCCCGGCATTTCCGTACCCAACCCAGACCCCCAACCCTCCAACCCGTCCCCATGCCAACATGACACAAAGAAACCTGTGGCCATTCGACACCCCCCAAACCCATCCTCGGCCGCTTTCACCCTGTTACGGGTATCACCTCCACGAATACACAGGAACAGACCTGGAGTTCAAACACAAAGAGTGATCACCAAAAACTCCTGCTGGCTCTCACCCACCCATGGCACCCTACCCACAGCACCACCAACAATCGGGCTACGGCTTTGGGTTTTACCACAAACCTCGAATATACCAGCCCTCGGACGCCACTCTCCACTGTTGCTCAATAGGGCTCCTAAAACTCTGAACGAACAGGACTGGCAAACAAATTAAAAAAAAAAAAAAACCAACAAAAAAAAACCCAAAAAATTCATCTCATGCCAGGCCAAACTTGCTCCTAATCCCCATTCCAACCCCAATTGGAATTCCAATCAATTCCAATTTTTATTCCAATCAAAACCCAGATCCCAGTCCCAGTGTGGATCCTGAACACAATCCAGATTCCAGTTTCAATCATGATCCCAATCCCCATCCAAACCCCAATCAAGCATCTTTTGGCGCCAATTAATTATTTTTTAACTAGGATATTAATTAATTGTTATATTAATTGTTTAGTTACCTCCTGTCCTCAGTCCTCCATTAATTAATCGCCTTATTAATCAATTAAGGACTCCCCCTTTTCCTGGTTAACCCATGATTAAGGGGTGGGGGGGGGTCATGAGGGGGCATGGGTTGGGGCGTGGTCAAAGGCTGAAAATTGAGGAGGAAATTGGAATTTGGGGGGGGAATTTTGAGGTAAAAAGGTGGGAAATGGGGGTGTTGGGGTGGAATTGAGCAATTTGAAGGGGAAATGGTGAAATTCTGGGGGAGAATGTGAAAATGGAAAGGGAGGAAAAATGGGGAAATTTGAGGTAAAAGGGGTAGAAATGGAGAGGGAAATGAGGATTGGGGGAAATGGTTATTTTTGGAGAGAAAGAAGCAGATTTTGGGCAAAATTGGGCAATTCCTGCATTCAATTGCTCAATTGTGAGTAAGAAAGAAAAATTTTGGGGATAAAATTGGTTATTTCAGACAAAATGGACAAACTTTGCGGAAAAAGCAAACTGAGCTCTTTTTGGGGGTAAAAAATGGTGAATTTGGGTTAAATCTGGAAATTTTGGGGGGTTAAAAGCAGTGATTTGGGACAAAATAGATTTGGGGTATAAGGAGGCAAAATGAGCCAAAATTTTTGTTAAAAAAGGGAAAAAATGGAATAGGAACGGGAAGGAATTGGAACGGGAAGTGGAGATAATGGGGGGAAAAAGGGAGGAAATGGAAGGAAAAATGGGAGGAAATGAGTTTGAAAGGGGAGGAAATGGGGGAAATTGGGAGGAAAATGGGGAAGTGGGGTAGGAAGGAGAGGAAATAAGGAAGGAGAGGAAATGGGGGAAAATGGGGTTGGAAGGGAAGCAAATCGAGAGGAAATGGAAAAAAGGAATAGGAAAGGGAGGAAACTGAATAGGAAGCTGAGGAAATGGGGGGAAATGGAGAGGAAACGAGGGGAAAAGGGGAGGAAATGGGGGAAAATTGGGAGGAAATGGGGACTCCTGGGTCCCTTCCACTTATGGGTCCCAAACTCCTGGATCCTCCCCACACTTAGGGGTCCCGAACTCAGTTCCGTTTGGAGAAGAGGAGGCTCAGGGGAGATCTCATCACTCCCTACAACTCCCTGAAAGGAGGTTGGAGCCAGGGGGGGAGGTCGGGCTCTGCTACCTGGCAGCTCTCAGTGGGACAAGAGGCTTCAGCTGTGCCTTAAGGGAGAGGTTTAGGTTGGATATTAGGAAGGAATTCTTCCCAGAGAGGGTGCTGAGGCACTGGAATGGGCTGCCCAGGGAGGGGGGGGATTCTCCATCCCTGGAGGTTTTTAAGCAGAGACTGAATGTGGCACTGAGTGCCATGGGCTGGGAACCACGGGGGGAGTGGATCAGGGGTTGGAGCTGATGATCTCAGAGGGATCCTTTCCAACCCGGATGATTCTGTGAACTTCCCAGCCACCTCATCACTCACCTCTTCAATCCAGGTCTTCTCAATCTGGCTCTCATGGGACAGCAGCAGAACCAGGTGAAAGGGCTGGCTAAAGATCAGGTGCACAACATCTCCTCCCTGCCCACACCGGATCAGCAATCCCTGCCTGGAGCAGGCTGGAGGAAGGCATTCCCCAGCACCTTCCCAGGGACTGAGGTGATGCTGATCAGCCAGGAATTCTCACCATCTTCCTTCCTGACCTTCCCGAAGCACGATTCCTTCTCTCTCTTTTCCAAGAGCTCAGAAAACTCTGCTGACTCTGGTCATAGCGAGGGGAGAGAGGTCTCGGAAGGACACAGCTCAGCTCCCCCAGCACCTCACTGCCCCTTCTCACACGGAGCCTTCTCCATCTCCCGCCCTTCCAGAGGGATCCCACGGGGTGGGAAAGGGGCGGGGCCAGGGGGAAGGTCACGTGGAAGGAAGATGGCGGAGGCCTCGGGGGGGGGGAGGAGGAGGAGGGAGAAGGTGTGTAACTGAGGCAAAAAAAGGGGAAACTGGGGCACGTGGGGGGTGGGGTCGGTTCTGGGATCCCCCCTGACACTCCCGCTTCCCCCCCAGCCCCCCCGGTTCTGCCTCTCCCGGACACTCAGTTGGGTTTTGCGTCACGGAGCGGCGGATGTGGGTTTGGAAATGGGGCCGGGTATGTTAGACCCCCCCCCCCCCCAGCTGACCCCTGGGACCCCCACCCCCCTCACATAACCCCTGGCACCCCCAAAACCCCCGCTAATTACTTTCTTGGGCCCCCAACCCCCCACCCAGTCCCCCCTTGGACCCCCCACCCCCCCTCAAATACCCCCTGGGACCCCCCCCCCCCCGAAATACTTTCTTGGACTCCCAGATTCCCCGGGGATCCCCACTCCCCCTCAAATACCCCCTGGGACTTCCCCCCCCCTCCAAACACCTTGGGACCCCCAACCCCCCCTAAATACTTTCTGGACCCGCAATCCCCCCCGAATTCCACCTAGGATCCCCCAACTCCCCCTCAAATACCCCCTGGCACTCCCCCCCCTCCCCTCAAACACCCTGGGACCCCCAACCCCCCTCAAATACCCCCTGGGCCCCCCCAATCCTCCCCCAACCCCCCTTGGCCCCCCCTGACCGGGTTGGTGGGGGTCTCTCCGGGGGTCTCAGACGGTTTCGTGGAGTTGGGGGCTCTGCTGCGCCTCCCCCAGTTGGCGGGGGTCTCGGAGAGGGAGGTGATGCGGGCGGTGGTCGAAGACCCCAAAGGGCGCTTCGCCCTCAGCCCCCCTCCCCCCGCCCCCCCCCGCCGCATCCGTGCGAACCAAGGGCACTCCCTGGAGGTGAGGAGGGGGCTTTTGGGGGGGGGGGGGGGGGCTAAGAGGAGAGATTTGGGGGGTTCCAGGGGGGATTTGAGAGGGAGTTGGGGGTCCCGGGGGTGTTTGGGGGGGTTGGAGGTCCCAGGGGTTATTTGGGAGGGGAGGGTTGAGTGTCTCAGGGAGTCTTGGGAGGGGTCCGGGGGATATTTGGGGGTCCCGGGTGCTATTTTGGGGTCCCGGGGGTTTCATGGGGGGGTCCGGTTGCTATTTGGGGGTCCCGGGGAGGGGGGGGGGAGGAAGGGTGTCTTTGGATGTTTCCGGGTGGTATTTTGGGGGTGTTTCTGGGGGTCCCAGGTGCCGCTGCTGGAGCTGACTCCCCTGAGGACCCCCGGGTCGCTGCCCCCCACCCTTACCCACGGCACGCGGCGCCGCTGCCTCGGAGCCATTTTGAAGGAGGGTCTGCGCCCAATGGGTCGGAACCACATCCACCTGGCGGGGGGGGAGGGGCTGCCGGTGGGAGCAGGTGAGGAGTGACGTCACGGGGATGGGAGTGGTGGGGGGTGTGACGTCACAGAGAGGCTGAATTAACCCCAAAAATCCCCCTCTGAAAGGGATAAGGGCGAACTCGGAGGTTCTGATCGTCATCGATGGGACCCGAGCTCTGGAGGGTGAGGGGGGGCCCGGGGAGGGTGGAGAGGGGAAACTGAGGCAGAAATGGGGAAACCGAGGCAGAAAAGGGTGAAAGAACTGAGGCACGGGGAGGGGAAACTGAGGCAGAAAAGGGGAAAATGAGGCAGAGGGAGGGGAAACTGAGGCAGAAATGTGGAAACCGAGGCAGAAAAGGGTGAAAGAACTGAGGCACGGGGAGGGGAAACTGAGGCAAGGGGAAACTGAGGCAGAAAAGGGAAAACTGAGGCACGGGGGGGGGGGAAACTGAGGCAAGGGGAAACTGAGGCAGAAATGGGGAAACTGAGGCACAGGGAGGGGTAACGGAGGCAGAAATGGGGAAACTGAGGCACGGGGAGGGGTAAATGAGGAAAAGGGAAACTAAAGCACGGGGAGGGGAAACTGAAGCATAGGGAGGAGACTGAGGCATTCGGGTGCCCCCCCCAGCTGGGATCCCCTTTTTCCGCTCGGCCAATGGGGTTTTCCTGAGCCCGGGGGATGGGGAGGGGCGAATCCCCCCCAAGTTCTTCCTGAGGGTCCTGGAGCTGCACCCGGAGCGTGAGTTTTGGGGGGGGAAGGGGACCTGGGAGGCACCGAGAGGGGAAACTGAAGCACGGGGAGGGACCTAGGAATGGGGAGGGGGCTGGGGGGGAAGGGGACCCGGGGGTTGGGGTTTGGGGGTGTGTGTGTGTGTGTGGGGGGGTGACACATGTGCATTCCTTGTTGCCATGATAACTTTTTTTTTTTCCCCCCAGGGCGTAGGGGGGGGGAGAGGGACACGGGGGGTGCCCCCCCCATGCACAGGGATGAATAAACGACTACCAACCCCCCCCCACAGATCCATTCCCCCCTTTTCTGTTCACGAAGGGGGGTGGGGGTAAACTGAGGCACATGAGGTAAACTGAGGCACAGGGAAGTGAAACCGAGGCAGCAAAGGGAATAAAGAAGGGAAACTGAGGCACGGGAAGGGGAAAGTGAGGCACAGGGAGGGACCCAGGAGTGTGGGGAGGGGAAACCAGACCTTGTCATTTCATTACTTTATCTTTAATTTCCTTTATTTCTGTTCACTTGTCATAGTTTTTGGGGGGTGGGAGAGGTGGTTCCCCCCCTTCACCATTGGGAATGCCCCTGGAGCCCCCCCGACTATTATGGGATGGGACCAAAGCACACAGCAGGGGACACCCAGGGTTGGTTTTCTGGGGATGGGTTTTGCGTTTGGGGGATTTTTTTCATTTGGGGGGCTCAGGGGGTTCCCAGGGTTCAGTCTCGGGGTCTGTCTGGGCGGGATGCCCTGGCAGGTGGGTTCCATCCCCAAATCTCTCGGGCATATTCGGATCGTGCGGTCCCTCGGGAACTTCCCGCGGCTGCCATGTTCTGGATCCTCATCCAAGTCCATTCCCAGGGGTTCTGTATCAGGGGCTTCGGGGGGTGTCAGAACCCCCAGAATCATCCCCCTTCAATCCTCCAGGGACCTCTGACCCCCCCCCCCCCCCAACAATCAACTCCATGGGGTTTATGGAACGCCCTGGATTTTTGCCCTCCCCCCCCCCCAGTCACGTCCCTACAATTTGGGGGACCTTCCCCACCTCTCCCAGTGCTTTGGGGGTCAATTATTTTTTGGGGGGGATAGTGCCTGTTCTTTAATAGGGTTCATTGTGGGCGGGGATGCCCCCACCTTGTAGAGTTCACTGCCACGCTCCTGGCACTTGACATAGGATTTGTGATCGGCGAAGACTTTGAAACTTTTTTTTTGAACTCTCCCCACCCAGCTGACTCTGTGAGTTAAAAGATGGGTTGGGCAATGAAACACTGGCTTCCCAGTTAGGCAATAAAGAAACAGATCTCAGTACCACAAAACTATCTCAGAGTGGCAAGCATCTGGTAAACTCTTGATCCTACCTGAGACCTTTAAAGGAGTGCTGACATCTAATAAAGACCCATTGTATTTAAAGAACAAAGCACTCAATAAGCACTTGAAATACCTCTTGGTCAGGGACATTGAAGGGAAACCCAGAAACCATACATCTAACCACCAAGATGCCAACAACAAGCATCCCCTGGGAACATCAAAGGAACAGAGGAAGAAAAGATGGAGAAAGAAAGGGACCTTTTTACAGTCCCAGTGGTTGTCCCACACCAATGGGAGCAAACCAGCTAATATTATACGAGGTGACATGGAATCCCTACAGTTTCACATTCCCAAAGAGGAAACACATCAGACTTAAATCACGATGGGAAACAAGGATGGGACTGTTCAAAGGGTTTGGTGCATTTAAATGATACCAACGAGCAGATAACTCAGCATTCAAAACCATGATATCAGCAAGAGAGATTGCTTCGCCCTTTCCTGTGCAACACTCTGCAAAGCCCCCTTAAATTGCAACGCTATGTGGTGAGCAGCAAAATCAGCTTAGATTAACACAACAGGATGTACATTGTAGTGTTTTCAAGGTCTTGTTTCTTATTCCCCTAAGCCTTGTAGTTACACAAGGAACAGTTATATTTCATTCTAACAAATTCACATGTTTGCTTATTTCACAATGTTGGAGACAGATATATTACTAGCACTCTGAAAGTTGGGTTGGCAAACACTTTATAATTATTTAACATGAATTCACAAACACATCTATTACACACCCTCAAAGGAACAGAGGAATAAAAGACTGAGATAGAAAGGGACCTTTTTACAGTACCGTCCCACACCAATGGGAGCAAACTAGCTAATATTATACGAGGTGACACAGAATCCCTACAGTGTCACATCCCCAAAGAGGAAACACATCAGACTTAAATCATGAGCTTAGAGAAGTGTTCAGTCTCTGGTTGTTACGTGGCATAACACCTGATGAGATAAAAGACTGTAAAACGACCCTAACTGCTAAAAAAAAAATAAATAAATGCCTGAACCCTTCCATGATATTAATACTTAATGACCTATTCCAATTGGTTCAACAGTCCTGTTTTCTAGGATTCTAACTTGAAGGTTAAACAAAGCATGTCCCATTAACTCCAGGCAAAGAGGTTTCATTGAATCCTCTGGTTGTGTAGGGAACTGAAATCTGCCCCAGGCATTAATCCAATATGCTAAAAAGCAACATCAGCCTCTGGGATTAGTTTTTGTGAATCTGGCAAAAGCCTTTGATAGGCTGACTCATCAACACATAATTACAACGTTGTAAGAAGGAAGTGTTGATGACCATATTCTCCCCTTAATTACTAATATGTATCAGAATGCCAACACCCCTGTCAAGTTAAATGATGCTCAATCTGACCCTATCAAAATACAGAGAGGGGTTAAATACGGGGATACTAAGTTTTCACTCCTGTTGAACTTACCCTGTCACTGACCATAATTATAACATCTTGACTTTGATGCAAATTTGGTGTTGAAAAAACTAGAGATCCTGCACTCAAATTGCATCACACCTGCAAACCCAGTCAATCATAATTCTAACAATGATATTGACTTGGGCTTGTTTCCACATGTGTATGAGGACAAACACATCCCCCCAAATATCCCAGTAACACTGCATTGTAAGGGAGTAGAGGAGAATTCTCTGTCCTCTGATGAATCATTTATTTCTTGCATATCCCCCGTTCCCAGCCCTGTGAGTACTTTAACAACAGGCAGTTCTCCAATTATAAAAATGCCAGACAACAATCCAACTTGCCGTGCTGTGGCAATCGGGTTCAAAAGATAAATACCTTGATTGACCACCTAAAAAGAGTACATGGAACTCATAAGATCCTGTCCCAATGTACAAAGTGTAACAGAACAAATGACAGCCATCATAGCATAGCATGCCATATTCCCAAATGCCATCATTCTAATATTGCAACTGTAGGAGCTTTTAACTGTGGTGAGTGTCAAAGATCATTCACAACAAAAATAGAATTAAGCCAACACTAACACCTAGCCCAGCCAGTAGTTAGAAATTTAGAAAGAATATTGGCTTCATGACCTAAAAGTACCTCACTGCAGGGCAAACATAAGCAGTGTTGGTCCGATAAAAGTGAAGAACTCCTTAAAATTTTGGAAACAGTGTTTAAGTACAAGAAAAACATAAATAAATTAATTGCTGACTATATGCCCACGAAAACAGCTAAGCAGATCAAAGAGAAAAGGAGGCAACTATTAGAAGATCAGAATGGCAACCCCAAGACAGATAACAAAGATCACAGGGAGTTAAAAGAGCAGTTAATGACCGAGATTCCACCCACCCTATCAGATAATTAGAGAATTAGATCTCATCAGATAAATTAGACAATCAGATAATTAGACAACACTCCCAAGTCCTCCCCAGGGCTGCCCTCACTCCATTCTCCGCCCAGCCCTTGCTTTTGCTTGGGATTGCCCTGACCCCAGGTGCAGGACCTTACACTTGGCTTTACTGAACATCCTGAGGATGGCACAGGCCCCCACCTCTGAAGCCTCTCAAGGTCCTTCTGCATGGCATCCCCTCCCTCCAGCATGTCAACCACACCACACACCTTGCTGAGGCTACATTCAAGCAACATCAAAAGCTTTTGCCAACTCTACAAAGACTCCTCCCAGAGGCTGATGTTCCCTTTTCCCGTATTGGATTATAATTTGTAATTATTTTTTTTTTCTGTACAACCAGCCAATTTAATGAAGCCTCTTTGTCTGGGGTTGATAGGGCATACCTTGCTTAGCTTTGAGGTTCAGATTCTAGGGAAGAGTCTCAGCACCCTTGAGCCAGTAGTAATAGGTCACCAATTATTAATATCAAGTAAGTGGTCAGGCCGTGTTGTTTTAGCAATTAGGGTTGTATTACAATCGTTTATTAAATCAGGTATTACAACACTCAGTAACCAAAGGTTAAGTAATTCTCTAAAATCTTTAAAGCTAGGGTCCATTTTGATCAAACCCTTAAGTGTAATTTTATCTGGTCCTGCCACCGAATTCTTATTAATTTCTTTAACATTTTTTGCAATTTCTCTTGCCAATATCATAGTTTTGAAAGCTGAATTATTTGCTTGTTGGTAAGGTTTATATGCACCCAGCCTAAGAACCATCCCGTTGTCTCCCATCTAGACTTAAAAGTCCCATATATTTCTTCTTTCAGGATGTTACACTTGCAGGATGTTACACTATATCATCCAATATAATATTAGCTAGTTTACTTTTGCTGGTGTGGAATAATCACTGGTAACACAAAAATGTCCCTTTCTTCCTAGATCTTTTCTTCATCCACTCCTTTGAAGGATGGGGTGCCGGGTGGGAAGGCATCAGTGGGCAGAGGAGGGGGGAGATCCACAGGAAGGGCCCGGCCCTAAACATTGAAATGCCACACAATCACAGGAAGGTTTGGGTTGGAAGGGACCTCTTTAAGGTCCAACCCCTCTGCCAGGGGCAGGGACACCTCCCACCAGCCCAGGTTGCTCCACTGGAACACTGCCAGGGATGGGGCAGTCACAGCCTTCCTGGGCAACCTGGGCCAGGGGCTCAGCACCCTCACACCAAAGAATTTCCTACTAATATCTGTACTCCTTCAACTTTGAAACCATTTCCCCTTGTCCTCTCCCTACAACAAGCCCCACCCCAGCTCTCCCGTAGGTCCCTTCAGGTACTGGAAAGTCACTGTAAGGTCACCTGGGAGCCTCCTCTTCTTCAGGCTGAACAACCCCAATCCCTCAGCCTGGCTTCCCAGGGAGCTGCTCAGCCCTCTGGACACATTCCAGGAGCTCTGTGTCCTTCTAATGCTGGGAACTCCAGAACTGGACACAGGACTCCAGGTGGGGTCTCACACCTCAACCTGCTGGCCATGCTTCTCTTGATGCAGCCCAGGATCTGGTTGGCTTTCTGGGCTGCAGGTGCACACTGATGGCTCATGTTGAACTTCTCCTCCAGCACCCCAAGTCTTTCTCCTCAGGGCTGCTCTCAAGCCAGGCGCTGCCCAGCCTATATCAGTGCTTGGGATTGCCCTGACCCAGAGGCAGGGCCTTGCACTTGGCCTTGGTGAACTCGAGGAGCTTGGCATGGGCCCACCTCTCCAGCCTCTCCAGGTCCCTCTGGATGCCATCCCTTCCTTCTAGCATCTCAGCCACACCACGCAGCTTGGGGTCAGCACTGGCCTTGCTGAGGGTGCACTCCATGCCACCCTCCACAGGAGTGGTCCCAGCACTGATCCCTGAGGGACTCCACTTGTCCCTGGCCTCCCCTTGGACATGGACCCCTTGACAGACACTCTTTGGGTGCAGTCAGCCAGCCAGTTCTTTGCCCACCCAGTGGTCCATCCATCCATCCATCCATCCACCCACCCCGTGTTTTCCCAGACTGGAGATCAGGATGTTGTGTGGGACTGGGTGGAAGGCTTTGCTCATGTACAGGTAAAGGATGTGGGTTCCTCTTCCCTTGGCTGTTGATGTTGGGACCTTTTCCTAGAAGGCCACAGGGTCTGTTAGGCACGACCGACAGGGAAATGACACAACAGGATCCAGGGATGGCTTCTGAGCACTGAAATGAAAAGGGACAGTTGGTCATTTTCAAACATGCTCTACGTCCATAGGAGGTCAAGAGCCAAAGCTACAGACTTCAACAGAAAAATCCACCAAACCAAAATAACCCTCCTGTAGCTCTTGGAGTTTGTGTAGGACAGGGTGGGAAAAGCAGCACTCATCTGGATGACACTTTCTTCTCTTTTGAAGAGGTCAGTTCAGAAGTGGCCTTACACACACACCCAAGTGATGAGAGAGGCCATGATCCACCATCAGAAAAGTAAAATCAGGGAACATAAGCTGAGGGATGGGGTGAGTTAAAGCAGAATTCTACGTTCTGGACCTCCATGGCTCAGCAAATAATCCTTGTGAAACTGCTTAAGCTCTGTCACCATAACAGCTTCTCATTAATCCAATTAGAAAAAGGAGTTAATTGTGATGTAGGGGTTGGTATAAAATGCCTGCTAGTGATTGTCTAGGAGTCACATTGACCTGATAGAAGCTCACACAAAATGCTTGTTTAATAGAAGCTAAGAAATTGTTTAGGTAGTCACCACCTTATTAGGGAAATATATGTGCTAAAGTGATAACGACAGCGACCTGGAGATAAGGAACAGAACACGTTGTCGGCTTGGCTGAAGGCAGAAGAAATGCGCTTGCCCGGAGAGGAAGAGGTGAAAAGTTTCCCCAGAGAAAGCCCTTTACTTCCTTTGGACTTCATCGCCACGACCCCCAGCAGGAGACACCACGGGAGCGCAGGCGGGAGGAGAAGATGAAAATGACCTCTGGGGAGTGATTGGAATGCGAAGCGGGAGGAGGTGATGCAGATGTACAGGGGTATTGCGGAACGGAATGAATATGTAAAGCTTCAGTGTCTGTAACAAAAGCCGAACTGCGAGATCGATGCGCACGGGTTCCGGAGGAAAAAAACCCATCGGGGGGACCGAGGTGACCGGGGGAGACCGAGGCGTTGGGGAAAGGGGACCCAGCCCAGCCCACCCCCCCTCAGAGCGGAGTGAGGCGCCCGGGGAACCCCCACGCACCCCCAGAGGGGACCCAGGTGTTAGGGGGGACCCACCCCCTGCCAGAGGGGACGCGGGCGTCCGGACCCCCAGTCCCACTCACGGGATTTTTCCGCCGGTGCTTCCGGGTTGGGCGCTCCTTGATGACGCAAAATCTCGGCGCCCCTTCCCTCCCTTTCTCCTCCCTCCCCCGCTCCCCCGGCCTCGCCACTCCCAAGATGGCGGCAGGGACGCGGCTCCGTCGTAACTTCCGTGCGCTCTCGGGCCCCTGTTTGTGACGTCATTTCCGGGCTTTCGAAGCGCGCTGGCGGGAGGAGGCGGCGAGTGGCGGTGATCGGCACCGGGGGATGAGGGGGATAGGGGGGGCAGGGGGGCGTCTCTAGGAGGGGCTGTGGGGCACGGCGGGGTCCCGCGGGCAGCTGTGGGGCCCAGGGGGGCGCGTGTGAGTCAGGCTGCCCCCCTGCCCCCACCCACTGGTCGTTCCCCCCCCACACCCCGGAGTCCGGAGGCCTCGAACCCCCGTGGGAGCCCCCCCTGGAGTGCGGTGAGTGGAGACCCAGGAGTTCGGGGGGGATGGGGACACGGGGGTCCTTAGGGGCTGAAAAGTGTTTGCAGGGCTTGGGGAGAGGGCCGTGGGTGTCCCCAAGTGACAGATGTCCCCAGGGGTGTCCCTGAGGAGTCAGGGATGGTCCCTGAGATGTCGGGGACACTGTGATGGGTGTCTCAAGGAGTCACAGGGCCCCCAGAAGCTGGGCACAGGGTCACAGGTGTCCCCGATGTTATAAATGACCGGTACTCAATATTCTGTTAATAGTTTTAGTTAAATTAATAAAATTGTAATAAGCAAAACAGTGCTTGGTGCGTGGGGAGTCTCCGCTCCACTCACACGCATGCAATTAAAGCTCTGGAATTACCTTATATTGGTCACAATTCTATGCATATTCAAAAGAAGGTGGGTTTACATAGGTATCCATAGGATTACATTGTGTCATTATAATATTCACGGTAGGCAGAGTGTGGGCAGAGTCTTCTTTTGGGGAGATATCCGGGGTCGTCAGGGGCTCTTTGGATGAAGTAAGAGATCTTCCTCAAGCTTGAACTTTTTACCTGTCTTGATGTCAAGACTGACTTCATTATGTTGTTGCAAGACAATACCAGACCCCAGCCATAACTTTCCCCTTGTCTGCTGGTTGTGACATCTTTATGTTCTTCTTGTGCAGATGTTCACATTCCTTTGGTGCCTCCTGAGCCTTGGCAGTGCCTTTTAAGAACAGGACCTACACTTTTAATTATTTTCGAGACAGAAGTTAGTGTTGTTAGGGCCTTGTTCTGTTCACACTGTTTCAGTGGAAAAATTATGTCTCAACTGCTTTCCTTAGCCCCACATCCACTTCTTACTCAGTTTAATTCTTTCCTGAATTTTACTGGTTAGGAATACAGCTTCATCAACATATATATTTCAATCCCCCGTTTTCTTTTTTTATAATAATTTATGAATTTGTATTTCTTTTTAATCACTCTCTTCCTCAGAGCTTGAGGATACATAAGCATGACACCAGTTGCACCCATACCTACAAGTTTCACATTTACATGGATCTCTCTTGCCATGTAGACACCATTCACAGGAGCACAAATCGATATCATCTTCTTCTTCTTCCTGATATTCCTCATCTGTATTCACCACTAACAACCTAGGGGGTTCATTTTGCACTTTTTTTGGACTGTTGATCGGGCAAAGTGTATCCTACAAGGTATTAAACATGGTATAATTAACAACCCCCCAAAAACCCCAACACCACAATTCCAATTTTTACCAGCCAATCACCTCCCAGTAATTTGTTCCAAATTCCTTCCAGATTTATTCCTCTCCAGGACTGGAACGAGTGCAGTTTTCTTCATTTCCTGTACCAGTTCGTGTACAGCTTTTCCTTCATCATCTATTTCCAAGCAGCAATTAGTTAGATTGAATTACACACACACACACCCCTCCTTCTTGTGCTAACAAATAATCTAAAGCTAAGCGATTCTGATATAAAAAGGTTCTTATTTGTGTGTTCTGTTTCTCAATTAGCTCTAAAGCATCCCCTGTTTTATTTACAACAATTTCTACTACAGCTTGTAACCTAATGATTCTATGGAGCATATAGATTGGAGTTCAATATCCATACATAGCACCCTCAGCCCATGTGGCCGGATCATAATGTGCAATTATCCTCTCAGGAGAATAATCATTGTCCCAGTCACCTATCTGTAATTCACGTTTGGTTCGTTGCTTCCTTAGTTCTTTGGCCTCTGCATATACTTGCACCCCAAGCTGTTCTCCTTTACTTAAAGGTAACAGGAAAAAACTGGCTCTGATTGTCCCTAAAACACAAGACCCTGACCAATTTTTTGGTAGGAATGCATATGCAAATTGAATCCAATACTGGCCCTTAGGAGTGGGCCACCCCTTTGATACACTGATTCCATCAGTCCAATCTGTAAATGCCTGAGCCATTTCAAGAGGCATTCCCCATTTATCCCACCTTTTTGTCGTTGCATTCCAGAGGGAACCTCCTTCACACTCGAGGTTACCTACTGGTATGCTGGCCCCCAGATTTTGCCAGCAACTTCTTCCAATGATAGAGGTTTGTAATGCCCACTGGTGTTTCCTGTTACCTGTTTCAAGCTGTTCCCATGTCTTTGAATCAGTTATGTTACTCTCCCTTGCTTCCCAGGGCCATCGGTCTCCTTGATTCGTTGCTCCACAAACATACCAATTAGTAATATTCAAAGATTTAGCAATGTTTTCAGCCAAATTTACAAAAAGATTTTTAGGAATTGTGGGAATTTCGTATTTCACCCCAGTTTCCAATTCATGATAAAATGAGTTAAAAAGCAACCTGTGCTGTATGGGTTCCCTAGTTCGCTTGATAAATGTTACCTGAATGACAGCTCCTGGATCATAACCAGACCCATATATTTTTATCCCAAATCTTACCTCCAAATCTTTCCAACATTGAGGGTTTAGAATGGGTAGATTGAGAGGGTTACAAGCAGAGCAGTACAGTCTTTCTGTACTTCTCCTCTTTCAGGTGGTGCTTTCAGCGTTCCTTGGCACTCTTCAGGCCATCCCCAGCTGGTAGCAGTACTCCAACCAGCACATCCCCAAGTTCCACTCCCACAATAGTGCTGAGCTCTGTCCCCAGGATAATCAATTCCCCAGTCAAGACCACAAACTGGAGGTAAGTGTGGCATGAGCAACCTTCCTTTTGGATAGGTCCTTGGGCGTATATACTTTTCACAAGTACTATAGTATTGCTGCCACCCCAAGTTTCCATAAGGCATATAAGGATCTTCATCTTTTGCTCGACATGCATCAAAAATTAGACTTACTGGCTGGTTGAGATCAGTCATTTCTCTGCTCCTTGCTATCATGGGTCCACTAGGACCATTGACCCATAACTGTATCCAATATAGGTAAGGCAACTCTTTTGGGTCATAGCATATCACCCTGCCATCCTTTTCTTTGCCCAGGTGGTGTTGCATCATGTTGTGAGTACATGGCCCCACCAATGATCCTTTGCAATCATACAGGGTATGATAGATCAGAGTTTGTGACACTATTTTTCCTTTACGGGTAGTGGCTACACATTGGCTGAAATTTTTGGCCAAGGTGGATGCTGGTATCCCCATCAAAATCAAAAAGGGTCCAGTAGGGATCATATTGCTCAGTGGTCACCGCCCAGAGGGGTTGCAACCCTCGGCAGACCTTCTTCAACTTTCTCCTAGATGAAATGTTATGTGGGATGTCTTATTGTCAGGGAATGCCATTGGAATATATTATAATAGAAGATGAAAATATCAGAAAATATATTGTAACTCTGGGAAAGCGGTTAAATGAATTAAGGGAGATGGGAATATTGGTGCAAACACCTCCTGTGGGATTCGCAATACACCAATTTCAACACAGGGGTAAAGTTTTGATTAATGCCATAAGGTGGAGTTCGGAGAAAGGTCATCTAGCTCCAACCCCCTGCATGGGCAGGGACATCTCCCAGTTTGACCAGGATGATCCAAGCCCCATCCAACCTGACCTTGAACACTTCCAGGGATGATTCTGTGATAAAATGTGTAACCCTTGGTAATAATGAAGGGGGTGTCAGGTGATCGCTCCCAAAGCTCACAGACTTTTTGACAAGCCTTGCAGTTTTTTAATCACTGGAAAATCTCTTGGAGGGCAAAGGGGAGAATGAATGAATCCCCGAGGGTTGCAGCGAAACGTGTCTTAAAAGCATCATAATAATAATGATCTAATATTAACGATGATTATGATGGCTCCTCTGGAAAGGTGACGGTCACTGTAAGTGGAAGAGGAGGTCCCAGGTGCAGGAACATGGCCTGGTAGGATGGGACCCACTGGGGAAGGCAGCCATGGAAGAAGGCAAGCCATGCCCCCAAACGTAAGCCATAGCCTGCTTTGGCTTGAAAGAGACCTCTAAGGGTCATCCAGACCAACTTCCTGCTCTACAGGGAGGGCGTGTGTGGTCATACTGGAAAACACCGGGGGTTGGCCAGGTCAGAACAGCCTCCCTTTAGATCATGGTCACATGGATCACTCATTCCAAAGCTGTGGAGAGCCCAACACAACACTTCTGATCTCCCTTGCTCTTGTTTAGTTGGAGTCTGCAGTGTGCCAAAATTTGAGGTCCTCTAACGAGGAAAAGAAAAATATTTCAGAGTGAATTCTGTTCCATGAAGCTGAGTGTGAAATGGAAATGAAGTGGGAAGAACCTTCAGGGCAGTACCCACTGGGCTGGTCATTGTCCTCCTGAGTTTACACCTGAAAGCAGTGAATCAACAGCCTCTTATCTCCAGGGCCCGTGGGCTTTGTGTTGAGGTTGGGTCAGCACCACCCAGCTGTGATGTGTCCTCTCCCCCTGCCACAAGCCTGATGTCCCCAGGACACAACCCGGGTGTCCCCTCCCTGCCAACTTCCAACCTCACCCTCCAGGTCGGTTCCCTCCCCCCCCCCCCCCCCCCAGCCTCATCCCCACCTTTTCTTCCTCCCCCCTCCACTTCCTGTGATCGCACTGCAGCTCCCTGGAGGTTTCGCTCTGCCGCCCCGGGGCTGCACCCACACCCCCCGCCCCGCAGCCGGGACCCCCCAACTGGTGATTGCCAGAGCATCGCCCCCCCCCTCCCCATGGGCCTGGGCTGTGCCCCCCCTGCAGGTACCGGGAGGTGATGGGAGGTGATGGGAGGGGGGTGGTTATCCCAGTACCGCCCAAACTGGGGGAAGCAGCACAAGATGGGGAGGGGGTGAAAGATGGGTGGGAGGGGGGAACTAAACTTATCCCTGGAGTGAGGGTGGTGGGATTGGTGACCCCCCAACCTCTTCAGGAGTGTTAAGGAGCTGTGTCTGGGTCTACCCACACCTCATCCGGGGATTCCCAACTCATCCTGGGTTGGGGAGCTGTGAAAGGGGACCCCCAAGTCATTCCCAGTGGTTTTTTTTGGGCAGGGGCTGCCACTGGGGACCCTCAAATAACCGTGGATCCAGGGGTAATGATGGCAACCCCAGAATCCTTCCAGTGGACTTAATAACACCAGGGCTCAGGAGTCACAATCGGGGATTCCCAAAACATCTCAGGAGACCCCAATTCAAGACCAATAGGGTGATCCCAATTCAAGTCAGCTCACAACTCTAGAAACCTGTGTCCTACCCAGTTCCCCTTTGAGATTTAGGTGCCAGTTTAACTCCTAAAGGGGAAGTAAAGCATGGTCAGTGGGTGTCCAACTCTATGGGTAACCTCCTCATTCTACCTCATACTCCATTTCCACCCACAGTAAGTTTGATGTAGGTTTTGGCTGCCATCACCACACAAAAAGCTCACCCCTGCACTGTGGCTTCTTTCACAGATACGGGGTGACTCAATCAGGGCAATAATTTCCCCGGGTACCCCTGGAATAAGGCAGCTTTTGGTCAAAGTATGACAGTGGTGAAATATCACTGAATCCATCCTGGAGAACAATTCAGCATTGTCGAGGATCGGTTTAGGATCCTCTCGGCCCATCCCCACCACCAGAAAATCAATTGGGGTGAGAGACCCCAGAGATGTCCTGACTGCGGGAGACAGTTTAGTGACAGCTTGGGTCTGGTCCAACGGTGACACCATCACGTAGGCACCATGTCCTACACTTGTCCTGACTGCGGGAAAGGTTTTAGCAGGAGATCAGATTTTATCCAGTATCAACAGATCCATACAGGTGAGAAACCCTTTAAATGTTCCGAGTGTGGGAAGGAGTTTACCGGGAGTTCCAGTTTATCAGAGCATCAGCAGATCCATACAAGAGAGAGACCCTATAAGTGTCTGGAGTGTGGGAAGGGGTTTACTCAGAGTTCTGGTTTATCACGGCATCACCACATCCATACCGGAGAAAAACCCTATAAGTGTCAGGAGCATGGGAAGGAGTTTACCCAGAGATCCCATTTATCACGCCATCACCTCATCCACACAGGAGAGAAGTTGTATCCCTGCACTCACTGTGGGAAAGCCTTCAACAACAGCACCTCTTGGATTCATCACCAACATGTCCACACTGAGGAAAAACCCTACACATGTCCCCAGTGTGGGAAGGGCTACACAAGAAGCTCAGGTCTTACCGAACACCTACGTATCCATAGGGGTGAACGTCCCTACAAGTGTCCTGAGTGTGGGAAGACCTTTGCCAGGAGCTCTGATCTCCTCAGGCATCGTCTCATCCACACAGGGGAGAAACCCTACTCGTGTCCCCACTGCTCCAGGACCTTCAGTCAAAGCTCCCACTTGCTGAGACATCAGCAACTCCATAGGGGTGAACGACCCTAAAGCTGCTCCCAGTGTGAGAAGAGTTTTTACCAGAGCTATGATCTCATCTCTCATCACCAGACCCACCACATTTTCCAAGCTTTAGAGTTTCCAAGCCTCCACATCTTTAGATTCTTTGAAACCAAATAAGGTAAAACAAGGAAGTGATTATCACGAAAACACATTCATCAGGGGAGGTGTCTGAATGTGACCAGGTCTATTTCCTTTTTTAGTTAGGGAACACCCATATGGAGCATTTTAGTGTGACTTTGCAGCCAGACTTGAAAAGAAAATGGGAGTGAGAATTTGGGATTATGTCATTTTGAGGGGAAAAGAACCCTTTTCCATTAAGATGCCCTTTTAAGGAGGGCATTAATTATTAATTATTAATTTAAAATTTGTCTTTACATTTCAGTGTCCAGATGGTTGTGGCTGCAAAACTGGGTGGAGGTACACTAGCCTGAGGTTCAATACCACTTGGGTGTTGTTTTTATTAATTAGATACTCAATAAAATTATACAAATGTGCAATGGAGCAATTCCTTATGGCTGTTGGGGTGCAAAGGGTTGGAGAATGCTTTGGATGCTTTGAGGTTGGGACCCCCTCCCTAGAACTCCTTCTCTTTGTCCTCCTCTTTGGTGTAATGATGCTTGACACCTTAAGGTTCGGAGTGGACCCTTTTGCTTTTCTGAAATCGTTATGGGAGGAGTGGGGTTTGTTATGTATCAGCAGTCCTGGCTGACAGGAGAGGTACCAGCAGACTGGAAGTCAGCCAATATGACACCCGGGTATAAGAAGGGATGGAAGGACAATCTGAGAAAATGCAGCCTGTCAGTTTGACTCCAGTCCCTGGGAAGCTGATGGAGCAGATCATTCTGAGTAGCATTATGGGGTAAAGTCAGGACAAAAAGGTCCAGGCTCAATCAGCATGGGGTCATGAAGTGCAGGTCCTGTTTGGCAGAGCTGATGTCCTTCTATGACAGTATCTTACAGGGGATAGAAGGACCAGCAAAGTGTCAGAGTGTGGTCCCACAAGTGGAGACCTCTCTGTGATGTGCTTCAAAGTCATCTCATGGATGGAGCTGGGATGGCCCTGGCCTCACTGCAGTGCTGGGAATCAGCTGCTCTCAGAGCAGTGCCCAAATGATCTAAACTGCCCTGAGGTGTCCATCACATACACACTGTCAGCAGGCAGGGTTTGCCTCTGGGTCCTGTGCTGCTGTGCCAGCAGCAGGTGGTTGTGCTGGAGCTACATGAATATGTAAAACTTCAGTGTGTATAACAAAGCCTGATTGTGAGATTGGTGCACATGAATTCTGGAGGAATTTTCCCCTCGTTTGCCCAGCACTGAATAAACATACCCCTCTCTGTAACTTTCCAAGTTGTAGAGTTGTTTTCTGCAAGTCAAAGGATATATGTGATAATGGAATGCAGCTACTATGGAAAACTTACCTCTGACAGCAGATTATGGGATATCTCAACGTATCCAAAGTCTGCAGAAGGACCAAAACTGAGAAAAAAATAATTAAGGGGTTTTGGACTGCCAGAAAAGAAAAACAAGTGCTGCAGGTCGTCCAAAGGACATAGTTACAAAGACTAAGGCAATGAAGGCTTGTTAAGTCTGTTTTGTTTCTTTACTAGAGAAAGAATTGCTCCTATAATTGGTGATCTGACATTATGTCCTTTCACTCTGTATCAGTGAGTGATGTCAGAGTTATCAGTAATGATGAGGTTCACTGTCACCTCACATCTGGTGTTACAGATGTTAAAGTGCTGCCTTTGTGGAATTACCACCCAGCACCCAGCCCTGCTCAGTGTTGGGAAAAAACCAATGTCTCATCTCTGTGTGTTTGATTGGCTTAATGCACACTGGGTGAAAAAAAAACAGATTTGGGACAAAAGTTTAGGTGACCTGGATGGGACTGCACTGCTCTGCCTTGCCTGGTTTGTCTTGCTGCATGTGACAGGGAGGAGGGACTGGAGTGGACTCCAGTGTGTATCCACCTGTTTGATCAGGGACTCCCTCAGCTCCTCTGCTTTGTCAGACAGTAAGGGACACCAGGTAAAATGCTTGGATTGAGATATGGTGGAAATTCAGGGGAGAGAAATGGTATAGCTCTTGTACTCTTTAGGATGAATCTTAAAACATAGGGACAAATTTAAAAGGTGATTTCCCACCAGAAAGAAAATTTTTAAAAAATTAATTATTATAGTAATGAATGGTGGAATTAAAATTAAATGTTGTAATTAACCTTTTCAATCAAAAGATAGAGAAAAATATTCTCAATAGAAAAATATTCTCAATACTTTCTGTATTTATAATTTTGATATTTTGTAAATTTTTCATTCTTACTCGGTTTTGCTATGCTGGAAGGTTATGAAGTTTGTGATCATTGTGCAGTTACTCCACATAATGCCACCAATAATTCTCTAATTTGGAGTGCCCTATCCTAAAAGACATCAGTTTGTCAAACACACCTCTTGAACAATTGCATTAGAAATGCTTTTGGAGAACTAAATTCACAGGTACATCAAGTCCCAAGGTTGGAACAGTCCCAAGGGTACAGAACCCTTAGCTTTGGAGGTGACACTGCTTGAAGAACAAGGACTCTGCACATCATACATATCACCACTGCCTGAACTGAAGAAGCTGGAGTGATGATGCTGAGCTTGTAGCCATCATGATATCATTGCCTTATGATATTGCCTTATGATATCATCATGCCTTGTGATGTTTGGACTCATGGGGTGAGGGGGTTGCACTGTTGAGATGTCATTTGAGTATGTGGTTTTTGTGATCCAAGCAATCAGCCTTTGTGATTGCACAGCCTGAACTTTGAAATATCTGCTTTTGTGCTTTTATAATATATATATTCATACATACCTTTCAGTGATTTGTGTTCCCTAAAACTTGCTCGAAAATAAATTTTGTTAAAGGAGCAGAACTGATTTTGAGGTAAAAAGAACCCAAAAAAGAATATTTTGACTGTAGAGAAAAAGACTTTGAGTGTCATTCCATCTTCATCTGATCAAGGGGTATTTGGATCGTCTCAGGAGGCTGTCACTCTTTGTTTACCCTCCAAGGGTAACTTTTCCCTCAAGGGGAAACTCTGGCCTGTGAGATGGAATCTCCTTTGGCTGTTGTCCGGGTCAGGCCATGGGATGTGACAGTCCTGTGCTGTTGTGCCAGCAGCAGGTGGTTGTGCTGGAGTGCCCTGACATTTCCTGTAGCCCCCCAGGGCTGTGCTTGGCCACTCAATTGAGCAGCTGCCCTGACTGAGGTTGGAGCAGCCCTGGCACCTCCAGTGTCACCCGTGGCTTGCGTGGGAAGAGGAGGGAAAGGAGATTCCCCCTGGCACTGCCTGGGTGTCCAGTGGGAGAGTGGGAGAAGCAGAGGTTGTGTCTCGAGAGGGGAAGTGGCTGTGCTGGAAAGGAGGGAGGGAGGGGACATGAGCCATGACTTCAGTGTGTGTCCCATTGGGTTCCTGGGGAGCCCCAGGGAGAGCTGAAGGGAGCCCCGAGAGTGTTGAGCAAGTGGCCAAGTCTGGCGCTGGTCCTGTGCTGCTGGGCCGGGCTTCTGAGACTGAGAGAGCTGCTGGCAAGCAGAGAGTGCTGCAGAGAGAGAGCTCTGGGCAGGAGCAGCTCCTCTGCAGAGCAGCAGGGCTGAGGGCACTGCCTGCAGGCAGCAGGGCAGGGGAGAGAGAGGAGAAAGGCAGCCTGGGCTGGGAGGAGAGCTGAGAGCTGCCTGGGCTGGGGGAGAGAGAAATCTTCCCAGCCTCTGCCATGGTGAGTCTCTGGCTGCAGGGCACTGAAGCTGGGCTTCCTGGAGGGGGTCTTCCTTCTCCAGCTGGCAGCCTGGGCCACAGCTGCTGGGATCCCTCCGGGGGATTTTGGTGGGCAGGAGGAAAGGGTTTGGCAGAGCAGGGCTGTCCTGGAGCAGCGTCAGAGGGAGAGGCCATGGGGCTGCCTTCTGCTGGGGATGGCTGGGGGGGTTGAGGGTGTGTGTGCAGGCAGGGGTGGCCAGGGCTGTCCTTCAGAGCAGGGTCCTGCAGCCCAGGGGCTGTGTGCTGGGGCAGGGACTCTGCTGCCTGCCTGCCTGCCTGCCAGGGGCAGCTCTCAGCCTGCCCGGGGAGCTCCCTGGTGCTGGCAGAAGCTGTGACTGGCAGGAGACAGGGAGCACAGGGCAGGCTCCTGGTGCTGGTGAGAGAGGGATGAATTGCTCAGGGCTGCTCACAGCTCCTGCTGATGCTCAGAATATTTCTGAGGGGACTTTTCAGGAGTCCCTTCAGGGCAGGGCTTTCCTGCTCCAGTCTGGGCTCTCCTCAGGTTCTGTCTCTCCAGGACATGGAAAGCTCTTTCTGCATTCTGCAGAAGGCACACAGACCCCAGTTCTCCTCAGCCCTTGTCTGAGCTGCTCCTGAGCCCCTGCACAGGCAGAGATGCCCCTGGACAGGTCCTGCTGCTGCCAGGAGGGGTCTGCAGGGCAGAGCTGAGCACTCAGGGGGTGGGATGGGGGCTGTGAGCACTGACAGGGAGGAGAGCTGGGGACAGAGAAAGAGCTGCAGGCAGCAGAGATGGGCAGGGATGGAGAGGGAGCTTCTGCCTGGAAGATGATGGCAGGGGGGATTCCTGCACCTCCCAGCCATGCCCTGCAGAGCTGCTGCCCTCCCTAGAGCTAAATCCTGCTCTCTGTCACACAGCACAGTTCCCCAGCCCTTCAGATCATGGGCACTGAATTCTGAGGATCCTTCCAGCAGCCCCCTCTCCCACCAGAGAGGAGAAATGCTGGAGTCTCTGCCTGTGTCTCCCTGTCCTGACTCTCTTGGCAGCAGAACTTTGGCAGGTTCCCCTCTTGCCCCTGCTGCTGCTGCCCTTGTTCAGGCTCTGCTTCCACTTGTCTCTGGCTCAGCTTGGTGGGATGGAAACTCAGCTGTGCAGGGGAGAGCAGGGGCTGAGACTCCTCAAGCATCACCTGGAGGGACTGGGAACCTCGGGAAACGCCTCCACCTACTACCCCCCAGCAGCTCAGCTCAGGCTCCCCTTTCCATCGTCCTCAGGGGGTCTCACCTAAGTAGCTGCACTTGCTGAAACGAGCAGCAAGTTTCTCAGTCAGTGTCTGCTTCTAGGACTGATAACACTCGATGTTTATAGTCAGAGCTGGAGAATGGTCTGCAGAGCCAAGGGTTTCAGCTGAACAGCTGGAGTCATGGCCAATCAGGACAGCTCAGTCTCTCTCTTCTCCATCATCTCTATCTCCTACCTCTTCAGTCACTGTGCTGGAAGCTGCTTTATCCCCACCCCAGGGTGGGACAAAGAGAGGGGGTTTTGGGGATGGGGTCCCAACCTCAGAGAACCCAAAGCATTCTCCAACCCTTTGCACCCCAACAGCCACGAGGGATTGCTCCATTGTACATTTGTAAAATTTTATTGAGTATCTTATTAATAAAAACAACCAAGTGATATCAAACCTCAGGCTAGTGTGGCCCCATCTAGATTTGCAGCCACAACCATCTGGACAATGAAGTGTAATCTGTGGCTATAAATGTTCTCAAAAAGCCGTCCTATTTGAAAAGGGTTCTTTTCACCTCAAAATGACACAATCCCAGACTATCGCTCCTGTTTTCTTTCGAAGTCCTGATGGCAAAGTCGTAATAAAATGCTCCGTATGGGTGTTCCCTACCAAATAATAGAAACAGACATGGCCCCATCCTGCCATGTCCCCTGAGGAGTTTGTCACAGTGATAATCACTTCGTTGTTTTACCTTGTATGGTAAAAAAAACCCCAACATCTTAAAGATGTCGAAGCATGAAAACTCTAAAGCTTGGAAAATGTGATGGCCTTGATCAGGCCCCTTCATTTCTGGTGATGGCTGAGGTGGGTCTGGTGATGAGAGATGAGATCGTAGCTCTGGTAAAAACTCTTCTCACACTGGGAGCAGCTTTAGGGTCGTTCACCCCTATGGAGTTGCTGATGTCTCAACAAGTGGGAGCTTCGCCTTAAGCTTTTGGAGCAGTGGGGACACAAGTAGGGTTTCTCCCCTGTGTGGATGAGACGATGGCTCTTGAGCACAGAGTTCCTGGCAAAGCTCTTCCCACACTCAGGACACTTGTAGGGACGTTCACCCCTATGGATACGTAGGTGTCGGGTGAGATATGAGCTGTCTGTGAAGCCTTTCCCACACTGGGGACAAGTGTAGGGTTTACCTCAGTGTGGACATGGTGATTAATCCAAGAGGTGCTGTTGCTGAAGGCTTTCCCACAGTGAGTGCAGGCATAAAACTTCTCTCCTGTGTGGATGAGGTGATGGCATGATAAATGGGATCTCTGGGTAAACTCCTTCCCACACTCCTGACACTTAGTGCCAGAGAAAGTAGTATGGCAATTTGTAAAAACAGAACATGACAAGGCCCACTGGGGATTAGATCCTCTTTATCAGCATTTAAAAGTTAGAATAACAGGGCCAAAGCTATTCACAGCAGTGAAACAGGTCACATCCCAATGTGAACGCTGTTTGAAAAATAATCCAAACATGGGAACAAAGGTACACCAGGGGGTAATTGATAGAGGAAAATTCCCAGGGGAAGTGTGGCAGGTTGATTTCTCTGAACTCCCAAGGAAAGGGGGGTATAAGTACCTCTTGGTTTTGACTGATACATTTTCTGGGTGGCCTGAAGAGTTCCCATGCAGCACAAATGAAGAAAGAGAAGTAACTAAAGTCTTGTTTAATCAAATCATTCCGAGGTTGGGGTGCCCAGGAGCATCTCCTCAGACAGAGGCTCGCACTTTTGTGCTAAAATTGTACGAGCAATAAATAAGGCACTGCAAATCAAATGGCAATTGCACATGCCCTATAGACCTCAAGCTAGTGGGCAAGTAGAAAAGATGAATCATCTTATTAAACAACAAATTGCAAAAATATGCCAGGAAACTAACCTGCAGTGGTACCAAGCTAAGGCTCTAATGAGACTAAGGGTGAAGCCACGCTCAAAAGAAAAACTGAATCCATTTGAAATTTTATACGGGAGACCTTATGCAATGCAGACTGTAAATAGTGAGGCTGTAGATCAAATAGGTAATCAATATGTGTATGATTATGTTATAGCTGTGGGGAAGTACTTTGATAAGAATGCCACGGTGGTGATGGGTCACCAACCTAAGCAACCTGATTGTAAATTGCATCCTTTTAATCCTGGTGATTGGGTATATGTTTAAAATCTTTTAGGGAAACCTCTGCAAGAGAAATGGGAAGGACCCTTTCAAGTGTTGCTCACCACCTTCACTGCAGTTCGAATTAAGGAGCGACCCACCTGGATCCACTACTCCCGAGTCAAGAGGGCCCCTGAACATTGCCAGGAATGTTCCTGAAGGAGCTCGACATTATGAACTGGCAACCCTTAGTGTTGATGCTTGGACTCTGGATAAGTATGACCTTACCACAAAACATTGCCCAGGGATGGCCATGGTCGGGTGCACGGATAGTTAAGGCACTACCATGGGTTGGTACACCACACATGGTATTACACATGGTATTAAAGCATTGGGACCTGTGTCACTTACGAAATCCAGATAGGGTGTAAGAGTACTAACGTGAAAAGACAGGAAGGTGGACAAAGAACTGTGGCCAAGGAGAAAATCATCTTTCGTGTCCTGACCTTAGGAACTGTGCATCAGAATGTTGTAATTTGACCCTTAGACCATAATGTTTGGGCAAGTTTTGATCACTACAGGAGTAAGTGGCAATCAATCAGTACATAAGCCTGTATTCCTAAAAAACAACTAGGATATATTTGTGAAAATACAGTTATAGAAAATGAAGATTTGTGCTTAGATACTGAAGATAGTTTGTGTACTTTTGAAATGTTTCCCCATAATGACAACCGATCACAGGTTTATTATGTAGGAAATGGCTGTGCATGTATTAGAACATTATGCCTTAATATTTTCATTGATTATTGTCCTGAGATAGCAAATGGTACAAATTTATGTGTGTGTAACTTTTCTAGAATCATAGGCTGTGATTTTGGTTATTCTGTTCCTATAACCACTATGCAATTGGTTGAAGCTGAATATACTCTGTATCATAATGTACCAACGTTGCAGATAGGCATGAATGTTGATCTTCTTAAGGCAATGCTTATATACCCTGATATAGAACACTTAGTTCATGAAGTTAATAGAACTGCACAACGCATGCTTTGGCAAGTAACACATGATTCAGACGGTATAAAACAGGTACTAACAAAGATAGAATAAGTAGGGAAGCGTCATTGGTGGAATATCTTTGCAGGATATTCCCCTGCGACTACGCAAGTATTCCACTACCTAATATACCCCCAACCTAATATACCTAATATATCCACTACCTAATATACCCCCCTATCATGGTAGTGATAATACTCATGTTATCCTTCCTAAATGTGTGGCTATACTACAAACTGAATGATATACTCAAAAGGATCCGAGTACTGTGGGTAACGATTCAAAGGCATCACAACCTTCCCTTGGAACTTGACGAAGGAATTTGTAAGTTCTAAGGAAAGGGGGGAATGAAAAAGAGAAAGATCCTGACAGGATTAACTCCTGAGCAGGCCAAGCTGTTTGTGTGAGTACTAAACACAAGGCCAGAACGAGATTAGCTTCTGTCTCAAAGATAATTAAAAGTGTAGGTCGTGTTCTTAAAACAAGACACTGCCAAGACCATTTAGGCGCCAGCTGGGCACCGAAGAATGTGAACATCTTCACAAGAAGGTTACCACCAACAGATAAGAAGGAAGTTATGGAACATAAAGGATGTCACCACCAACAAATAAGAAGAAACAATTTAATGAAGTCAGCAAGAATTGAGAATGTAACGATGTTGTAACCTCCCCTTTTACTGTATAAATACCCTAACCCTTTCCCTTAAGCCTCGGAACTCTTTGTCCAGTGAGAGCTGGGGGTTCCCCGGATCCGCAAATAAATACCTTTGCTGTTTAAAGGCTTAAAACACTGTCTCTAAACAGTTTTATTAGGCCTTTTTTGGGCTTCACTGGTTTGGATTGGGACTGTCCAGTAGAGCCAGGGAGTGCGCATGGGGGACCCGGGGGCAGCAGCCACAGCGTGGCACTGGTAAAGGTACCGTTGGGAAGGTGGCAGCAGGAGATTGTCCCTGAGTCACAGCATACAGCAGCTCTGTGCTGGGAAGGACCATCCCAATCATTGCTGTTCCCACACAGGTTCCAGGTTGAGAAACATCCGATTTGCCAAGGAACGGACTATGGGGTCAGGGTCGTTCTCCAAGCTCGGGAGGGCTGCGAGAGAAAGAAACAGAGCAGTGGTGAAAACCCCAGTGTCTGCACAGCCCCCCTGTGCCAACCCCATCCCACTCTTTCCCTGGCTGGGAGGAGCAGGTGGGAGCAAGGGAGCAGTTGGAAGCTGCTGCTCAGGAATCCCAGCCTGGCTTGGGCTGGAAGGGACCTTAAGGATCATCCCAAGCCAAGCCCTGCCAGGGCCAGGGCCAACTCCCAGCAGCCCAGGCTGCTCCAAGCTCAACACTGCCAGGGCTGGGGCAGGCACAGCTCTGACCCCACTCACCATCGCACGTTTCCTGCAACACTCCCATGTCCCTTTTCCTGTTCAGGCGCCGCACAGCAGCCCCTGTGCACAGAGCTCCCGTCAGAACTCCCCCTCCCCAGCACTTCAGAGCCCCCAGCTGGGGGCAGCCAGAGGAGGGACCCCGGGGGCTGTTGCTCACCCATGAACCTGATGGCCACCAATCTCACTCTGGGATTCTGAGCATCCCTCAGCTGTTTCTGGCTGGAATACAAGTAGTGTCGCACCCAGAACTTGTCCTGCTCCAGCTGGGGAGAGCCCAAGGTTAGGCTTAGGGAAATTGAAAGATGAAAAGGGACAAGGGAAAAAGGAAAAGGGAAAAGGGAAGAGAATAATGGAAAAGGCAAGGGCAAGGGGCACTGAGCTCCAGGCTGTGTGTTCTGCTCTGGAGCAGGGCCAGCCAGTGCTGCCTGTGTGAACAGAGAATTTCTTTCTGTGCTGCTGGAGCAGTGGAGGAGCAGCGTGGCACAAACGCCACGTGCTGAGCACCAGGCTCCCGCCCAGCTCCCTGGCAGGTGCTGCCGGCATTGCTGCCGCCCCTCCTTCAGCTGGAGCAGGCACAAGGCAGGTGGCAGTCTCTGGGTACCTCTTTGATGTCCTCCAGGGCATCCACAAAGCTCTCCTGGCCATCCTCCTCCTCAGCTGGTAGAGGATCCTGATGTCTGCTGGAAGCAGACTGGGAATCTAAAAAAACAAGGGAGGAGGAGGGTGAGCTGAAGGTGTTGGCAGGAGAAACTGAAGGGCCCTACCTGGCACCCAGCCGCGTGCCAGCTCCCGAGGGCAGAGCCAGCCCTGGGCAGGGGCACCCAAAGAGGGGACTGGCAGGGATCAGGATCACAGCAAAGCAGCCAGAGGCCCCTCACTCACCTGTCTCCAGCAGTTGGGGCTGTGTGGTGGGGGGATGGCTTCCCTCCTCTCCTTCTCCCAGCCTGGCCAGCCAGGGCTGGCTCAGGGGTCTCTGCTCGGTGGGAAAGGTGGGAAAGGAGGAGAGGCCATGGGGGCAGGATATGGGGAATGGTCTGTCCTCACTCCTGCGGGAGGAGGAGAGGCCATGGGGGAGGGATATTGGGGTGGCAGTGCTGCTGGCCCCAAGGCTGCACTGCCTGCAGGGAGAGCCCCTGGGACCAAGAGGGCTGCGTGGGGGCAGGGAGAGGTCTGGGACGGGCTCTGCACGGGGCAGGGAATCTCCAGGGGATGGAGGCTCGTGGGCAGCCTGCGAAGAACCACAGCCCTCTGGGGCTGGGCAGAGGCTCCCTCTGGACAAACCACAGAAGGCTGCCATGTTCCTCTGCATTTGCCCCCAGAGCATCCATCTAGCCCCAGCCCCATCCCCATCCCCTGGTAGTCAGGGATGTTCAGTTTGAAATTTCTGGGGTGAAACGAAGTGAAACCGTGATGGAAAAGAGAGGAGAAAGAGCGGACAGCAAAACCAGGAGCATCAGTGGGACCACTGCTGGTTTAAACTCCAGTTTATTGGGATGGGAGAGAGAGGAGGAGAAGCTGATGGATTCCTGTCACCAATGGGTCCCAGACACCAGTAGGTCCCAAAGAACAACTGATGGGGTCTGGAAACAAAATCAAGCTGAAAGACCCTGAACAGCCCCAGAAATGGTTTGGGTGAGTGGGATGGAAAAGATGCAAACTGTAAGGGCAGTTCTTTTCTTCTTTTTCCTTCATTCCGTTCATCTACTTAGAAAATAGCAGGTATTTCATGGTTTTCCTAGTAGACCATCGTTACATATTATTCTATAATATGTTCTATCATAATAGCTTCAAGCTGAATGACTTGGTCCTCTCTTGAGATTAAAAAAAAACCCAAACAACTCCTCTTTTTACTTGCCATGTCTCCTGTCAGACCAAGTTTCTGAGGATGCCTGGAAAAAGAGGTAGAAGCATTAAATCTGACTGTTCTCAGGTTGCTCCTAAACAGCTCCTCAGTGTCACTGGATGGATGGCTGTCTGGAGCCATATCCTCCCCGTGCTCAAATAGTTCTGTAAATCACACCAAACTAATATGCACTTTGAATGCCGTCATAATTCTCCAGTTCTGGCCTCAAAATCGTGGGTCAGATCTGGTTTCATAAAGCACATCAGAATTGCTGAGTTTGGACCTATCCTCTCGATACAGCAAACTACTGAAATTCTGGGCTCTAGGGATCATTGACTGAAAAAAAAAGATGACTTGTGAGGAGAACAGAAAGTTTCTCAACTCGTCAAGTAAATGACAGTACCCTGCACTTGATATGGCCTGAACAATATTCCTGAACCATCGCTGCTAGACAGACCTAAGCAGAGACAAAATGCCATATCTGATTCGGTAGATCAAAGTGGTCTGATTCGACCAAAGCTCTGAGTGCCTACAGCTCACATTTTCAAAATCAGATTCATGGCTAAGTGGAGTTTTTCATCATCCTAGCAATTTGTTTTAGGAACGTAAAAGTGAATTTAGTGGACAAACTTTAAAGGAGCCAGCACTGAAACTTTGGTTTTCTACGAAGAGCTAGTGCTGCTCAGATTCTCAGTTATTGATTACCTTCAGTGGCTTATCTTCTTCAGAAAAATATTCAGAAACTTTTCCAGCAGGCAAGACCACCAGCATTGAGATATGGGTAAGAAATGACCCCTTCCCCTTATCAAACTTATATAAGCAATTGCTGCTTTGTCAGGAAAGTACAAAACTATATGTCACAGGTTGTCCACAAAGAAAACACTGAGTCATACAGAAAAAACAACAACATTAAACTGAAATCTATAAACAAGTTATGGATCTAAAGCAGTAAAAAGCCTGAATTTGTTAAATGCTTTTATTTCTAGTTTCAGCAATACCAATTACTATACATTAATACTAGAGATAATTACAACTGTCAAAACAAACTGCACACCTGCTTTTAGAATTTGATGTGTTTCTTTTCCTAGATAGCAACTACAATGAGACAGAGTTTACCAGGTGGTTCTTCCTGGAATGCTTCCTGCCTCTTGTGCAAATACATATTTAAGAGGCATATACATTAAGCAGGCATTCACAGGAAAAAAAAGAAAAAAAATTAAAAAAAAAATCCCACTCTTCAGGAAAAGACAGGCAACAAGATAAAAGGACTCCCTGAAACGGTTCCTCAACTTTGGCCACACTGACTGCCATCAGTGGTCCACTCTGGCCTCCAGTCAGGAGACAGAGACACAGCATCCATAACGCTGCTGCTACCTCCTTTGGGAACACACGGAGAATCAGTCTCGAGGAGAAAAGGCAGCGCAGGAAGAACCCTGCCTTGGCTGTCCCGGCACAGGAGACTTTCTGCTGGGCCTGTGGCAACCAGACTGCCCTATCCTGCAGTGGCCTTATCAGCATCATCAAGCTTGCTGAGTTTCAGAAATCTTCATTTGCCAAGCCAGGCCATGAGAGGGAGACATTAAACAGGAATTCACAGAAAAAAAGATCATTACTTCCCATTCACTTTGATCTGAAATCAGCCAACACCATTTAGCAAATAGCACTCATCAGAATAGCAGGGTCTTGTCAAGTCAAGAAGGTTGTCTAAAATACTCTTACTTAGGGGAAGATGAACATATGTGCATCTCTATTAGCAGATGAAGAGGCTATGAGTGCTCTTCTGGACTGTAATAAAAAAGGGAGCCAAGGTAGGGGCTATTGAAGGTACACAGTCTCCCCAGGAAGTAACCCACTGCCCGTTTCCAGACTGCCCTGTTTGCTTTGCCATTACACGTACAAAATCCTGAGGGCAAATGATACAGTCTAATCTGCACTTGTGCTTGTGGAATAGCACAAGTACCATCTCCCAGAACCTTGACGTCCATCCACTGGGGGAGCAGCTCGGGACGAGAGGGAAAGGCATGCCAGCTAAGGGATGTGTACAGCAGTAGCAGCCTTTGGGAGAATTTCTGAAATGGTGGTGTGATGGCATCCAAAAGTGTTGGCTGTATGTAGGCTCGGTTGGCTAGCTGTACCTCCACCGAGGCTGACTGTCTCACACACACTGTGGCACTGTCACCTCTAAGTACAGTGGACTTGAATAACAGGAATGATGAGAACTACAGGAGGTTGGGACCCTTTAGTTAGTGGTGAATCCAGATCTTGTTTACCAGCTTCTGATTTTTGTATATTGGTCATTTTGTAGCTAATTGTGTCTGCACATAGTTGCCTTATGCTTGTGAGAGATCTGAGGAGAAGAGTAGTAAATGATGAGTAAGTTAAGAACAGTCCCATTAGACTCCATTAGCTCCCCAGAGAGAGCACAGAAAACCCACAACACCTCTTGGTTGCAGAGGCCTAAATGAAACAGAAATAGCTTTTGTTTGCCCTGTGTTTATTACCTGTCTTGTGTGACTCTGACTATATTCTGAAATTCTAAAATTGTCAGTAAATGCTAGAATCAGTCAGATTGCTGAAATGAAGACCATGCTGACGACCCCCAGGGAATAGGGTGCCACCAAGTGATGTCACAAAGGACCCCAATGTGACCTCTGCCTTTGCCAGATAAGGGCAATACAATTGGTGTGCCAGGAGCTTGAGGACAGGGGGAGAGCAAGCAGCAGGTGGCAGAGGCAAAAGGACCTTTAGTCCCTCCTGGCCAACTGGAAGTGGGAGATTCCCCCACTTTAGAAAGTTTAAACCTCATGTCCAAGGCTTGGACCAGATGAGGTGCCTTCCAACCTGACATTCCATGATTCTGTGAATCTATGATTCTGTGATTCTGTGAATGATTCCATGATTATCTGATTCTGTGATTCTCTGAATGGTTCTATAGTTCTATGATTCTGTGACTCTGTGATTCTGTGACTCTGTGATTCTATAAACTTTGCCTTTGGTCTGACCTCCTGGTGCTGCTGCAAGGAGAAACCCAAACGTCAGCAGGATGTGGTCATGCAGGTCTCAGTGAGCCTGCTCAGGCAGACATTGGACCAGATGGGGCTCACAGGTCCCTTCCTTTATGATGCGGGGCCTGGTGTCTGGACACCAATGTCAGAGGGGTCTCCATGGTAACCATGGTGGGGTAGATCAGAAAAGCCCAAGCCCTGGGGGGCCCACTCCCAGGAGGGCACCTCTCACAGGAGCACCTGGGGACCCATTATTAGGGGTGAGCACTGAAATGCTCACAGGTTCAGGATGCCGTGAAGATGTCCAGGTTCAGGTTCCAGCTGTTCTCCACCACACCACTGCACAATCAGCTCACCAGGCCTTCTGTGCTGTGCCAGAGCCCACTCTGCTTCCCTCATTTACCTCTGTCAAGCAAGGAATGACTGAATCCTTTCAGCATTTTGTTGATCGACTTCATCAGCCTATCATGGCCCAACCTGACCTAGGAGCGGAACAAAAAATGTCCATGCTCAAACTGTTGGCATTTGAAAATGCAAACCCAAAGATGAAGAGGCTGTTTGCCACTCTGCTGAAAGCTGCTGATGTTGCAGAAATGCTTGAGGTTGCTGCCAGGGCAGCTCAGGCACAACAAAGTCAGGGCATGGCTGGTGCCTTTGCTGCTGCCATGGAGCCTACCCTGAAACTTCTGGCAGCTGTTGCAGAAAAAACAGACAACAGAGGAAATTCACCTGGGAAATCCTCTCCTGTCTCCTATCAATGTGGGGCCAGAGGCCATATGAGAAGAGCCTGCTCTGTCACAGTGTGGTGTGATTGGTGCCAAAAGGATAATCACAGTAGCTCAGTGTGCAGGGCTGGAAAAAAACAGGAGCAGCAGCACGAGGGCCCCCACGCCAGGACACAAGTGGCCAGGCCAACGCTCTCCACCAGCTCCCTGCCCCAGCCACAAGGGGAAGCTTGGGCCTGGATGTGGCAGCAGCAATAGATGTCAGCCTTACATCAACTCAAGTGCAGCAAATCCCAACAGGAATGTTGGGACCTGTGGATCATGAAAATAGTGCAGTTGGAGCTTTACTGATTGGCTGCTCCTCTACTGGTGTCGCAGGTCTCATGGTTCTACCAGGAGTGATTGATGCAGATTATACGGGGGAAATCATGGCCACTTGCTTCACATTGACACCCCCCTGGTAGTCAAAACAGGCACACAGATAGCACAGTTGGTCCTTCTTTGAAAAATGAGTCTAGGGAAAAGCACTTGTGTAGCACGGGGAGCCCAAGGCTCTGGATCCTCTGGGAGCACACTGGTCACGTTAGTGCAACACATGGAAACAACCAGACCCATGGTGGACGTGCAGCTGGGTGCTGGTAGTGAAACCAAGACTCTTTCCATGATGTTGGACACGGGGGCTGATGTCACAATCATCAACCATGACGTGTGGCCACGATACTGGCCAAGGAGGAGGTGGTGGTTCCACTCATCTCCAAGCCCTTAACCCCGTGGAGTTGAAGTTCCCTGAAGGACAGGAGGTAACTGCGTGGCCCTGTGTGTTGCCACGACCAGGGCAGCTTGGAGGATTGATTGGTAGGGAGGTCACGAGCCAAACAGGGGCTGTTCTCTCTGTTCCTGAACCCACTCAACCCACTCAACCTTTTTAATGAGGGTCACTGCAGAGGTGCCACCAACTCCTGGGCTTCGGTGGAAGACAGACACCCCTGTGGGTGGAGCAGTGGCCACTGTCTAGAGAGCAGCTAGAAGTTGCCAGTCATCTAGTGCAAGAACAGCTGGGTGTGGGACATCCATCCATCAGCCCATGGAACATTCCTATTTTTGTGATCCCAAAGAAGTCAGGGAAATGGTGGTTACTGCACGATTTACGTAAGGTCAGTGACCAGATGTGGCCCATGGGTGCCCTCCAACCCAGTTTGCCTTTGCCTACTTTGCTACCCAAAGATTGGCACCTTGTAATGGTGACTGATCTCCAAGACTGCTTTTGTACCATTCCCTTACATCCTGAGGACAGGGCTCCTCTTGCCTTCACCATCCTGTCAATGAATAAAAGTGAACCTGCCTTCACCATCCTGTCAATGAATAAAAGTGAACCTGCCAAAGGGTACGAATGGGGGTGTTGCCCCAAGGAATGAAAAATTCTCCAACAATGTGACAATTCTATGTGGCTTGGGCACTCTCACCAACTCAAAGAGAAATGCCGAGATATTTATCACTATATGGGTGACAAACTGCTTTGCCAAGAAGCCCCAGTAATGTCAGTCAGACCCTTGCCACTCGGTTGAGGGTGAAAGGCTTAGTTGTAGCTCCTGAGAAAGTGCAGTCACAGTCGCCCTGGAATCATCTAGGGTGGCAAGTTACTCGTGCCATGGTCAAGCCACAAAAGGTAGAAGTGGTTAACAGCACTGGGTGACCAATAGGAGGTTGTTTTGGAGTGTGGTGGAGGGGTTGTGGACACTGAAACAGTTTATTAACTGAGCTTGTAGGCAATAAAGTTGGAGCATTGACCTCTGTGAGGACTCAGCTTTGACTTCACACCAAGCCCCTGTTGTGTCACCCAGCCTGACTGTCCCTCAGGGGCTGTTCCTGACTGTCTGACTGTCCCACAGGGGCTGTTCCCTGTCTGACTGTCCCTCAGGGGCTGTTCCCTGACTGTCTGACTGTCCCACAGGCACCCAAAGCTCCCAGTACAACCTGAGAAACCCAGAGCCCAGACCCCCCCAACACCAACCATAAGCAGACAGGCTGGTAAAACCCCCCAAGAACTTTTCTTTTAAGTAACAATCAATTCTCAGGTAAACAAAACACAGTGTAAATATCAGCTTTTCTATTTCTGCTTGTCTATGTGCAGCTTACTTAGAAATTTTATACACTTTACAGCTTAAACAGTGACAGCTTTCAAACTGCCAGGAAAGTATGAAATCCTGTGATAACGTTTCGAAAAAGCCAGTGTATAAAAAAATATTTTTTTTACAGCGATTTGATAGCTAAAAATCAGATCAGCTGCATCTGAAATTCAGAGCAGATCGTTTTCTCTCAGGAGAAACTGACAGATGAACTGCTGAGCTTTCTTCTTCTCAGCTGTGTCAGGTGCAGGACGTCCAGGAGGAGGGCGAAGCAACAGCTCCCCAAAAATGCTGCCTGCATTTCAGAGAAAAAGCCAGAGAGAGTGAGACAGAGCCAGCAGCTGCAGGGGTCACAGGTAAAATCCCCCAACCCCAGGCAAGGTGACACTTGAGGGCTCGCTCAGCCTGCCCAGGGGACTTTGGAGAAAGGGGTTTTGTGAGAAATGCTGCAAATCCCCTCTGAGCAGGGCAGTTGGAGTTGTGGCCTTACCAAGGATATGCGCATCCAAGTGGTTTTTCCCTGATTTTCTCAGCAGTTCCTGTAGAAATGCCATCAGATACTCAAACACATTTTTGTGGCACCTGGGCAGTTTAGAGATGATCTGAGGAGGTGGGAAAAAAAAAAAACAAACCCACAATATCTATCTTGAAGATGTGGCAATGCCTCAGCAGCTTCATCTGCTTCCAGCATCACCCAGTTTGCAAACAACTGCTCTGAGTAGCCCAAAGCAGTCAAGATCCTTTATTTATTACCAGATAATTCAGTTTCTGAGAGCAAAACCCCTTTGCTGGTCTCACATAAAGCAGTTTGTCTCTTTCCCTCTAAAATCAGAGGAGTTTTACCTGGCTGCTCAGTCTGTAGCTGCAGGCACTCTCCAGACATCTTCTGTAGAACCTGGAGCAGATGACAGGCTCTGGCAGGCTCTCCAGGAAGAGCAGCAAAGCTTCAGCAACTGAGTGATTGCTGCCAACTGATCCCCAAGTGGTTAAGGAAAGGGGGGGCAAGAAGAGCCTGATCTGCTTTGCTGGAATTTCTGCTGAAACATTCACCTTGGCTCTGGGTTAAAAGAGTTCACAGCTGGGAGCTCAGACACCAACAGCACAAGGACCTGGCAGAGGTTTTCACACTGAGCACAAGGAAATGCAGCTGTCAGTCACCCCAAGGTGAGAGGGGGGAATTAAAACCCCCGGGGGGAACCCACTGATTGCATCTTTTCAGCTCTTGGCACTAAGTGACCCTCAGGGGACATCAGGCTGCAAGGATCCAGAGGGTGTCGTATCAGCCATGGCAGGACAGCCTCGGGGAGATGCAGTGACACCCTCTACATCACTGCCCAGCTGGAGTCCATAGAGCGAGAAATAGATAAATAGATAAAACTAAGACACCGTTGTCTCCAGCTGAGAGAAAGC